>NW_028274816.1:53288960-53591990 GCF_037043125.1 Eumetopias jubatus
CATAAACACAGACCTGCACCCTGACCATGTGGAGATCCTTGCACACGCACGTGCACACACATGTAGACTCAACACCGTCACGCCTGCCACAGACTCAGACACAGTCGCCTAGTTCACATAGACAGACACGGACACAGACGTAGACAGACAGACACAGGAACTCAGACATACATAGAGCTGCAAGTCTAGCCTGGGGACAGACAGACAAACCTGCGAGTCAAGCACGGACAGATCGTATTCCCAGACATTAAAACCCAGGGTGCCTGGCTGGCTCAGTCGGAGAAGTGTGCGACTCTTGATCTTGGGGTTGTGAGTTGGAGCCCCACATTGGGTGTAGAGATTACCCAATAAGTAAAACTTAAAAAAAAAAAATTAAAACCCAAATAGGCAGATAGACATGGAGTCTTAGACCCAGGTAGAGAGAGACAGACAGAGATCCACATACAGAGACTCAAACACAAACAGTCCCATAAATTTAAAGCCAGGCATGCAGACTGTCAGACAGACACACTGACTTAAGCACAGACAGACACGTGGACGGATAATAGCATACACTCAGATTCTCGAACTCAGGCAGAAAGACAGACAGGTGGACACACAAAATCGAGAGATGGGCTGACCTAGAGACTCAAACGCACTCCATGTGCGGAAAGAGGGACCCAAACGTGAACAGGCAGATGGACACGTGGACCCTCAAGTAGACACAACCTGGGGTCAGACACATAAATACGAGCCCCCCCACCCGCTCCTGTTGACTCAGCGTTCCCTTCCCGGATTCCACAAATCTCGGGGTGAGGCTGCTAGGGAGCGGCTCTGAGGTGCGACCCTGTGTCCCCCGCACAGCTGTACCTGGGCATCGTGCTGGCGGCTGTGGTCATCATCACCGGCTGCTTCTCCTACTACCAGGAGGCCAAGAGCTCCAAGATCATGGAGTCCTTCAAGAACATGGTTCCCCAGGTGAGGGGGTTCCCGGAAGGAGTCAGGTGGGAGTAGGCGGTTGGGGGTGAGGTGTGCCATCCAAGCCCAGGTGGAGAGCAGGGGCACTGGCTCTTCTCCACTCGGCCCCCAGCAAGCCCTGGTGATCCGAGAGGGTGAGAAGATGCAGGTGAACGCTGAGGAGGTGGTCGTCGGGGACCTGGTGGAGATCAAGGGTGGAGACCGAGTCCCGGCCGACCTACGAATCATCTCAGCCCATGGTTGCAAGGTGGGACCAGGACCTGGGGCCCAGCTCTGTCCTTCCTGGAGTGGTTCTGGGGTCCAGGCCCTCAGCCTCCTCTTCCTTCAGACTCAGAAGTCCAGGCCTCCAGCCCCTGTCCTTCAGACTCAGGAATCATGCTCCCAGCCCCCTCCTCCTTCAGACCTAAGAGTCCAGGCCCCCAGCCCCCTCCTCCCTCAGACCAGGAGCCCTCGCCCCCAGCCCCACCTCCCCCAGGATCCAAGAGTCCAGGCCCCTGGTCCCCACCCCCAGATGCATCAATACCTTAGACCTTGGCAAGAAGCCTCTGCTTCCCACCTTCAAGAGCCCAACCTTTAGCCCCCCGGCCACCACTCATTCACCCAGGTGTCCAGGCCTCTCCTTATGACCTCCATGGATACAGCCTCAGCCCCAGGTCCTGTGGACAAGTGCTCCCTGACCCCAGGGCTGACCCTCTGTCCCTTCACCCACCCTCAGGTGGACAACTCCTCCCTGACCGGCGAATCAGAACCTCAGACCCGCTCTCCTGACTGCACACACGACAACCCCTTGGAGACTCGGAACATTACCTTCTTTTCTACCAACTGTGTGGAAGGTGCGGCAGGGTGTAGTGGGGGCACCCAGGTTGGGGCAGGGCTGGTCCAGACGGAGGGATGTGCATCTGGGACTCGGGGCCCCCCAAACCCCGCCGAGACCCCATCCCCAGCTCAGCCTACCCCCCTCTGGCCCCCCAGGCACGGCTCGCGGCGTGGTGGTGGCCACGGGTGACCGCACTGTCATGGGCCGCATTGCCACGCTGGCTTCAGGCCTGGAGGTGGGCAAGACGCCCATCGCCATCGAGATCGAGCACTTCATCCAGCTCATCACCGGCGTGGCCGTCTTCCTGGGCGTCTCCTTCTTCATCCTGTCCCTCATTCTCGGATACACCTGGCTCGAGGCTGTCATCTTCCTCATCGGCATCATCGTGGCCAATGTCCCAGAGGGCCTGCTGGCCACCGTCACTGTAAGGCCCGGACCCCCACGTCTGAGGGAGGCGGGGCTGGGGGCCTGACTGCCCTGTTCCTGAAGAGGACAGCTTGCACACTGAGGGCTGAGCCTCCTGGGTCTTGACTGACTGGGTCTGCGGACTCAGAAGGCCTTCTTAACGAAACAAACAAAAATCTTGAGGCACACTGCAAAGCATGAAGGGCCAACAACCTATCACGTTCTTTTTTTTTTTTTCTTTCTTTTTTTTTGGAGAAAGAGGTGGGGGGGGGAGTAAGTGAGCAGGGGGAGGGACAGAGGGAGAGGCAGAGAGAGAATCCCAAGCAGACTCCCTGCTCAGCACAGAGCCCGACACAGGGCTCGATCCCACGACCCTGAGATCATGACCTGAGCCAAAATCAAGAGTCGGAGGCTCAACTGACTGAGCCACCAGGCGCCCCGTCAGTCCTATCATTGTCTAAGTTAACTTACACAATTAAGAAGTACATCCTCATGAGGCTCCTGGCTGGCTCAGTCGGTGGATTGTGAGAATCTCGATCTCGGGGTTGTGAGTTCGAGCCCCATGTTGGGTGTAGAGATGACTTAAAAATGAAATCTTAAAAAAAAAAAAATAAATAATAAAAAAAGAATAAATTAAATAATAAATAAAGAATAAATTAAAATAGTTAAAAAATAAAATAACGCCCCCGCCCTGCCCTGCTGCCCAGCGGTCAGCCCCACCATAGACGTGCATCGTCTACACCGGTCCGGGGCAAGTGTGGGCGTATTCCAGCCTGTGGCTCAGTGCTGACAGTACCTAGACCAGACCATCCCAGAATTCTCTTCTGCTGCTTGATTCTTTTTACTTAATATCTCCTGCAGCGTTTTCTCCATTAGCATGTGCAAAGCCAGGGTAGGTCAAAGGCTTTTTACAGATGTGGGGTCACTCATATGGAATCCCCGGCTGTGAGTCTGGGCGTGTGCAGGTGGGCGGCACGCAGACTGAGTTCCCCAGAAAGCCCCTCCAGACCTTGTCCGGCTTCTTCCCCCCAACCCAAAGGTAGCCCCTACCCTGGCTTCCAGCAGCATCACCGTACTGCCTAGCAATGGAATAATTGAGTCCAAACCCTTGTTTCGGGCTCAGTTTTATGCTGGACACGATGTTCTTGAACTTCATCCTTGACGGTGCAAGAAGCCGGAGTCTGCTCTTTCTCATTGCTGTATATCATTCCACCTTTTTTTTCCTGCGGTTTATTTACCCCTTCTGCTGTTAGTAGACATTGTTTCTCATTCGGGACAATTATGAAGATTGCTGCTGTGCACAGAGCAGTAGTTGCCTTTGGGGGCGCATCTGAGCCCACTTTTGTTGGTCCGTGCCATGGGATGGAGTTGCCAGACAGCAACACTCTTCTGTGTGTGCGTCTGTCTTGTTGCTGCTTGGTGTTTGGGGGCAGCGCTCTTTCCTTGTACGGGCCACCCAGGGTGGGTCGCGGGCGCTCGCATTGCTGGTGCAAGCCTGCCGCCTGGCTGTCCCTGTGACTGGCCCGCCCCCGCTGCGCCCCCCCAGGTGTGTCTGACGCTGACGGCCAAGCGCATGGCACGGAAGAACTGCTTGGTGAAAAACCTGGAGGCTGTCGAGACCCTGGGCTCCACATCCACCATTTGCTCGGACAAGACAGGGACCCTCACCCAGAACCGCATGACGGTCGCCCACATGTGGTTTGACAACCAGATCCACGAGGCCGACACCACAGAGGACCAGTCAGGTGAGGGTGGGGCCCCGGCGGGGACCGAGGGGGTCTGGCCCTGAGGCGCTGTGACAGGGGACACGTGCCTCCTTCAGGCACCTCGTTCGACAAGAGCTCACACACCTGGGTGGCCCTGTCCCACATTGCTGGACTCTGCAACCGCGCCGTCTTCAAGGGAGGTCAGGACAACATCCCTGTGCTCAAGGTGGGTCCGGCTGCCCCCCTCGCCTTGGCCCTGCCCATGGCCACCGCCACTGCTCTGCTCTGACGGCCCTCTGTACCCCCAGAGGGATGTGGCTGGGGATGCCTCTGAGTCCGCCCTGCTCAAGTGCATCGAACTGTCGTCTGGTTCTGTGAAGCTGATGCGCGAACGTAACAAGAAAGTGGCTGAGATTCCCTTCAATTCCACCAACAAATACCAGGTACTCCCAGGCTGTCTAGGAGAGCTAGCCTGGCCCTCAGTGTCTTGGTCGTGCCTGTAAGCGGTCACCTCTGCCCCACTGCCCCCCTTGCTTTGGACAAGTTACTAACCTTCCAGAGCCTTGGTTTCACCATCTGTGAAATGGGAATGATAGTGTCCGCCTGGTTAGGTGAGGAACAGGCTGACCCAGGGAGTGAGAGCAAGGTCTCTCCCAGAGTGGGAGGCAGAGGAATAAAGATCTTCCTATAGCAGAGAGCGGGGACCCGCCGGAGAGCTCTCATTCATTCCACAAATATTTGCTTGAGCAGCCACCGCATGTCAGGAGCATGTTTTAGGTGCTGGGGTACCTTTGGCAGTGAGTGAAACAGTGGACATGGAACTGACAGTCTAGTGCTAGAAGACAGATGATGACAAAAGCATGAGGAAGTACAGAATATGCTGGCTGCAGGTGTCTGGGGCAAGAGTGTTCTAGGCAGTGGGCATAAGCATGTGCAAAGGCCCTGAGGCAGGAGGGTACTGATGTGTCTGAACAACAGCCAGGCAGCCAGGATGGTGGAGAAGGGAGCCAGGGAGTGTGCTGGAGGTAAGGGCACTGGGTACCTGGCCAGGTCCCCTTGGGCTCATGGGCCGTGGAGAAGACTCAGGTGTGGACTTTTAAGAGGGACACGAGCCACAGGAGGGCTCTGTGTGGAGGAGAGATGGGACCTGACTCATGTTTTTAAAAAGAGTTTCACTGAGATATAATTCATATATCATAGATCACCCACATAAAGTGCGTAATTCAGCATTTTGGTATATTCACAGATACGTGCAATCAGCTCCACAATTATGGAACATTCCATCACGTCAAAAAGAAGCCTCACACTCCTTAGCTATTTTCCCCCTCCTCCCCCATCTCGTCTGATTCCTAAGCAACCACTCATCTACGTTCTTGTCTGGCCTATTGAGTTGGCCTATTCTGGACATTTCGTATAAATGGAATCCTACGATAACGTGGTGTTTTGTGACTGGCGTGTTTCACTTCGTGTGATGTTCTCAAGGTCCGTTCACGCACGTTGTAGTGTGTGTTGGTACTCCGGACCTCTCTGTGGCTGGGTAATGTTGCGTTGTCTGCATAGTCCACAGTTTGTTGATCCCTTCATCTGCTGATGGACATGGGAGTCATTCGCCCCTTTGGGCTACTGTGTGTGATGCTGCTGGGAACTTCACACACACGTTTCCGTGTGGACACACTTTGTGTGTCTCGGGTGTGTGTGTCCCTGGGAATGGCTGGCTCATATAGTAACTCTAACTTGTAGCCTTTTGGGGGGCTGTCAGACTATTTGCCAAAGTGGCTGCCCCGTTTTCCACTGACTCACGTTTCTTAAAGGATCCTCCTGGCTGCCGTGGGGAGGAAGTATTATGGGCTGGGGAGGGCAGACACAGAGACTCAGTGTGATATTCCCTATGAGAGATGGGGGTGGCCAGACGGGGAGGGCAGGGGGGAGGTGAGAAGAGGTCGGAATCTGGGTGTATTGGAGAGGTGAGCTGAGCAGATTTGGTGATAGGTCAGATGTGGGATGAGAGGAAGCCGGGTAAGGCAGGGAGAGGGCCATGTATCCTAAGGATGTCTGTGACTTTTGTGAGCGAGCCCCATGGGCAGAAACATCTGTGAGATGGAGAGACAGAAATGGGCAGGGGTGAGCCGGGATCTCTGGGAGAGACTTTGGGAACCAGATGGAGATCTCTTAGGTAGAGTGTTTAGGGCAGAGAGTTTTGCATTCTGGGGGAGCCCCAGCTGTGGTCTGTCCTGGCTCCCATGGCTCTGGGTAGAGGGTGGGGGCCGTCCCCTCCCCCAGCTGGGTCCCGCCGAGGCTCAGGCATGCCCGCCCCCCGCCCTCTCCACAGCTCTCCATCCACGAGACTGAGGACCCCAACGACAACCGGTACCTACTGGTGATGAAGGGCGCCCCCGAGCGCATCCTAGACCGCTGCTCCACCATCCTGCTGCAGGGCAAGGAGCAGCCCCTGGACGAGGAGATGAAAGAGGCCTTCCAGAACGCCTACCTGGAGCTCGGCGGCCTGGGCGAGCGTGTGCTGGGTGCGCACCTCGGGTGGGGCTGACTTGGTGGGGGAGCCCTTGAGGGTATGGAGGGGTGTGAGGCTGTCCAGAGCCTGGCTCAGAATAGGCCCTCCCAGAATGCGTCATGAATGAATGAATGAGCGAGTGTGTGTATGAACAAGAGGGGAAGGCATCTTTAGGGGATGAATGTTGACAGACTATGCCCCCAGCTGGGGCTGCCCTGACTGCAGGGACCCTGGCGGCCAAGAGCTGTGGGCGGGGAGGGTGGCCGTCCGAGGCTGGAGCCCTCATGCCCTCACCCCATCCTGCCATCAGGTTTCTGCCATTACTACCTGCCCGAGGAGCAGTTCCCCAAGGGCTTTGCCTTCGACTGCGACGACGTGAACTTTACCACGGACAACCTCTGCTTCGTCGGCCTCATGTCCATGATCGACCCACCCCGGGCGGCCGTCCCCGACGCGGTGGGCAAGTGCCGCAGCGCCGGCATCAAGGTGTGGCCTGGGGCAGCCAGGGAGGAGGAGGCGGGGCCCCCCGGGGGGCCAGCGGTGAGGCTGGACCATCCCCGAACAATGCCCGCAGGTCATCATGGTCACGGGTGATCACCCCATCACGGCAAAGGCCATTGCCAAGGGCGTGGGCATCATCTCTGAGGGCAACGAGACGGTGGAGGACATTGCTGCCCGGCTCAACATTCCCGTCAGCCAGGTCAACCCCCGGTGAGGCCCGCCCCCGCCCCCCCCCCAGCCCTCCAGGATGTCCTGTCCCCCTTCCTTCTGGCTCTCAGCACCTGGCTCCCGCGTCCCCTCCGCGTGTGAGCACCGGCAGCGTGGGGCAGGGCTGCCTCTGATCTTCCCTGCTCACGAGCTGTGTGACCCTGGGCAAGTCACTTACACCTCCTGAGCCTCGGTTTCAGAGCCCGGTCCTCCTGCCTCTCCTGTTTGTGGGCTCGGCCTGCCTGGCCGTCTGTCCATGAATCCCCACGCACCCTGACCAGCCCTCTGCTCTTCCCAGGGATGCCAAGGCCTGCGTGATCCATGGCACCGATCTCAAGGACTTCACCTCGGAGCAAATCGATGAGATCCTGCAGAACCACACGGAAATTGTCTTCGCCCGCACGTCCCCCCAGCAGAAGCTCATTATTGTGGAAGGCTGCCAGAGACAGGTGCACTTGGGCTGAGGCCGCCTCGGAGGAGGGGGCTGGGGCCAGGCCTCTGGGCGTCACCCTCACCCCCTCTCCCTGCAGGGAGCCATCGTGGCTGTGACCGGGGATGGTGTGAACGACTCCCCCGCCCTGAAAAAGGCTGACATCGGTGTGGCCATGGGCATTGCCGGCTCAGACGTGTCCAAGCAGGCAGCGGACATGATTCTGCTGGACGACAACTTTGCCTCTATTGTCACGGGTGTGGAGGAGGGTGAGTTGGCCAGGGAGGCCCTGGAGACTGGGGTTCCTGCCGGAGGCCCCGAGAAAGGCAAGAGGAACCGGCCAGGGCTGTGGCGGAATGCACGGTAGGGAGACACCAGAATCCTTCCGAGCCCCAGTGGAGCCTGCAGCTTGTCCTCTGCCCAGTGGGATTGGTGGCTCCCTGGGGGCAGGGCTGAGCTGACTCACTTCTGGGGCCCAGTCTGGCAGGCGAGGCAGACGTAGAAGCATTTTTAAAATGCCTGTAAGTGCAACCATGGGGAATCTGAGGGTCCTTTCGGGAGCCCTGTGGAGGCCCCTCACCCACCCTGGGGTCAGGGGGGCAAAGGAAGCTTCTAGAGTGGATAGGAATCACTATGCGGAGTCCCAAGGGCCGAGTCGGAACGTTCAAGTAGAGGGGTACCAGGGAAGGGAGCTGCGGGCGGAGGGACAGAGCGTGCACAGGCAAGGTGTGTGTGAGGGAGCCAGTGTGTGGGGCCGGACCTGGTGTCCGGGGCCGGGGACACCGAGTCCAGACTGCGGAGCCGATGGGCACCGCCGCCTCCTGACGGGCCTTGATGTGACCACAGATGGAGCTTGTTCACATTTAATTTTATTCTGATCATCAAAGCAATTCCCGATAATTATAGGAAATGTAGACAAGCATTAAGAAGAAAATTGGAATCACACATAACCTCACCATCCAGAAGTAATCACTATTCATGCTGTGGTGCACTTTCCTCCAGTTTCTCTCTCCCAGTTGAAATGTCCCCAGGGTAAAAAAATAATGCATGATAAAAGAGAGCCTTAAGTGACAAATTAAATGCTCTTATCCCTTGCCTCCTTGTCCCAGAAGACATCGTGGTTAATCCTTTCTTCTTCCCCAAGACATCTATGTGTATGCAGTGCACACTCTTATGGATGCATCGGTCCCACCTTCCAGACATGTACTGGGCTGCTACCTTGTGTCTCTTGCTTGGTGCTGGAGAGACAGCTGTGAGCAGAGCAGACAGGGTCCCTTCCCCCCAGGAGCTGGGAGGGGCAGCTTTAGACAAGTTAACAAATGAATCGTAACAGAACATAGTTGTAAATTGTGGCAAGTGCTGAGAAGCCAACAAGTGGGGTGCATGTTAGATAATAACCATGGTCCTACCCAGATAAGGGTGGGCAAGGCAGGCCTCTTGGAGGTGGGGAAAAAAAAAAAAAAAACCCACAAAGTTTAACTTCCAGTAGGGGAAATTCTAGATATACCGCAGAGCAAAGAGCACAGTGGACCCCCACGTCCCCATGCCCCAGCTCCATCACCGCTCATGGCCCATCTTGTTTCGTCTCGACACACACACTGGATTATGTTGAAGCACATTTCAATCATCATTTCCTCCATGAATACTTTAGGAAGAGAGTTTAGTTTGTGAAAAGCAGAGGATGCCCTGCAGGAATAGGAAAGAGTGGGTCTTACGTTTACACAAAGGTGATCAGACCATTCGTACCACTGTGCAGCCTGCCTTTCTGTTCCACATGAATGACATTATCTTGTTGCTCATGCCTCTCAGTGCACCCGGGAGGGTGGGAGGCGGTGCTGGCTGGGTTAATCTTTAGCTTCTTTTTTTTTTTTTAAGATTTTCTTTATTTATTTGAGAGAGAGAGAGAGCACAAGAGGGGGGAGGGTCAGAGGGAGAAGCAGGCTCCCCACCAAGCAGGGAGCCCGCTGTGGGGCTTGATCCCTGGGACTCCAGGATCATGACCTGACACTTAACTGACTGAGCCATCCAGGTGCCCCTAGCTTCTTTTTACTCTATACATACGGGGCTGATTGAGTTCGTATTGAGATATGACATGCGTACAGTAAGCTGGGCAGCTTGATGGATTTTTACACGTGTACACCCATGTAACCACCAAACCCCAACCAAGAGAAAGGACATTTCCAGCCCCATTAGGGTTTTGTCAGGTTCCCTCCGGCCCATACCTCCCTCCCCAGAAATAAACTGTCTCCTGACTTTTAACACCATACAATAGTTTGGAACCTCATCTAAATGGAGTCATGCGATATGAGTGCTTTTGTGTCTGGGTTTTTTCACTCGACATGACATCTGTGAAATTCATCCGTGGAGTTGGGTGTGTCAGTAGCTCATTCCTTTTTCTTGCTGAGGGGTATTCTGTTGTATGGAGGGACCATAGCTCATTTATCCACTTCCATGCTGATGGGCATTGGGGTCGATGCTGGGTTTTGGCGATGGGGGCTAACGCTATGGTGGACCTTCTTGTACTTGCTTTTTGGTGGACATAAACACTTCCAGGAGTAGGATTACCGGGTCAATAGAGTAGAGGGGTGTTTAATACAAACTGCCAAACAGTCTTCCCAAGTGGCTATATTCCAAGAACGTTTGAACAGGTGCCATGGTTGAATGTTTGCCCGGGAAGGTGGTCAGGTGGGAGGGTGGATTGGAAAGGACTCGGGGACTGAGCAGGGAAGGGGTGGGGGCCAGGGTGCCCGGGACGGGATCTGAGCCTGCCCCTGCCTCAGGCCGCCTGATCTTTGACAACCTGAAGAAGTCCATTGCCTACACCCTGACCAGCAACATCCCTGAGATCACACCCTTCTTGCTGTTTATCATGGCCAACATCCCACTGCCTCTGGGCACCATCACCATCCTCTGTATCGACCTGGGCACTGACATGGTGAGCCCCAGCCACCCTCTGGGGCCTGGGAGGGGAGGGTCCCCCACTTCCTGCTCACATGGTCTCTCCTGCCCAGGTCCCTGCCATCTCATTGGCATACGAGGCTGCAGAGAGTGACATCATGAAGAGACAGCCCAGGAACCCACGTACTGACAAGCTGGTCAATGAGAGGCTCATCAGCATGGCCTATGGGCAGATTGGTGAGGACAGGGGGACCCCACCTGGTTTATGGCTGGATGCCCAGTGCCTGCCCCATGGTGGGCACTCTGGAACCTTGTGTTGGATGAGTGGGGTGAAAGCAGGATTTGGTGCTGGAGGTTTGGGAGGAGTGACTTGCAGATGAGTAGTGCTCCCCAAGGCAGGGCCAGAACAGGTGGAGGACGGGCCTGGGGGTGCATCTGGGGAGCACATGGGACACTGAGTGGCAGATCAGGGTTGGCGCCCGGCTGGCCACTGCAGAGCCCCCTGCTCAATCCCCCTCCATGGTGGGCAAGACAACATCAGCCCGTGAGCGCTCTGAGAGCAGGAGTGACCCCCATCCCTTGCCACCTCCTCCTCACCCTGATGCTGGGGGTGCCATGTGCAGAGCCTTGGAGGTGCTGAGCTCCCCGTTGCTGGGAGTGTCCCAGAAAGCAGAGGCTTCAATGGTGGTCGTCAGAGGCCCGGGGAGATCATCCCTGCATCGGGGAGCCTGTCAGACCAAAACCTGGGGGGGTGGTTCCCAGGGTTTTATTTAGGTGGCCTGTGTCGGGTCGGAGAGAGCCTCCAGGTGAGTCCCTTCCCAGAGGCTCCTGCCCCAGGTGGCCCATGGCAGGCGCTCACCACCAGGTGGCGCTCTCAGGTGGCCAGCCGGGAGCCCAGCCTCAGAGGATGCTCCGCAGTTCTGAGGTGCCCCCCGGCCGCCGCCACATCCCAGTGGGAGTCTCACAGGGCCTCCCAGGTGCACTGGGCTGGCTGCTGCCCCGACCTGAGCCTCTCGTCATCTCCTCCCCGCTCCAGGAATGATCCAGGCTCTCGGCGGCTTCTTTTCCTACTTCGTGATCCTGGCAGAAAATGGCTTCTTGCCCAGCAACCTGGTGGGCATCCGGCTGAACTGGGACGACCGCACCGTCAATGACCTGGAGGACAGTTACGGGCAGCAGTGGGTGAGTGGGTGGGCCCTGCAGCACTGAGGGGGGCGGTCCCAGTCAGCACCTCTGCCCACAGCAGGCAGGAGCTCCCGTCTGCTGTCCCAGCCATGGGGGGCTGCTTCCTAGGATGGCCCCTCTGCCCCGGAAGCAGCATCGAGACCCCTGCCCGGGGCTTGGACCTCCTGGCGCTCTTGGCCCAGCCCGCCGAAGTGCTCGTGAACTCTGGCCATGCTCTGCCCCACCAGCCACAGAGGGGAGGCCCCATCGGGACAGAGCCCCCGCCTGCCCTGGGGCCGGTACAGGGGGCGCAGCTGGGGGATGGGGGGGCATGTGAGTCCCGGGCTGGGGCTGGGCTGCGGGCGCGCTGGCTGCCGCCCTGCACGCTTGTCATCGCTCCTGCAGACGTACGAGCAGAGGAAAGTGGTGGAGTTCACGTGCCACACGGCCTTCTTTGTGAGCATTGTGGTCGTCCAGTGGGCCGACTTGATCATCTGCAAGACCCGGAGGAACTCGGTCTTCCAGCAGGGCATGAAGTGAGGGCCGGTGGCGCGAGGCTCTGTTCCGTCCCATCCGCGTGTCTGTCTTTGCCCCCGAGTGATTTCCTCTCGAGTGGTCGCATCTATCGTGGATTCTCTCCGCCTGTCCCTCCGTGTGTGTTGGGGCGAGGGTGTCACTTGGGGCCCCCCTTCCACGCCTGTCGGCGTGTTGCTGTCTCTGTCAGTCTGCCTTTCTTCTTCTGTTGCCATCTTCCTGTCTCCCTGTTCGTCGCTCTGTCCATGTGACCCCGGGGCTGTCTGTCTCTGTCCACCTCTGGCTGTGCCTGACCCTGGGGGGCTGGGGGCCGGGTCAGGTCCTCTGAGTCCAGCCTTGCCTGTGCCTCCAGGAACAAGATCCTGATCTTCGGGCTATTTGAGGAGACGGCGCTCGCCGCCTTCCTGTCCTACTGCCCTGGGATGGACGTGGCCCTCCGCATGTACCCGCTCAAGTGAGTGCCCCTCGCCCTCCCCGCTGCCTGCCCCAGGATCCTCCGAGGAGCCTTCCCTGTGGGACACGCTCACAGACCCCACGGGGATCTCAAGCCCCACCTCTCCCGCTGTCTCTTTGGGGACCCCCCCATCACAGTCCCTGTTCTTTTTTTTTTTCTCAAAGATTTAATTATCTTTAAGTAACCTCTGCACCCAGTGTGGGGCTCAAACTCACAACCCTGAGATCCAGAGCCTCCCGCTCCACCGACTGAGCCGGCCAGGCGCCCCATGGTCTCTGTTCTGATGCCACTGAGCCCTCCCCCGTGGACATCTTCACAGGGGGGCACTCGGCGGGCCCCAGCCCGCAGCCCCGGCCAGAGGGCAAGGGAGAATCCCCCCCAGGGTGGCCCTCCTGTTCTCCAGACTCAGCCTCTGTGTCCCCCGGGACGACCCCTCACCAACGCCCTCCCGCTCTCCCGTCTCTGCAGGCCCAGCTGGTGGTTCTGTGCCTTCCCCTACAGTTTCCTCATCTTCGTCTACGACGAGATCCGCAAACTCATCCTGCGCAGGAACCCGGGGGGTGAGGGGGCTCACCGGGTGGAGGGCAAGGCTGGGGGGCAGGGCTGCAGGTGGAGGGGAGGGGGGTGGCGGAGCACTGTGCTGACCTCTCTGTCTCCCCCACGTCCCCCCCTCCTCGCTGTCTCTGCCTCTGTCCTGTGCCCTTCTCCATGTCTCTCTCTCTCTCTCTCTCTCTCTCTGTCTCCAGGTTGGGTGGAGAAGGAAACCTACTACTGACCTCACCCCCCCACATCGCCCGTCTCTTCCCTGCCCCTCAAGCCCAGGACAGCCCCCGCCAGTCCTCCCATTTTGTATTCTGGGGGAGGGGCCTTCTCTCCCCGTGGCCCCACCTTGGCCCCTACCCTCTCAATTTATCTCCTGCCTCCCCCCCTCCCCACTCTGGCTGGCTTCTCTCTCCACCCCCCCCCGGCCCCCCTCTCCCCCTCTCTCTTTTCTGTGTCACTGTTCCTCTCCCTCTCCTCACCCCTTCCTCCCTGCGCTCTCTGCACCCCTCCCTGGGCTCTTTTTTACTCCCCCCCCGCCCCGCCCCTGGCTGATGCCATCTCTGGTTCTGGACAATTATCAAATATATCAGTGGGGAGAGAGAAGCACGTGTGTGTGTGTTGTGCTTGCTTTCTGGCCCCGGGGGTGGGGGCGGGTGGCGTCCCGGGTGCTGGCACCCGTGGCAGGGTGATCCACATAACCCCAGGAGCCATGGAATCGCAGAGTCACCGAGTCATGGGGTTTTAGACCCAACCGAGGTTACAGCGAGAGCAGCTTCAAATAACCAGGCAGGGGGATTATGGAGTCAGAACAGGGGAGAGGAAGGGGGTCAGACTGAGAATCCTCTCCTATTGGAGGAGGAAGGGGAAAGGGGTGACAACGACGATGGTGATGATGGTGATTCACGGAGTGCCCACTCTGTGCTCGGCCCTCTCGTGCCTCAGCTCATTCATTCCTTACAAGGTGTGAGGCACAGAGAAGGAAAGTGACCTGCTCAAGGCCACACAGCTGAGAGGTGACAAATCTGGGATCTGAACCTCAGCTGTGCAACCTCTAAGTACCGTGCTATTCTCTCGCTCTTTTTATTGAGATAAACTTTCAAGTGAAGTCCAAAAATCTTAAGGGTACAGCTCAATGAGTTTTAAAATGACGTCGCGGGGTGCCTGGGTGGCTCAGTCAAGCATCGGACTCTTGATCTCAGCTCAGGTCTCGATCTCGGGGTCAAGAGTTTGAGCCCTGCATTGAGCTCCACTCTGGGCGTGGAGCCTACTTAAAAAAAAAAAAAAAAATTACATTGCATGACTACCACCCAGATTGAGGTACGGAACATTTCCCCCAGAAAGTTCCAGAAAGTTCCTCCGTGCCCCTCTCCAGTCAGCGCCCGTCCCCCTCCAGAGGCTGCTCGGATTTCCGTCATCGTCCTTTAGTTGCACCTGTTCTTGGACTTGGTATAAGTGAAATCTTACAAGCATGTTGTCTCGTGTGTCTGGCTTCTGGTCCTCGGCACGCCTGTGAAAGTCACCCGCGTTGTCCCCTGTATCAGTTGTTTTGGGAGCTGCTAGAAATAGGATCGTTCTAACAGTGTCTGGTGATGACACGTGTGCATCTCTGTTGGGCTCGTGCTTAGGAGAGGGACTGCTGATCGTGGCACACACTATGTTTAGCTTTAGTAGAAAGAGCCACACTCTTTCCAGAGCTCTGGGGTCATTCTGCATTCCCACCCGGTATCGTTAATCTTCGACTTCCAACGTCCTGGTTGGGCTGCAGTACCCCCCTGGCTTGAGGCCGACCTCCTGACCGAGCCTAGGGAGTCAGTGAGTGTGAGTGTGCGCACGCGCCCGCCGCACCCGACAATTACACTGACCCACGTCAGCGCACAGTGGTCTTTTTCGGAAAAGCGAAAAGTCTCTTTGGATTTCTTTCATTTAGTGAAGACGGGTGCTAATGTGGGTCTTTTGTAAAAGCGAAGTGGCATCGCATGAACTTCTAGAAAGTGGGGGATACTCTTCACTTTACACCATTTTGGCTTACGAAAGGTTTCAGAGGAACGCCCCGTTTGGGAGAGTAGGGGCAACCTGTACTCACATAGACAGCTGAGGCCCAGGGCAGGGACTTCCTTGAAGTCACAGAGCAGGGATATAAGCCTGGTTTCTGACTGTGCTGAGCTCCTCCTAAGTTCCCAGCTCCACTTCCTATGGGGATCCAAGAGGCGGGAAGGAGACCTCAGACTGGAGGGAGCACAGGGCCAGGGCCCATCTCCCACAGTCTCTTCAGGGCCCCCTTATCTCCCACCATCCCCCTAATTCAGGGCCCACCTGCCTTAGGCGCCCTCTCCCTGCCATCTCCCACCATCCCCCTGCCTCAAGGACCCTCCCATCTCTCCCACAATCCCTGTTTCAAGGGACTCCTCTCCCGCAATGCCCCTGTGCCAAGGCCCCATCTCCTGAAGTCCCCTGATTCAAAGCTCCCCACACCCCACCCAGAGGGCCGCCCCCCCACCAATATCCTTGCTCTGGACACCACTGTCCAGAGCCCATTCTGCTCAATATCTCCTATAAAGAAACCCAACTGGCTCTCCTAACAAAAGCCAAACCCAAATTTCCCAAGGTTGCCTGTGGGAGGAGGCCTCCCGCTCTCTGCTCCCCAAGATTCATCTCCCTCTTGGGGGCTCTTCTGCTCACCTCTGCTGCCCCCCTCGCTTTGAACTCAGTTGCTGCTCTCCCATTAACGCTGTGGGCTAATTGTGCACTCACAGTCCTCCTTTGATTTCCTGAAACTAGCTAGACCTAAGTGGGAAGCCTGAACAAGATTCTACTAAAGGCCTGGGGCTGACAAAGGGGAAATAAACAGTAACAAGCCAATCTGATCTTCAAAGTATGGCTCATTTAGCTTCAGCTTGGGACCTTCCCCACACAGGGGGCCTCCCTGCCTACTGCTCTACCAGCCCCTTTGGCAGGGGCTGTCTCTCCCACCCCATGGGAATGCCCTCCAGCAGGCCTCAAAGCCCAGACCAAAAGGGAGGGTCTCAGAAGACAGCTGGGGTTAAGAGTCACCTGGATATTCTACCTGGGTAGTCTTCAGTCCCAACCCAGCCCTGAAACTCCAGTCCATGTAAGGGAGCCCAGGCTTCCTGATAGATTCCTTGAGGCTCTTCTGGTGCACCCCTTTAGAACTCTGGCCATTTACCCACAACTCACTCAGGGGCAGGGGTGAAAACTGAGAGGGAGCCATGACTGTGGGAACTAGGGAAAAGAAAGGCCCATGGCTCTGACACCAGCCATGCCTTGGGACATCCAAAGGGCCAGCAGCTCCTACCGTTACTGTTAAATTTAGGAAGGCAAGGGGCACCTGGCTGGCTCAGTTGGCAGAACAAGGGACTCTTGGTCTCAGGGTTGTGAATTTAAGCCCCACATTGGGTATGCAGATGACTTAAAATAATTTTTTTAGAAGGTTTAACTCTAGATATAATCAAAACATGATATTGTGGTGGCAGTAACATCGACCACCATTTATTGAAGAGTATCAAGTATCAAGACTCTTTTGAGCACCGTACGTGGACCATTTAACTGAATCATCATTACCCCATGAGTGAGTGTGGTACTATCAGGATATCCACAGTCCCAATGAGGACACTGAGGTTGGGGGAGGTCATCACAGCCTAGATTTTCATCTCTGACTCCAGAATCCCAGCTCTTTCAGTTATAACAACTCCCTCTTTCAAAAATTCTCAAACCTGGGGGCACCTGGGTGGCCCAGGCAGTTAAGCATCTGATTCTTAATTTCAGCTCAGGTCATGATCTCCGGGTCCTGAGGTGGAGCCCCACATTGGGCTCTGCGCTGGGCATGGAGACTGCTTGAGATTCTCTCTCCCTCTGCCCTTCCCTGCCTTCAATAAATAAATTAACTAATAAATAATTAATTCTCAACCCTTTCCCAACTCCCCCTCTTGCTATCTGAGGGGAGAGGGGTATCCTAAGGTCCCTAGTCCCAACTCATCCATCCCTGGGAGCTCAAGGTCTGTGGGCGGGGGGGGGGGGGGGGGGGTGGAGGGGGGAGCTTTGCTCTCCACCTCGGCTACCCCCTCCAGCAATCATAGACCTCTCACTAGCCTCTGCCCCCGGGGAAGGAATAGATTCCCACCAATTATCTAGTCTCGCCATTCAAAATGCGGTCCATGAACCAGTAGAATCAGCACTACCTAGGAACAGTAGGAAATGTAGATTAATGGGCCCCACCCCAAATCTGCGGAGTCAGAACGTCTGAGTGTTTTATCAAGCCCTCTAGGTGTTTTTTATGCACCCTAGAGTGAGGACGACAATTCTCCACGAGCCACATTGTACCCTGCAGGGGAGGGAGTACACAACGCCTGCTTCTGCCTTTAGATCTGCCATGACACCCCCCACTCCTGACGACCCACGCTCCCCGACACCACACGCCCCTCTTCTGAAACTACAATTCCCACAATACCCAGAGGCGCTTAGCGTTGCTTTACGCGACTGCGTCCCCCAAAGTGTTTTCGCGAGCATCAGGAGGACTACAACTCCCACAGTGCTCGGCGGCAGAACCACCGCCCCCGGCGGCTCCCGAACGGCGCCACGTCGGCTCCGCTGGGTGGGGCCGGGCTCAGACGAGGCCGCGGGGGTCTGCAGGGCCGCTCGTTACAGCGGTTCTACCCCTCAGGACGCAGACATGGCGGCCGAGAAGGACCAGCAGAAGGATGCCGAGCCGGAAGGGCTGAGCGCCACGTGAGCAAGCCGGCCGTAGCCCCCTCCCGCCCGCCCCGGACCGAAACCCGGGAGCCCTGGTCCTCCGCCCCCTCCTCCCTCGGGGCCCGGGAATCCGGGCCCCGGCACTAGAGTCTGGGCTTCTGCTCTCCAATTCGAGGACTCTGCAGCCTGGACCCTCCGTCCCCTCCTTCTCTGGGATTTAGGAGTCTTGGACCCTTCCCCCCGCCCCCAGGGCCCCAGAGTCCAGCCCCCTTCGGCCCCCCTTCTTGCTTGGGGTTGGGGGGCTAGGGGGGTCCGGGCTCTACCCCGGTCCACCGCTAACCCGGGGCCGCCCGCCAGGACCCTGCTGCCGAAACTGATCCCATCCGGCGCGGGCCGGGAGTGGCTGGAGCGGCGCCGCGCGACCATCCGGCCCTGGGGCTCCTTCGTGGACCAGCGGCGCTTCTCGCGCCCGCGCAACCTGGGCGAGCTGTGCCAGCGCCTCGTACGCAACGTGGAGTACTACCAGAGCAACTACGTGTTCGTGTTCCTGGGCCTCATCCTGTACTGTGTGTGAGTGCCTCGCCTGCTCCGCACTCAACCCCACCGGCCAGGCCGCGTCCCCACCGGAGAGCCCTGCCCCCCCCCCCCCGGTCGGCCCCGCCCCCACGGGACAGCTCGGCCAGAGCTTTTCACCCAAGGCCCGGGACCCTACTGCTCCCTCAGCCTGGCCGGGACACAGCTTGACCAGATGTGACCTGGTCTTGCGCGGCCTCAGGGACGTAGCCTGCCGTCCACCGGTGTAGGTGGTCAGGGACCCCCTGGCTGGCTCATTCCCAGCTGCCTGACCGGTGCCTCCCTACCCTTCTCCAGGGTGACGTCCCCCATGCTGCTGGTGGCCCTGGCTGTCTTTTTTGGCGCCTGTTACATCCTCTACCTGCGCACGTTGCAGTCCAAGTTTGTGCTTTTTGGTGAGAAATCCCCTGTCCAGACGGTTCCCTGAGCCTTCAAATCCTGGTCTTGGAACATAAGCCTTAGACCCCAAACCCCGGTCTGCCCAAGCATAGATTTACACTAGTTCCCCTAATTCGATCCGTTAAAATCTCAGACCCCCCGCCGCCAGCTGATATTTCTCAAAGCTGGAGATAACCCAGAACCTACTCTTCACCTGGCTTCTGTCTTTTAAACCCACTTTCCCTCGCGTCCATTCTCCCTCACTTCTCTGCAGAAAGCACCAGCTTTCCGTACCCATATTGGACGCCAGGTGGCGACCTTATGCTGGCCTAGATCTGTGTCCCTGTCCTTTCCCGCTTTGTGGGGCGGGGCCAGAAAGATCTTGAGACTGTTCCAAGAGGGAAGCTGAGGTTTGTGGCTCCCGAAGTCCCAGACTGGCCCTGGGCATCACCGGGAAGAAAGAGGGGCCTTGAGTCTCCGCCCAGGGGAAGCTCAAGGTTCAGAGTGGCCATACGGAAGAGCTGGGATCAGACAGGAAGACCTAAGTCAGAGTCATTCAGAGGCTTGTTCATTCTGACCGTGAGCCAGGTGGGCTGGCACCTGAGGGGCATGTCAGGCAGGCACAGGGCGTGGAGGGAGCGCCTGGAGCAAAGCCACCAGGGCGTGTAGACCCGGTCCTCCCGTCTGCCCCAAGAAGCCAGAAATCTTACGTTATTATGTGCAATCACTCAGTTAATCCAACAGCCACAAATCAGATTCTTGGGGAACATTGTGCAGACTGCAGAAACACATCCACAGATCAGATTTGGCCTTTGGGTGAGACTCCTGGTCTATGTGAGTGCAGATGGGAGCAGGAGAGCCGTGGTCTGGGGGAGTGGGAGGCGGGGAGCTTAAGCAGAAGTGGGGCTGAAGAGCAGTGAGGCATGGTTGTGGGGGGGGGGGTTGCAGTAAGGAAGGTGTGCTCTGTTCAGGTGGGAACATCAGAGAAATGGGTGAGGTCAGGGCTTGGGGGGCCTTGGCATGAGGAGTTTGGACGATCCTGAGGCTCCCGGAGCTTGTGACACCGGACTGGTGCGGGGACATCAGGGGTTCCTCAGGGAGAGGGCGCGTGTGTTGGAACAACTGCCCCAATGCTGTCTGCCCCCCAGGCCGAGAGGTAACCCCAGCCCATCAGTATGCTCTGGCCGGGGGCGTCTCCTTTCCGTTCTTCTGGCTGGCTGGTGCCGGTTCTGCCGTCTTCTGGGTCCTGGGTGAGTACAGGCTCTGGGTGGCCGGGCTGGGCGGTGGGGAGCAGGTGAGGGAGCGAGGCCCTGAGCCGCTCATCTTCCTGCAGGAGCCACCCTCGTGGTCATTGGCTCCCACGCCGCCTTCCACCAGACCGAGGCTGTGGACGGGGAAGAGCTGCAGATGGAGCCTGTGTGAGGTGCATGCGGACCCGCGGGCCTCCCGAGTCCGCTGCCTCGGCCCTGTTCGCCCCTGCCCCGCACGGCCCCGCGGTCCTGGCCAAAGGCGTCCGTCTCTTCCCAAGCCCGGGGAGGGATTCCGGCTATGGAAATAAAACTGTTAACAGTTGTCATTCAGCAGATCTCTCCCAGGGTCTTCTGTGGGCCTGGGCAGGGGGCGTGGGGGGGCTGCAGAGACCAAGATAGAGGGGTCCTCTGGGTGGGGGGAGTTCAATAAGCAAGATAAATCACTAAAAAGGAGAGGATGGGGCGCCCGGGTGGCTCAGTCGGTTAAAGGCCTGACTCTTGTTCTCAGCTCCGGTCTTGATCTCAGGGTCGTGAGTTCAAAGCCTGGGTTGGGCTCCACACTGGGCGTGGAGCCTACTTTAAATAATTAATTAATTAAAAATATATGATAGGATGGCAAATGGCGGTAAGTTCTGGGGGGGAGAGTGAGCCAGGGGTACCCCAGACCACCTCCTGTGTTCAGTGATTTGCTAGAAGAACTCGGTATATAGTTGGATCTACAGCTGTAATTCATCATGAAAGGCTACAAGGCAAAATCAGGGAAAGTAAAAAACACTTGGGGCAAAGTCAAGAGACGGCCAGGCGCAAGCTTCCCAGGGGCCTCCCACACGCTGTGCTCCATTCCTCCAGCAGGTATGGATGTCTGCCAGGGAGGCTCATGAGGCCCCCGGTGCCCGGGCTCTCTGCTGGGAGGTGGCCCCGTAAGCACCCTAGGTCTAGCATGTAGGGAAATTCCAGACTCCCGGAAAGGAAGGCAGGTGTTCGGCATAAACAGTATCATTTGCACAAACAGTGTAGCCACAGTGAGTCATTCATATCAAGGACACACCGGGGAGAGGCCTTCTGGAATCCAGGTTCCCAGACACCAGCTGAGGGCCAACTATGTCAGCAGCCCTCTCTAAGGACGGCCTACTCTGTTAACTCCCCTGCATAGAGAAAGTTCTAGAGCTGAGGTACAGGTGAAGGAAGGCCTCCCTGAGGCCCTGCCGCTGAGCGAAGGAGCCGCTGCAGATTCTCAGGAGGAAAATGTTGTGGTCAAAGGCCGGGAAGCGGCCGCGTGCCTGGGGTGGGGGGTGAGGGTACAGGGAGGGGGCCCCTGTGGCTGGAGAGGACGCGCGGGGGGACGCGGAGGGCGAGCAGGCTTCCGTGAGGGCTTTGGTTCGCCCCTGAGTGATGTGGGAGGGACAGAACCCACCTTTCACCATAATGCACAGTCTGCTGTGCGGGAGCGCTGACGACCGAGGAACACGCCTGACAGGGCGAACACGGGACAGATGCGACAACAAAGTAGGGCGCCGGGCTCTGAGCAGCCACTCCAGAGGGGGCTGGTCTGGGAGGGCTCTCTGAGGAGGCGACATTTCTGTGAGCCTGGAGGGACACGGAGGTGGCCACAGGCAGAGCGGTGGGTGCGGTGGCCTAAGCCGGGCCACAGCGCCAAGACCTTGCAATGCAGTCCCCTAGCCTCTCCGACTTCGCAGGTTGTCACCAAAACTCACCTGCTCGCCGATCATCGAGCAGGCGCTTTAGTGAGTGCCCACAGAGTACTCAGCGTTGTTCTGGAATCCTTCTGCCTCGTGTGGCGGCTGAGCCCTTGAAACATGGCTGGCCCCAACCGAGATGTGCCGTGAGTGTAAAATCCACACCAGATTTCAAAGACTTAGCGGGAAATGGTGTAATGTCTTACTAATAATTTTCTATACTGGTTATATGTTGGAAGAGTAGTATGTTGGATTTACTAGGTAAGTTTATGATTATTTTTTAAAGACTTATTTATTTTTTCAAGATCTTGTTTATTAATTTGAGAGAGAGGGGAGAGCATGGAGGGAGAGGGAGAAGCAGGTTCCTGCTGAGCACGGAGCCCGACGCAGGACTTGATCCCAGGACCCTGAGATCATGACCTGAGCCGAAGGCATACGCCCAACCGACTGAGCCACCCAGGCGCCCCTGTTTATTTGGGGGGAGAGGAGGAGAGAATCTCCAGCAGGCTCCCTGCTGAGTGAGGAGCTCCCAACCCTGAGATCATGACCTGAGCTGAAATCAAGAGTTGGACACTTAATGGACTGAGCCATCCAGGCGCCCTGTAGGTAAATTTATTATTTCCACTTTTTTTTTTTTTAAGATTTCATTTATTTATTTGACAGAGAGAGCACAAGCAGGGGGTGGGGGAGAGGGAGAGGGAGAAGCAGGCTTCCCGCTGAGCAGGGAGCCCGATACGGGGCTCAATCCCAGGACCCCGGGATCATGACCTGAGCTGAAGGCAGATAGATGCTTAACCAACTGAGCCACCCAGGCGCTCCTATTCTGTCCACTCTTTTCTTCACTTTTTAAAATGTGAGGTAGAAAATATAAAGTGACATCTGTGCCTCGTACCCTGAAGTCTACTTGACACGCTGGATGGCACGCTGGACAAACTAGCCCTGCAAACAGATGGGCCCCTGCCCTCTCTGGGGTCACGTTCAGTGGCAGAGGCGCAAGCAATACACGAACCAAACACCCAGTGAACAGGAATCTCAGAAAGTGATAAGCTTGTGAAGCCAATAAAATGGGACCGGGAGAGACTAGAGAGTCGTGGAAGGAGAAGGCTCACTCAGCGTGGTGAGGCAGGGCCTTGCTGGGATGAGGAGGAGATCGCTCCTTGGGGGTCTGGGGGAAGAGTATTCCAGCCAGCGAGAACAGCAAGTGCAAAGGCCCCGGGGCGGGGGGGGGGGGGGACCTGATCAGTGACAAGGCAGCGCTTGTGGCTGGGTGAAGGGAGGGAAGGAAATAGCTGTAGATGATGGTGGGGAGGATGTTGGAACCAGATCACACAGGACCTGCAAGCCATTGAGAAAGTCTTTGGATTTTAGCTTAAGGTAGTGTGGACTGTGGAACGGTTATGACCAGTGTGGGGACAGGGCCAGGTGTGAATTTTAGAAATCTCCCTTTAGGATTGAGTGCGGGGCTGGGCTAGATCTAGGGAACGGGGCCAGAGAGGATGAGGCAGGGACATGGAAGACAAATTCAGGACCAGGAGCTTAGTGACTGATGTGCATGGGACCTGAGTGGGAGGGAGCAGGCAAGGATGAGCCCCGGGCTTCGGTTTCCAGCAAGACATTTCCAGCAAGACGGGAAGACCAGGGGGCCTGGGCGGCTGGGTCCACGTTGGTCCCAGTCACCAGGGGCACGCTTCCAGTGGCTGCCACCAGAGGGCGGAAAAGTGCTTCCTGCGGACCTTCTCCAGGGAGGGCACCAGAGCCGACTTGTGGGAGATAAAATCTGGGATCCCCAGGCCCAGGTAGGCCCCTGGGTCTACAACAAGGCCAGGCTCCCAGTCCCACTTCTGGGGTAGTAGAAGGCGTTCTGTCGGCTGATGGAGATGCCGGTGTCCCGGGGGAGACAGTCTTCGTGCCCATAGGGTGGGCGGTCACTACGTCCAGTTTACACTGCCGAGCCTGGAAGGAATGTGGTCAGGCTGCCTTGTTTGGAGGTGACAAGGCCAGGGGCCCAAGGACCAGCACTGAGATCACTGAGGCAAGTGGTCAGCAACCTGGGGCTGGGGGGTGATGGTGGGGGGTAGAGAGACTCAGTCCAGAGGCCTCACCTGGGAGTGATTGACTACAGGTCCCTGGTTCTGATGCTGGGTTATTGAGATGCCTCAGACCAGAGTTTCTATGGGGGTGGTCAAGACTGGAGGCCCATTCCCTGTGCACCCCTCCTGAATGACCCTGGGTTGCGGGGTTGATGTGACACCAAGGGCCTGGTGTCTCATCAAGGGGGCAAAGGTCTGGTCGTCTATTTTGGTGACAGATCCTGGGAGTCCAGTTGGCTGGTTGGGAGTGACAAATTGAGAGTCTGATTGTCGACTTCGTTATTAAAGAGCCTGTGGGTCCAGGTTTGGCATGACAGGGACAAGGGATCTAGTTGTCTAGTGCAGGGGCACCTGGGTGGCTCAGTCGGTTAAGTATCCAACTCTTGATTTTGGCTCAGGTCATGATCTCAGGGTTGTGAGATTGAGCCCCATGTCAGGCTCCACGCTCAGTGGGGAGTCTGCTTAAGATTCTCCCTCTCCCTCTGCCCCTCCCCCCACACATGCTCACTCAACTGTCTCTCTCAAATAAAAAAATCTTTTTTATTTTTTAAAAGATTTTATTTATTTATTTGACAGAGAGATAGAGAGCACAAGAAGGCAGAGTGGCAGGCAGAGGCAGAGGGAGAGGGAGAAGCAGGTTCTCCGCTGAGCAGGGAGCCTGATGCGGGGCTCGATCCCAGGACCCCGGGATCCTGACCTGAGCCGAAGGCAGATGCCCAACCGACTGAGCCACCCAGGCGCCCCAGTAAATCTTTAAAAAAAAAAAAAAAGTAGTTGTCTAGTGCAGAGTGACAGAGCCAGGGAGTGCCTACACCTCATTTTAGGTGTCAGATGGGGCATCTGGTTGTCTTATTTGGGGTGACAGTTTCTAGTTTGGGGTAATAGAAATTGATCTGTTATCAGCTTTGAGGTGACAGAGACGGGTGGTCAGTTGTCCAGCTTTGGGTGATAGAAAAGGGGTGTGCGTATCTAGGTGGCAAATTTGGGGGCATGACCCTGGGAGTCTAGGACCCTGGTTTGGGATGACAAGGTAGGGTGTCCCCTTGGCTGGAAACAACCTGAGGCGGGTGTGTTGTCTGCTTGACACAGGCAACACAGGCCACGCCGTCTAGTGTGGAGTAGCAGAGCCTGGAGGTCCTGCTGTGTGACTTGGGACAACAGAGATTGAGGGGTCTCACTGGCTAGTGTGAGGTGACAGAGACTGGGGAGTTGCATTTTTTTAGTTTGGGGAACGTCAGCTTGTGTAGTTTGGGGTTAGGAATCAACACAATGGGTCTGGTTCTCAAATTGTAAGTGACAGATTAGGGACTCTTGTCTGGTTGGGGGAGGCTGGGACTGGAGTTGTTCTTGCTGTCAGAGATGGGGGGCCTTGTCAAGGTTGGGGTGATGGGGGCTGGGATTCTAAGGTCAAGTTTGGGGAGACATGGTTATCTAGTTGCTAGGATTCCAACATTTTAAGGTTTGGGATGCCAGGTTGAGCATTCAGTGACTAGTTTGGAGCAACAGAAATTGGGGGTCTGGTGGATTCCACTGGGGTGTCTGAGGCTTGTGGTCATCTCATTTGGGGTGTCAGATGCACAGGCCAATTGTCCAGTTCAGGGTTATAGAGACCAAAAGACTGGTTATCTGTTTAGGTGATGACAGTGGGTTTGGGGCTTTGATTTGGGGTAAGAGACATTGGGGGGCCATTTGACTAGTTTGAGGCAGCAGACACTATAGGTCTGGTTGCCTAGCTGGGGTGTGAGACTGACTAGGGTCTATTGTTTGGCTTGGAAGGCAGAGATTAGGGACGTGGTTGTCATGATTGGGATTTCAGAGGACTGTGAGGTTTCTTTCTAATGGGGAGGCCAGACGCTGGAGATCCAGATGTCTGGTTTTGGACATAAGAAGTGGGGGTTCAGGGGTGCCTGGGTGGCTCAGGTGGTTGAGCGTCTGACTCTTGATTTCAGTTCAGGTCATGATCTCTAAGTCATGAGATCAAGCCCCTCATTGGGCTCTGTGCTCAGTGAGGAGTCTGCTTGAGATTTTCTCTCTCCCCCTCCCTCTGCCCCTCCCCTTGCTCATGCACTCTCTCTCTCTAATTAAATATATTTTAAAGATTTTATTTGAGAGAGAGAGTGAGAGAGGGGGGAGGGACAGAGGAAGAAGCCGACTCCCCACTGAGCAGGGAGCCTGCTGTAGGGCTCGTCGTCCCGGGACCGGAAACCAGGACCTGAGCCAAAGGCAGACACTTAACTGAATGAGCCACCCAGGGGCCCCTAAATAAATAAAATCTTAAAAAAAAAAATAAGTGGGGGCTTATTTGTCTAGTTTGGGGTGGCAGAGATTAGGGATCAGTTGTGCACTTTGGGATGAAACGACAGGGATTCGAGGGTCTAGCTGAGGGTGACGGAGAATGGGAGTTTGCAGTCTGGTTTGGCATGAAGGGGTGAGGGGTCTGTGTGTCCAGTTTCAGGCAACAGATGAGTCTGACGGACAAGAGGAAGGCTAGAGGGGCTTTGGGCCCCTGCTCTGGTCTGAGGTGATAACCTCGCGCACCTACTTGCTCAGTGTGGAATAGCAGAGCCTAGAGGTGCTGTTGCCCTGTCTGGGGGTGGCGAGTCTGAGGGTCAGGTGTCTGGTACTGTGGGACAGAGAATAGATTCCGGGAATATTTGACAGAGACTGAAGGCTTGGTTGTGGGGAAGAAACCGGGGTCCCAGGGACCATTTGGGTTGACAGACTCTGGAAATCTGGCTGCCTAGTTTTGTAGGACAGAGATTAGGGTCCGTGAGGATATTTGGGATGACAGACTGGGGTCTGGTTGTCTAGTGTTGAGTGACAAACTGGAGGTACTAAGGAGCATTTGGGGCAAAGAGACTGGAGGTTTGTTGTCTAGTTTTATAGGACAGAGACTGGGGTCCCAGGGTGTTTTGGGGTGACAGAGAATGGGGGTCAGGTTGTCTAGTTTGTGGGATAATGACTGAGATCTCAGAATATTTTGGGGGTGGCAGAGATTGAGGTCTGATTATCTAGTTTTATGGGACTGACGGTGATGTCCCCAGGATGTTTTGGGGTGACAAACCAGTTAAGACTGGAGGTTTGGTTGTATACTTGGGGTGGGGGGGAGACTGGTGCTCAGCTTGCTAACTTGTGAAGACAGTTGGAGTGACAGAATTTATTCCCCCGTTGTCACCTTTGGGGTGACAGAGACTGTAGGTCTAGTTGTCTGGATAGGGTGACAAACTGTGGTCTTATTTTCTAGTTTAGGGTGACAGTGACTGAGGCCCTATTGTCCAGTGTGGATTGACAGTGATGGGGGTTCGGTTGTCCAGCTGGCGAGATGGAGACAGGGATCAGTCATCTAGGTTGGGGCAATGAGACCAGATGTTGAGGGCCCTGCTTTGGGGTGACATCCATGGGGGATTCAGTCTCTCAGTTCCAGGTGACAGAGACTGCCTGTCCCTGGGTCTGGGGCCAATTTGTGTGAACAACAGTTCAGTTTAGGTTCAGAGACTGAGCCAGGCATCTAGCTTGGGGTGAAGAGTTGGAGTTCCCATGATCTATCTGGGGATGATGGGATGATGGGACGGGGTAGCAGAAACTGAGTAGTTTGAAGGAGTTGAGATGGGGGTCAGCTTGTCTCCTATGGATGACAGAGAGTAGGGGTGCCTTGTTGGTCTCAGAGACTGGTATCTACTTTGGGGTGACAGAGTAAGCTCGGTTGTCTAGCCTGGAGAAGCAGAGTGGGGATCTGATGGCCTGATTTGAGCTGATGCTTGGTGTTAGGGACACTGTTTTCATAACAAGGGTCTGGTGCTGTTTGGGGCGGTATGATGGGTGTGGGAGCCCCATTTCATATGACAGAGATTAGGGTCCAGGGCCTGGTGTGGGGCATTAGGCCAGGAGTCCAGCTGTGTGGCACGTGGCTACACGGGAGGCCGCTGACTGGCTTGGGGCAGAGAGTGGAGGTGTGGCTAGGGGTGCGCAGACTCGGGGGTGCCCTTCTTGGTTTGTGGTGGCAGGGACTGTTATTCTGGTCTTCTTCTAGTTTGGGGTGCAGAGCCCAGCACCCTAGAACCTTCCAAATGCAGCTGAGTCTGAGAACGCTTGATGCCTGAGTGTTCCTGTGGTGACTGAGTCAGGGGTTTCCTGCACCCAGGTGTGGGGGCTGCCAGATACATGTGGACTTTGGAGTGGGCGTGGCTATGGGTGTGGAGCCCTGTTTAGGGGTTACTGGAGCTGGGCGTTGGGCATTTGGAACTGGGGAGCCAGGGGGGTCAGGACCCCAGGACCCAGGATCCACTGGAGGGTCCCTTATTGGGTTTGGGGGTGTCAGTGGCACAAAGAGTCAATGGCTCTCAAGGCTGGAGTCCTCACACATGAGTGTGAAGGTGACAGGCCCTGGGGTAGAGGTAGCCAATATAAGTTGAGGATGGGGCCTGAGTGCTAGGCTGAGGGGTCTCTGAGGCCAGGGCTCAATGGGCTGTAGGGCTTTCTGGCTGGGGGGATGGGAGGGGCTTGGCTGTCTTAATCGGACACAACAGGGTCCCCAGGGTCAAAATTCAGTTCAGGGGGCAAATGGTTATGGCGGTTGAGATTCATTATTGCAGGTAAGGAAAATGGGGGGACCCAGATCCCTCCTGGGGGGAGATGGGATGCTGGGTTTCAGATACTGAATTTGGGGTGACCAGAGTCCTTCCTGCCAAGTTCTGGGTGTTTGTGAGCCCACGTTCCTGATTTGGGGTGCTAAAGCCAGGCTCTGGATCTGTGATAGTGCGGGCTCGCATGGGGACGTTGGGGGCTCCTGAGGCTTGCCTTGGCAATGACCATGGGGCCTAGCTGCCTAGACCAGAAGGGACTGCCCGCCTGTGGGGCTTTGCCTGTCAAGATTGGAGTGAGTCTGGAGACTCAGTGGTCCAATTGACAATGACTGGTTTGGGGGTAGCTAAGACAAGCCATTCAAATGCCTAGTTTAGGGTGCCTACTATAGGCTGCCCAGATATTGAGATGACCAACTGGGAGTCCACGTTGTATGTGAGAGCTGGGATGGGACCCAAACGCCAACTTGAGCGGCGACTCCCTAGGTCACCTGAGGTTGACTCTGTCATCCAATGCCTCCCTGGAGGGAACTGTCATTCTTGTGTATCAGAAGCCTGGTTTTGGAGGGGCATTTGAGAGGCGGGACTAGCTGCCTAGTTTGGGGGTTACTAATGAAGATTTCCTAATACTTTAATACTTTAATACAATTTGGGGCTACTGATCATCAAGGCCTAGTTTCCAAGGCTTGAGGTAACTGTCACTGGGGTTCCTTGTACCTGGTTTAGGAGTGATGGAGTTCGGGGTGTTGTTGCCTAGTATGGGGGTGTCTGAGGCTAATCAACCAGGTAGTTAGGGGTGATGGACATGGAGCCTCAGACCTTGGGGAGCCTAGATGCCTGGATTAGAAGTGGCTTGAAGTTGGGGTCTTGATACCTAGTGAGGACTAACCTTGGGGCCCAGATGCTGAGTTTAGGGTTAACCAACTAGAGGGGTTCTAATGCTTCTTTCATTTTGGAGGTGCTGACACTGGAGTCCCAGCTGCCCCTTCAGGAGGAGCTCGATGTTAGGTGCGTGTCAAGGCTGTGGTGGTGAAGAGCTTGGAGGTTACTGTCTATGGGGGATCCTGAGGTTTATTTAATGGTGATGGTGCCTTGGGAATGAGCCTTGGGATCTAGTTAACAAATTTGTTACCCAGCTGTGGGTCTCTGTGGCCACAATGGTGAGTAATTGGTCTGAGATCCAGAAGCCTGGTCTGGGGAATAGAGGCTAGTTTGGGGCACTTGACTATGGGGCCCACATCCCTAGTTTGGGGGGCCACTGAGTCTAGAGGTACCAGAGGCTTGGTTTGGGTTGGGTGTGGGGACTGTCTTAGTATCCTGTGGCTTAAAACAGCAGAAATGTATTCTCTCAGAGTTCTGGAGGCCAGAAGTCCAAAATCAAGGTGTGGCAGGGCCACACTCCCGCTGAAGCCTCTAGGGGAGGATTCTTCCTTGCCTCATCCAGCTTCTGGTGGCCGCGGGCCTTCGGGCCTTCCGGGGCTGGTGACTGCCGCCCTCCCTCTTCTGTCTCCACATGGCCTTCTCTCTCGCCATGTCTTCTCTTCTGTCTCTTAATAAGGACATTCAGGGGTGCCTGGCTGGCTCAGTCAGTGGAGCATGCGACTCTTGATCCTGGGGTTGTGAGTTCGAGCCCCACGTTGGGTGTAGAGACTGCTTAAAAATAAAAAAAAAAAAAGCCTTAGGGGCGCCTGGGTGGCTCCGTTGGTTAAGCTTCTGACTTCCACTCAGGTCATGGTCTTGGGGTCCTGGGATCGAGCCCCACTCAGGCTCGGCAGGGAGTCTTCTTGTCCCTCTCCCTCTTCACCCCACTCCCCACTCATGCTCTCTTTGTCTCTCACATAAATAAAGAAAATCTTTTTCAAAAATCTTAAAAAAAAAAAAAAAGACATTCATCTTTGGATTTAGGGCCCACCCAGGTAATCCAGGATGATCTCATCTCAAGATCCTTCACTTAATCACATCTGAAACACCCCTTTCTCAATAAGGTCACATTAGCAGGTTCTGGGGTTAGAACATGGATGTATCTTTTTGGGGGGCTACCATCAACCCACTACAGGGGTGTTTGAGAGAGGCACCCCAAATTCTGAGTTTGAGTCACACTGATTATGGGGCTCCCAGAGTTTGGTTTAGGATGATCAACCTTGAGGGTCAGCTCCAGATGACTGATTTGGGGATTTTTTTTTTTTTTTAAGATTTTATTTATTTATTTCACAGAGAGAGACACAGCGAGAGAGGGACACAAGCAGGGGGAGTGGGGGAGGGAGAAGCAGGCTTCCCACCGAGCAGGGAGCCCGATGCGGGGCTCGATCCCAGGACCCTGGGATCATGACCTGAGCTGAAGGCAGATGCTTAACGACTGAGCCACCCAGGTGCTCCTGATTTGGGGATTTTTTACTTGATTTGCCTACTTTGGAAGGATAAGAGCCTATGAGGTTCTAATGGTTAGTCTAGGGGTAACTGAAGTTTGGGGACCAAAGGTAGTTTGGGGAACACTAAGCCTCAGTGTCAGAGTCCTATCATTGGAGTGTCTGAGGTTGGGAGGCTAGCTGCCTAGATGATGGGTTAACTTACTGAAAAGTTCCTAACCCTTATGACTGGGGGGGGGGGGGCGGTGAGCTCTGAGGGGGGAAGCTCAGGTGTGTATTTTAAGGGCAGCTGATGCTGGGGTTCTAGATGCCAAGTTGGGAAACATCTGGTACTCCAGATAGTTGTTTGAATGGCTGGTTGTTCAAATGCCTAGTCCAATGCAAAGTTTGGGGTGATCGTAGAGACCCGGATGACTAATGTCAGGGTGATTTGCTGGGGGATTCCTCATCCTGGTGTAGTACCAATGAGTCTGGGGAGCCACACGTCTAGTGGTGGGGGGGTCTTAAGCTGACAGCCCAGATCCAGAGTTGGGACTGATTGAGTCTGGGGATCAAGATTGGGGTAGATCAATTTAGGGGTGACTGAGTTTCAGTCCCATTTCCTAGTTTTTATTGAGAATGGGGGGGTCACATGTTGAGTGGGATGGCTGCAGCTGAAGACCCATTTGTCTAGATCGTGATTTATCTTGGGGTCCTCATGTTTGCTTAGGGTTCAATGAGGAAGGTCTAGTTTAGGTGTGCCAACTCTGGGGCCTCCTGATGCCTAATTTGGGGGTACTGCGTCCGGGAGAACGAATGCATATTTTAGGGATGACTTGTGGAGTTGCTGATGCTTATTTTGGGGTGACTGAGCTAAGGCCCATCTCCTTTACCCTATCATTTTCTTGAGCTGGAGGTTTGGAGTGAATGGGGCTGGGGCCCAGAATCCTTATTTTGGGGTGTTTGGGGCTGGGTGGGGGGGGTACAGTCCTTGGTGTTTCTGAGTCTGGGTTACTATTCATGAGGCCTGGTGTGACCTTTCTCAAGGTAGAGGTCTGATCCTTGGGGTCTTCAGTCTGCACGGGGATCTCTGAAGGAGGGTGGGGGTGGGGGTTCACCTACCAGGCTTGTGGCTATCTAGATGCCGCCTTTTGGGGAATCTGAGATGGGACCAGAAGTGCTAAAGACTTGATCGGTGGCTCTGGAGTCCCCACCCCCAGTGCTGCCCCCAAGGCTGGGACCCTCCTGTGGGTGTTCAAGGAGACAGTCCACTTTCGGGGGTCACCAATTTGGGGGTGTCATGCCCGGAATACGTGGTTCCGATGGGGCCTAAGGGGGCCCGGGCGGGGTGGGAGTGGGGGGCGCTTCGGCGCAGAGGCCGGCCGCGGCCCCGGGGGCTGGCTGCGGCGGGGCTTCCCGCGGGAAGCAGAGCGCGGCGGGGCAGCCGGCGGCGGGAGGGCGAGCGCCGGAGTGACAGGAGAGGAAGAAAAATGGGCCGAGAAATCAGAGTGGACGCGCGGGGGGCGCGAGTCCGGGAGCGGGCGGTGGCGGTGGCGGCGGCGGGCGGGGGCCGCGCCTCTGCCTCAAGGGACGCCGCCCGCGCGCCTTCCTGGGCTCCCGGCCCCCCAGGCCGGGGCAGGGTGATCCGACCCTCTCCCCTAATTCCAGTCCTGCCCCCCCTCCCCCCGGTTCCAGTCCCCACCCTTCCCGCGGTCCAGGTCCCCTCCCGCGCGTTCTGTGCGCCCCCCTCCCGAGTTCTTCCCTCCTCCAGGGAGTTCTATTTACTTTCTCCTCGTTCTGACCCACCCCACAGCCTTCTGCTCCCCCCTCCGCCTGCTTTCTAGCTGAGTCGCCCACGTTCTGAACTCTGCCTCTGCGACCTAACCCCCTTCCCCTCCGCGTGCTGGGCTCCCTCCTCCATTTCCAACTCGGTCCCTACGCTCCAACTCCCTTTTTCTTCGCGCCCCCCCCACCACAAACCCCCTCCCATCCCTTCCAAAGGTTTGAAGCGGAAATGGGGCGCGCGCGGCGGCGGCGGCGGCGGGGGGAGGGGCGGGGGCGGCGGCCAATGGAGCGGGAAGCAGGACAAATGAGGCCCGGCCCGCGCGGCCGACAGGCCCCTCCATCTTCCCATTAGCGCCTAATGGCCCCCCCGCCGCCGCCTGATGAAGATTTATCGGCCCCGGAGCCCCCGCCCCCTCCGCCCCCTCCGCCCCTTCGCCCCCCGGCCGCCCCTCGCCCGGCCCGGCCTCCCCGCCCGCCGCCCAGACACCTGATGAAGCCGTCAGCGGGGCGGGAGGGGCTGCGGGAGCCCGACCCGGGACGGCGGGCTGGGGCCGGACCCGGCAGCCGGAGCGAGACGGAAGGCGACCTAGAGAAAGTTCCGGAGACGCCCGAGTCAGGGACCCGGGGAGGGAGGCGAGGGGAGGGTCCGATCACCACCCCCAGCAGTCAGTCAGCCCCCAGTTCTGTGCCGGGGAGCCCTGGAGGGAGTGGGAATGGGGGCTCCCGCCGAAGCAGAAGGTGTCAAGGCCTTCGTGGGTCTGAGGGGGAGGATGGAGCTGGGGGAGGGGGGAAGGGCGGGAGCCTGGGTCGGAGAGACAAGTGGGCTCCAGACATGAACTTCACGATCCTGAGAGAGGAGAAGGTTGGGGACCAGGACTCCTGGGCCCCGGGAGGCAGAGGGGGCTGGGAGCCCTGACTCTGGGGCCCTAGGCTGGGAGCTTGGCATTGGGGGGGCTGGGTTGGGAGGCCCCTGATTGATTTCTGTTTACCGGCTGTCCCCGCGGGCGGAAGAGCGAATCGCGCCCCATCCATCAACAGGCTCGCAGCCTCCCTAATAAAAACATTTTACTCCTAAATGATCTCGAACTAATTAACTCAAAGTGTTAATTAAAGTTTGCGCAGACAGCATTGTCATCAGGGAGGGCGGTGGATCCATCTTCCTGAGAGAGAGACGGGGTTTGGGGGGGGGCATCTGGGGAAGAAAGGAGAGCTCCCCATCCCCCTCCTACACTGACTGCCGCCCACCAGCGGTCCCCACCTGTCCTGACGACCTCCCTTGCCTTCTCGCCGCACATCTCTGCCTCAGTGTCTGAATCTGGCTCTGTGGCTCTCTGGACCTGCCTGTGTCTCTTCCATCTCTGGCACCGTGTCAGTCTCTGTCTCTGAGTTTTTGTGTCTTTCTGTCCCCGTCTCTTGCTCTCTTGCCAGAACACTGCCCCCATGTTGATCCTACTTCCCATTCATGTGTAACCTTTATCCATGTGTCAGTGTGTGCCCTGGGGTTATGTGTGTGGACACCTGTGCGTCAGAATTTGCATGTGGACAAGCATATAGGTCAGAGGATACACGTCTGGTTGTGTGTGTCAGAGTGTGTGTGCACATGTGTGTTGGAGTCCAGAGGCATGTGTGGACGCGTGAATGGTAATGTTTGTGCATGCACAGGTATGCCTGAACCCAGGGCTGTGTGTGCATCAGGACGTGTGTGACCAGTGCCTGGAGGCAGGCTGTGGGACTCCAGCAGGGAGTGAGGTCCCTTGGGACAGGGCCTGGGTCTCCTTCCTGTTTCCCTCCAACACAGGCAGGAAGGAGCAGATCAGCAGGTGTACTAGGTAAGTAAGGGACCAGGTGTGAACTTGACTGTGAACTCATGCCCACGTGAAAGTGCAGCCCCTCCCTGTGCCTCTGGACTGGCCCATCCCCCCTCCCCCTTCCATAGCCAGCAGCCAACAGGGCAAAGGAGCTGGGGCCAGGACAGGCCACCAGGCCATGGGCATCTGTGGGGTGGCTGGCTGGGCGGCCCCAGTGTGAGCTCATACATCAGGGCTGACAGGCTCCGAAAGCCCCGGAATTAAAACCTAAATCGAATATTGATCACCCGCTCCGGCCGTGGCGCCCACTACGCCCCCCCCAGCTCCCCCGCGCTTGCTCCCTGCTCTCAAGCGGTACCACTGTCCTGTCTTTCTCTCTGTCTTTTTTGCCTCCTCTCTCCCCTGCTTCTCCTCACCCCAGCCCTACTTCTGGTGACTTGTCTCTGTCCCCAGGAGGTGCCCTCATGACCAGAGACAGAGAAAGAAATACCCAGAGACTTAGAGAGAAACATAGTCACAGACACATGGATGCACAAAACAGACCCGGATGTGAAACAGTTAAACGCAGACCCAAGTCAGACCCAGAGCAAACAGCACATAGACACAAATCCAAGCAGACAGACAGACCCAAGCACACAGGCACCCACAGATAAACACAGAGGAAGTCCCACACAGTCACACCCTTAAAGTCACATAAACACTCACACCCAAATACTGCACACAGGATGCCCATAGAGAAAGTTACACTCGGACCCAGACAGGCAGACAGACATCCATAGGCCCCAAGGAGTTACAGCCACACACCCAGGGGCACATAGGCACAGGGGTGTGACACACATATGGAGACACAGGCAGGTTACAGCAACAGAGCAGAACAGCGACAGAAATTATAGTCGTCAACACACAGCACAGAGACACACAGCTCCAAGTGGCGAAGAACACACACACACAGGCTCCCTGTCCCCCGATTTCCATTCATCCTGACACAACAGCCACCACCCTCTGACTCACCCCAGATGCCATCCCAGTCCTGGATTTAGAACCTGCACAGAGACGAGGTTCTCAGACCTCATTCCCCCTGCCCCAAACCAACACTGAGCAGGCCCCACCATGCCCCGGGGTCCTGGGCTGGTCCAGGAAGGGAGCTAGAGAGATAGACTCCAGAGGGGACAGAAAGGGCTCCCCCCCACCAGAGAGGGACAGGGCCAAGGTCATGCTCGTAGGGCTGGTCCAGGGATCTGAGGTCCCAGTCTCAGACCACCTGTGGGATGGAGTCTGGACAGGGGAGAGAAGTTCCCTGGGCCGTGAGGGCTGGGGGCCCCACACAGTGGGCAGGGGCACTGCCCCCGCCCCGCCCCCACGCCCACCCCAAGGCTTCCCGGCTGGGGTGGGCGGCAGCGGTGGAGGCGGGCGGTGGTGGCTGCCGCGGAGAAGATGAATCTTTCATGAGTGATTTGCGGCCGCCTCTTCTCGTCCCGTGTTGTTTAATGTTTCAATTTGGGCGAAAGCAAAACATTCAATCAGGCGGATTAAGTGCGTAATGCGTCTCATCGCTCAATCTGTCGCCTCCGCCGGGCAGCCCGCCGGGTGGGGGGGGGATTAGGAGGGGGTGGCGGGCGAAGACCCTGGCCAGGGGAGCCCCATCCCCAGCTTCACTCCTAAGCTGTGCCTTGGGAGGCCCCTCAGCCTGGAACCCCCACCAGGCCACGGTCTCCCGCAATCCTGGGTTCAGCCTCACCCCCACCTACTGCTTTCTGCTCCATCTCGGGGTGTCCACTTGGCTTTGGGGGCCCTGGTTCCTCTGTACCCCTCTGTCCACCTGCCTTGTTCTGTCTCCGGTGTGTGTCTGCCTGTCTGTCTGGGTGCGTCAGCCTGTTTTTGTGTGTCCCTATGATTCTTCATGAGTGTCCGCCCGTCTCTATCTCTGCCCTTCGCTCTGAGCCTGTCTGTCCTTGTCTCTGTCCACCTGTCCTCTCTCTGCCTGCTCCCCGGGTTTCCTCTTCCTCCTCACTCCCTTCTCTAGATCTCTCTGCCACCCCCCTGTCACACTGTCCTTCTGTCCACATGGCTCCTGTCTGTCTCTCGAACTAGCTGTACCCGAGGCTTCACACCAGCCCAACAGCAGTCTGTCCCCACTCTGTCCCCACCCCTGATTCTGCCCGTCTCCATGCCCAGTCTCCTCTCTCTCAACCAGCATCTGAGTCCTCTGCCCCACCGACCCTTGCCCCTCTGTCTGTCTACTTCTCTGTCCCCTGTTCATCACTGTCCCTGTGTTCACCTGTCTCTCCGTCCATATCTCTCTGTCTCTGCTCCCCTGTGGGTCTGTCCCTCTGCCTTCCCTTGACCTTGTCCGCTCCCTGTCCCTGGCCAGCTCAATCTCCACGTCCACTAGGGGGCAGCAGGCACAGGCTTTTCCGGTGGGGAGGCTGACGGGGTGGCCGAGGAGCTTCCCAGCCAGCCCCTTTGCCTCCGTGCACACCATCCCATTCAGGAGGGTCCATGCCAACCAGCCCCTCCCCCCTCCGACTCAGAAGTCGGGGTCCCCAGCCATCTTCTCTCTCAGAATCCAGGGGTTCCTGTCCTCCAGCCTCCTCTTTCCTCTCTTCGGGCAGCCTGTGAGCTGCTGCGGGGAGGACAGGTTGGGGGGATGGAGATTTCAGCCGGCGGGGGGGGGGGGGGGCTGGCAGGTTCACCACTGCCTGCTGCTGAGACCCACGGGGCTGCAAGGCCAGGCACTCACAGCGTGCGCAGGGACAGGGACACACGCAGGATTCCAGGGAACACACAGGTCATCAGATTCAGTCACAGCGTGCAAGGGCACGCACCCCCTACCCGCAACACAACCCCAGGCGGACCCCAGGAGCCTGGGTCAGAGCCCTCGCTGCCAGGGAAGCTCATGGACACACAACACACACACAGTTTGGGACTGTGACACACACACACACATCTCCCCCATTCAGAGTGACTCTGAGGGACAGCACAGCGGGACAGACCACCATCTGGGCATGTGCCCTCAGCCCTGGGACCTCTCTCGCCTCTGCCCTGCCCCCGCTCACCCCGTCCCCTGTCCCTCCGGTCGCTCAGCGGCGCTCCCCCCAGCTCCCTAACTTGCCCTTCTCCGGCTCTCACTTTCTGTGTCCCTCCCCTCTCTGTTTCCCCTGCCTCTTTTGCCATCTTTCCCTTTCTCTGAATTTGTCTTTGTCCACGTCTTTGCGCCTCTGTGGCAAGTCTCTAGCATCGGGGCTCATCTCAGAGACACTGTCTCTCTGTCATGCTGTCTTGCCGCCCCCCCCAGTCTCTCTCCGAATGTCTCTGTCAGTCTCTGTCGCCCCCGCTAACTATCGCTTCACAGCCTCTCAGTTTGTCTCCGTGTCTCTGCACGCGTCTCTGCCCCGGGCTCCCCGGGCCGCGCTGTCTGTCTTCTCCCTAGGTCTCTGTCTCTGTCTCTCTGTCCATCCGTCTCTCTCCTCCCGGCCCCTCCCGCCCTCCCCCCTCTCCCTCTGTCTCACTCTTCGCCTCTCTCTTTTCTCTCTCAAGTGTTTTCAATTTTATTCTGAGTGGAATTAACTACCCCTGATGTCAAATTGCCGCCGAAATCGATAATAATATCTTTACAAAAGAGGATATTCTTCTCTCGGAGAACGGCCTCTGAAAAATGGAAAATTTAGTCGAAATTGATTCATTACTTGACACTTTATAGAACGGCTGCGTATTGATCGCACCTGTCATGTCCCATCTCCCCTAATCGAAGCTGAAGGCCGGCTCCGATGCCTGCTATTTTTCATAATTCCACCGCAGCCGACAGCTCCCCAAACACGGCCGCTCGCCCGGCCTCCGCCTCCCTGCGCCGGCCGCCACCGCGCGCGCCCTCGGCCTGGCCCTGGCCTCGCGGGCAGCACCTGCCGGCCCTGCACACCCGCCTGTCCGCCAGTCCCCTGCCGTCCTCCGTCTGTCCACCGCCCCCACCACCGTGGCCACTCTCTTCTGCTGTCTGTCTGTCCCCTCTGCCCAACCCCAAGCCCTAAGTCGGCCTGTTCTTCTCCTGGGAGCCCTCCCCCATCTGTCCCTCAGTCTTCTCAACACCCCACTCTTGTCCAGCTGTCTGACCCCCCCCACCCCACGCCCCAGGCCCACACTCTGGCTCGCTGCCTCCTGCTCTCCTGTCGGCCCGTGTGGTGGTCTGTTTGTCCTGCCCCATCCCCTGCCAGCATCCCTCTACCACCCTCCAGGGGGTGGGGTTGGGGAGGAGTGGGGGAGGGGTGGGGCTGCTGTCTGCTCCCCAGCCCCCCAGCAGATTTGCCTCCCCTTGGCTCTGGATTCCCTCCCACTCCCCAACACCTTCAGTAAGGCCTGGCCCAGTTTTAGTGCCCCTCCCCTGCCCTCCTCCCCGCACCCCTCCCTGCTGTCTTTCCCCTCCTCCCCTCCCTGGGTCTCCCCATGTCCCTGAGTGACAGGCTCTGCCCTCACTGGGGAACCGGAGAGGAATCCGACCCAGGCCCTGCCCTCAGGGAGCCTCCAGCCGGGGGCTGCCGGTGGGGATGTCGAACTGTGCAGAGGGAGACCCGGGGTGGGGCCATGTTGGTCCAAGCTGGAGACCAGAGTCTAACATGTGCCACCCCCCCCCCCCCCCCGGCCCCGCGTACGCAGCAGGTGGTCTAGCCAGCCTGGGGGTTAGGAAAACAGATCCCGCCCCCTCCGGCCAGGCTGCCTAGGCTCAGGTCCCACTTCCATTAACTAGCTGTGTTAACGGTGGGCGAGTGACTTCTGTGCCTCGGTTTCCTCATCAGTAAAATGGACACAATGCGAAACAGCACCTACCTCGTAGGGTTGTCGTTGACAGAATTAGAGGAGTTCATCTCCGTGTAGGGTTTGGGCCAGTGCCCGGCCCCAAGCAAACACCAGTAAAGGGTTCATTGTCCTAGCCATTAGAACAGCGCACAGACCCTGTTCTGTCCACCCCTCTCCTGAGCTCCTGTGGCTCTGGGAGAGCCGTGCAGGGCGAGGGTTAGGCGGTGGCTTCTTGAGGGGCACGGTCTGCTTATGCCCATCCTGGCGTCACCCTCTGTCACGCTTAGTGGTATTTGCTGCACCCGGACGCCTCTTGCAAGGGTGTTATAAGCGATCTAAAGGGAGGCTTTCGCCGCAACAGAGGGGCCCTCGCACTCCTTGGGGGGTTAAAAAGAGTCTAATGGCTGTTACGGACCCCAGAGGTGTTCTCTGCTTCTTGGGTAATGAATTCAGTCCACTGGGTGTTACAGGCTGGTTGAGGGTGCCCTGTCTCTCTCTCCCTCTCTCTCTCTTTTCCAGGGGGCATTAAACACCCTGAGGGTGTTCTGTCTCAGTGGGGTGTTAACTACACTAGTCTACCAGTGCAGCCTCCCTGGGGATGTTAACTGCAGCTTAATGGTCCCCCTCCTGTGAGCTGCTTCCTTCAGTCAGGTAGGTGTTGGCAATTCTGCTAACGATTGGAGAGGCTGCCTTGGTCACTGCCCCCCTCCCTGGGAGTGCTTGACTGTAAGAACTCTCGCTTCCCTCGAGTTCCTACGTGCTTACAGGACACGCCACACTCTGACATCCTCACGAATCCTCCCAACCGCCTGGGGCTCAGAGAGGGAACATGGATTGTCCAAAGATGCACAGCCCGAAAGGTCTTACCGAAATCAGGAAGGTGTTTCCTGGGGGGGGTGCAGAGGGGGGAGTCTGAGCAGATGGGGGTGTGTCACGTGCCTATGGGCATGGTTGTTCAGCCGATCTGGCCCTGGCTACCAAGGGCATCAGAGTTCCCCTCCCCCGGGGGTCCTCCATAACCTCTGATGGGACAACGGAAGCCCCTCACACGGGTCACTTATAATCTGACACCCTGGGATGCCCTCCTCTCTCCCAGAGGCGGGGCTTAGAGATAAAGAGTGTGAAAGCCCTCGGGGCTGGTGCTCTTTGCTGACATCCCAAGGATGTTGAATTTTCTAGAAGGGTGTTGTGTGCAGTGTGATAAAATGGTGCCTTTCCAGAGGGTGGGCTCTTACTGGCAGGTGTAGCATATACTCCACTGGGTCCTTTCTGTTCAGGTGTGCCTTCTCTCCTCCCAGGTGTTGTGCCGTGCATTTAATGGCCATTAAACACATTCCAGCTGGTGTTCGTGATGTCCTGCCAGTGTTCTAGCTTTCTTGGAACACCTGGAGGTTGTTGTCTCACTCCCGAACGGCATCACGTGCAAACGAGGAGTCCTACCTCCCAGTGGGTGCTGGGTGGTGTGTTCCCCGCAGTCTGGTGGGTGTCACAGACACCCAAGAGGTACAAGTCTAGCTGGTGAGCTATCTCCAAGGGTGCTGTGTACAGTCGGGGGTGGTTCTAGACACCCAGAGGATGGTGGCTTTCCTGAGGGGTTCTCAAGTATGGCCTAATGAAGGGGTAGAAACACCCAGAGCAGGGGCTTCCTGCTGGCTCCGTGGAAGGGTGCTGTTCCACGTAGAAACAAGGGAGGGGATTCTCATTTTCTAGCAGAGGTTAGTATTTTTAACGTGATTATTTTGAAGCAGCAAGGCTCACGGCAAGTGCTTTGTGTGGCGCTTGACCCAGTGAGTGGGCCTGCCTAGGTGGTAGCTGTCCCTACTGCCCTGTTTTGCAGCTGAGCAAACTGAGGCTCATGCTTGCTAACTCATGCATAGATGCTTAGTAACTTGCCCAAGTGCATGGTGAACAGTGGCTGGGGCAGCTGGAGCCTGAGGTTCTCGGGGATCCTCTCCCTCCTTCGGTCTCAGCGCCCCCCGCCCCCTCGCCCCCCCCCCCCCCCCCCCGCCTCGCTGAGGTCAGTGGGGGTTGGTGTGATCTTGCAGAGCTGCCCGGGACGCAGCATATTCATTTGGGGACGGTCGTTTTGCCCCTGGCACTTGCCCTCTTGAGGCAGGTGACTCCAAGGGCTGCTGCTTCTCTGGGTCTGGGGCGGGGGCAGAGCCTGACCTGAGAATGGGAGAGAAAAGTGGGGGACAGAAGTGAGGGGAGGGGGAGGGGAGGGGAAGGCACAAGAGAAGGAAGAGTGGATGGGGAGGGTGAGGGTCAGGCTAGGCCAGGGAGTCAGGAGGGGGCTGACTCGGGGGGCTGGGGGTGCTGCCCTCAGAGCCCCGAGGCCAGTGGCTATCCTCCTGTTATTTCAGGGGGAGCAGATCCCCGCCCTTCCCTGTGGCTGCAGGTGTGGGTGAGTTCCTGCCACCGCGTGGGCCTGTGAAGGGGAATGTCGGTGTGTCTGTCCGTATGCCCCCGGCTTGTGTGCAGCCAAAGGCTTGTGTTTTTGGGTGGAGCGTAGCTGTGCGTCACCAGGGTTCTGTGTGTGCCTGTGTGTCCAGTGTGTGGGGCAGTGGGTCAAGGTACATGTGTGTGTGCAGGTCGTGTGTCCGTCTGTTCGTGTATATGCTGCTCCGTGTCCCAGTGCCCGCTGGGCTGTGGATCCTGCGTGTGTGTTGGCACTGCCTGGGTCACTGTATCCGTGCGCCCCGACGTCCGTGGGCCTGTGTCTGCTCTCCAGGCCGTGGGTCCGCGTGTCCGGGTCCGCTTTCGCGTGTCCAGCAGGGGTCCCGGCCACGTAATTGCTACCTACACCTCCCGCCCGCCGGTGGGTTTGTCCGCGTGTCCTCCTCGGGAGGGGCGGGGAGAGGAGGGGGGGGTCTCTCCACCCACCCCGCCCCCACCCCCACTCCCTCAGTCCCGGGATCGAACCTTATTTAGAGTCGCGATTCGACATCTGTTTTCAAATTTGATCAGCTCTGAACTTTATTTTCCGAGTTTGAGGAAAATTATATTCCATCGATCGCGCTCCCGCCCCCTCCCCCGCAGCGCCCGCCGCCGCTGCCGCCGCCTCCATATATCTGCGCGCCGAGCCGGCCGGGCGGCCGCGAGGGCGGAGGCGCGCGGCGCGCCGCGGAGGAGCAGAGGGAGGAGGAGGAGGAGGAGGAGGAGGAGGAGGAGGAGGAAGCGCAGGAGGAAGCGCAGGAGGCTCCGCAGGCCGGCCGCCCGCGCCCCCGCGCCCCGCCCCGGCGGCCCGCGCGCCTCTCTCCGCGTCTCCCGGTCCCTGCGCGGCCCCCCCCCTCCGGGTCCCCGGCCGTCCCTCCGTCTCCCTCCTCCACTCCCGCTCCGTCCCCCGGGGCCCCGGGCCTCGCCCTCCCCCCCGCCCGGCCTCGCCCCCCCCCCGCCCCGGTGCCCGCTCCCCAGGACGCCGCGGGGGCCATGGCTGCGGGATCCCAACTTTAAACACTTCTCGCCGGACCGGAGCGGAGGCGCAAACCCCGGAAAGTGAGTGAGCGCCGCGGGCCGGCGCAGGGGCGGGGATGGGGGGCGGGGCGCGGGAGGTGCTCCCGAGGGACCTTCGGAGCCCGGCCGCCGAGCCCCAGGCGGGGAAGGCGGGCGGGGTCGCTCGGCCCCGGCGGAGGCGGCGGGTAGGGGCCGAGCTCGGCTGCGGGGAGGTGGGAGGGGGAGAGGGCTGGAGGTGTGCGCTCGGGGCAGGGGGTCGGGACGCGGGGGCGGAGGAGAGCGTGAGGGAGTGCGACGCGTGGGGCCGGGGAGAGACCCGGGTCTGTTTGGGGAACCCCGGCTGGTGGGCACACCTGAGGGTGGTCTGGGCCTTTGGGATTAGAATCCTGGGGCGGTAGGGGGTATGGGGGTGGAGTTAGGGGCCAGGACTGAGGGCTTGAAATTTGGGACCTGGGGGTTCAGAGCCAAGAGACTGCATATTTAGGGTTGAGAGCTGTTTGGGGCTGGGGGTCAGACTAGGGGTGTGGACATTTGGGGCTGTGGTCAGTATGGAGGTTTGGATGGGGGGGTGGAGCTGGGAGGTCTGGATTTGGAGCTGGAGTTCAAGGCTGAGGGTCTGCACGTTTGGCTCTAGATGTTTGGGGTCTGGATATTTGGTGTATGGGGGTCCACAGGGCCTGGGGGAAGGACATTGGGCCAACATAAATGGGTCTGCACACTTTGGGGCTGGGAGCCCAGGTCCAGCCCTGACCTTCGAGGGGGGCTGTGTCCTTCTGGGGACAGGTGGCTGAGTATGCTGCCTGCCTTCTCTGTTACTCCACAACCGTCCCAGGGCCGTGCTGGGCCACCTCCGCCATCTCTTTCCTGGCTGGGTCTCTCCTTACCGTGTCTCTGTCTCTTTGGGCATCTCTGTGTCCGCCTCTAACTCCCAGAATCTCTCTCTCTCTCTCTCTCTCTCTCTGACTCTATCTCTGTCTCTCAAAGCATCTCTCTCTTCCTCTTTGGGTCCAACTCTTGGACTATCTCAGAATCTCTGTGCCTCTCTCTTTCCGTGTCTTTCTCGGCATCTCTTTCTGTCTCTCTGTCTCTGCCTTTCTCTGTCTCTTACTATCTCTCTGTCTCTCCCAGCATCTCTGTCTCTGTCTCCCCCTCGCTGGTTTCCGCTCAGATTAAGCCAGGGACCTAATTCCAGGCCCAGGATCGAATTTTCTGGCAACAAAGGGAAATAGCGAATCGATCGGTCGCTCCGGAGATTAAGAGACAAGCGGCGCGCGGATCTATCACGGCTAAACGGCCCCCCCGCCCGCTCCCCCTGCCCGGCCGGCCCGCCGAGGCCCAGACGCGCTCCGCATCGCCAAGCAGCCTCAGGAGCCCGGCTGCCCGGCAGGCCCTGCCGACCTCGCTGAGCCCAGAGCTAATGGGCGGGGAGCTACCTGCCTGCCCTGTCCGGGGCCAAAGCCGGGGGAGGGCTCCCAGCGCCAGAACTGGCCCCTGGGGAGGCGAGGGGAGGGAAGTGAGCGAAATCAAGGCAGCAGATCACCCTGAAGAGCCATGCTGCACACACCTGTGGCCTCAGGTAACACCTTTCACGCCCACCTGCCTATCTACACACCTGTCACACTAACGTTTCCCTTTCAGTTCCCCACATCTGGACGTGCAGGTGACAGTCTCCTTGTACCTGTCCCTTGCAGGTAACCTGTCCTCTTCGTCTGTCCCTGTAGGTACCACCTGTTTCCTCTCACCTGCCTTTCCAGGTAACACTTGTCCCTTGAACCTGCCCCAGAGATGCCCACGGTCTCTCAGGTAACAACACATGTCCCCTCTCACCTGCCCCTCCAGGTAACACCTGTTCTCCAGGACCTGCCCTTCCCACTCGAATCCCTGCATCTGTCTCATTTCGCGCCATAGTGCCCCTTTCCTACCTGCCCCTGCATCGCCCCACCTGTCCTCTAAAGCTCCAGTCACACTTACTTCTCACACAGTCACATTTCTTCGCTTCTGCCTCGCCTCAAGCAGTACCTGTTCACCGCATCTTTGAACACACACACACACACACGCACACGCACGCACACACCCCTCCCTTCGCACGGAAGCACTGACACGCGCCTTCTCTGAATCTGCCCTCAGGTAACGCCTGCCCCCTCCCTCCCCTCCTGTCCCAGACTTCTCCCTCACGGCGGCGCCAACCTCGGCCACCCTCAGCCCCGTCCTTCCCGAGGAGCTGCCCGCGCACGTGTCACCGGGGAACACACCTGCTTCACCCTGTGCCCTCTGCCGGCCCCCATCCCCCTACACAGAGGTACCTACTTCCACCTCTTTCTTTCCCACTTGTCATTTCAGGTAACTCATCCCAGACAACATGTGCACCTGCCCCACCTGTCTCCTGACCTCAGCACGGCTTGATTGCTCACACATGCCATGGTCCCTGGGTATCAGGTGCATCTTCCTTCCTCATGTCCCCCTCCTACAAGCCCTTGTCCTCTGAAAGTCCCCTGTCTCGCCTCCACACTTGCTGCTCACCTCCTTCCTTCTCACTGTCTCTCTGTCTCTGCTTCTCTTCGTTTCACTATCTCACGACACACAACCACAGCACGCTGCTTCCCACATACACAGGTTGGGGCAGGGACTCTGTCCTTGGCCACAGACACCTGCCTGACCTGTATACCTGTTTCCCCACGCTGTCCCTTGGGCAATGTCTGCTTCTCTTCTTTACCCACACCACTGATTTTCCATGTTTCTCACTTCCTCCTTCCCTGCTGCCCAAGGGCACACCAATCTCTCTACACCTTGGCCCCTTCCTCAGCTGTCTGCCCAGGCATCGCCTGCTCCAGGTCCACGCCCCCGCCTCATTTCTTTGGCAAACAGGTGCTGAGACGTCCCCACCTGCCCCTCCCTAATCTCTCTCTGCTTTACCTCTCTTCCGGTGGGTCTCTGCCATCCCCCTGGTGTCCCCAGCCTGTCCCCACTGCTGCCCCACAGACGTGCACCAACATCAAGTCCCCTTCGCTCCTCCCCCCCATGACATCCATGTAACTTGTCCTTTCATAGCTTTTTCTTTAAAAAAAAAAAAATTTTTTTTTTTTAAAGTAAGCTCCACACCCAGTGCGAGGCTTGAATTCAGGACCCCGAGGTCAAGAGTCATAGGCTTTACTGACAGACGGCCAGGTGCCCCCCTTTTGCAGACTTTGTGTACCCATCTCAGCCCATCCGCACTAGCTGCTCGCGCAAGCTGTCGCCCCCACACGTTTAGCGCCCACCCCTCAGGTCCCTCACACCTGTCTCCAGCCTGCTCCCCCCTGGAAATACCTGTCCCTTTTCACAGAACACGTCACCAACCATCTCTCAGGGAACACCTTTCTTGATGGGCGTAAGTACCACCTGTAGCATTTGTTAAACACACCAGACAACTGTTCCCAGCCGTCCCCACACCTGCCCGCTGCATTGTACGGACTCCCTTACGCCAGAGCTTCTCAGGCTTCTGCGGGCATCGGGGACCCCTGGAGAGCCTACTGGGACACACGGCTCTGGGCCTCACCCCAGAGCTTCTGGTGCGGCGGGTCTGACCCAGGTGGAGCCTGAGACTCTGCATGCCTCACAAGGTCCAGGTGCTGCTCCTGCAGGTCCATGGACCACCCCTGGAGTAGCAGCTACCTACTCGTCCTGTGTTCCCAGCTAGTGCTTTTTTTCCCCCTAGATTGTATTTTTACGTAATCTCTGCGCCCAGCATGGGGCTCGAACTCACAGCCCTGAGATCAAGAGTCGCGGCCAGGCACCCCATCCAGCTACTGCTTATTAAGCCTGTCTCTCTGACAGGCAGTGTTCTCGGTTCTTCCTAACCACGGTCTCCTTTCATCCTCACCAGACCATATGAAGCACGTCCTTTCTCTTAGCCCCACTGTACGGAGAAGGAAACTGAGCCCGGGGAAATGGAGTTATTTCTTGGAGGTCTCAGGAGCTGGGCGATCTCAGAGGCCATCTGACTTCAGTCATCCAGGTGTCCTTAGCTCCACACCTGGCTATCAGGTGACCTCCTCCTTCGCGGACACCTCTGTCCGCCTTGTCGCTTGGGCAGCGTCTCTGGATCACGCTGCCAGCTCTCTGCACCCCAGCCTCCCCCTCTCCCCCCACTCCTGCCCTCGGACACGCCCCACCTTCCTGCCCGCACACCTGGCCTCTTTCAGACACGGACTCCCGGGGCCAGGCTTGCCATCCGCGTCCTCACTCCCACCTGCCCCCCCAGCTGCCTGGAGCCAGCCCAGCTCCTGCCACCACACACCTGTCCCCTCAGACACATCGTGTTCTCCGGAGCTACCCACCCCTCCACGGGCTGCTTTCCTAGCTCCATTCCTCTCTGCCCACCCTGCCTTTGTTCGCTTCTTCTGTTCCACCTCTGCCTCAGGCTGCCCACCTCCCCGCTGCCTGTCTCTGAAGCTGAGTCTGTGTCTCTCTGTCTCTCCCTCCCTCCCTGTTTCCTTGTTCTCTGTGTTTCTCCACCTCCGTCTCTCTCGGTGTCTCTGTATCTTAACTTTTTCTAGTGTCTGACTATTTCTCTGTGTCCTGTACTCTGTCTCTTTCTCAGGCTCTCTCTGCATCCTCCCTTTTCTTTCCTGGTCCCTTGTTCTCTCCTCTGACGGTGCAAGTTTTTGGGGCGGGGGCTTGAAGTCATGCTGACCCACTTTTGAGTCCAGGCCTCACCACCCACCCCTGTGGGACTGTGGCCAAGTTACTTTCCCTATCTGAGCCTCAGTTTTCACATCTGTGAAATGGGCGTCCTGGTAGCTGCTACCTCCCAGGTCGTGGTGAGGGATGGGGTGGTGAGGGGAAGCAAGAGGACCTGGGACAGAGAGGGGCTGGTCTTCCTGCCAAGGCTCCCTTTCTGTCCCTGTCTCTTTCCCAGGGCTGCTGCCCCACCTGGCTGTCAGCGGGAGTGTGTGTGGTGGGGGAATGGAGAGAGAGATGGGTAGAGGCCTCCGGCCCAGGGCTTGGGCATGGGCCCCGGTGTGGGGCTGGGGACAGGGATCGATCCGCCTCGGCGGCAGTGCGCGGGCCAGGATTGCATCTTGTCACAATAATTTATTGCTCTCATCCCGTCTGATCGATGGAGCTGAATTAGCACCATGCGATGCCCCTGGAGCCCCGAGCCTCCCCCAGCCCGGCCGGACCCCGGCCCTTCTCTGGCCCTCATGGGATCCCCTGCAGCCCAGGCACCCAGCTCTAGCCGGCCCAGGCCCCACACCTGGCCCCGGGCTATCAGGCCCTGCCCCCTGTCTCCTGTCTCCCTACTGCTCTCTTCCTTTTCTGCGTTTGCCTTCCTGGGTCTTTGACCCCATTTATCTGCTCATTTTCTCTGACCCTCAGTCACACCCCTCTTCCCCATCTGTTTCCCTGTCCCCCTGTATTCCTGTGTCTGTCCTCCATCTACCCGTCCCTCTGCCTCTCTGCTTCATTCCTGTCTCCTCCTGTCCCCCATCTCTAGGCCCCTCACCCCAGGTCTTGCTATCCCTTGGTCTCTGGCTTTCTGTCCCTTGACTCACTATCTCTCTGTCTCCCGGCCTTGCTTCTTTTGATCTGAATTTCATTTAAACAACATTTCCTGGGCACATACTTGGTGCCAAGCCCCGTGAACAAGATACACAGTGCCCCTGCCTCTTGGCCGTGACAGCCCAGCGGGGCTCTGGGACTCTGGGCTCCTGGGATCAGCTGGCCACGCTTGCCTTCAGCTCTCTGTCCCTGGATTCCACCACCAGTCACAGTCTTGGCCCTGCACGTGTGTCACTGTCTCTAGTACAAGGGGCTTGGGGCCAAAAGGTCCAGCCCTGCAGCTGGGTGGGGCCTGGGGTGTGGGGATGAGCCAGGGGAGGGAGCTAGGACTGAGGAGCCTTGGGAAGACATTGGGGCTCAGGATGAGGCGGGAGGTGGGCATGGGCCAAGTGGAGGTGGGGAGGGGCAGGAGTTGGGGTGGCAGCCAGGAGCCGGGTCAGGCCCCTGGGACACGAACCCCCCTCCAAGGACTGCAGCTGGCTGTGGCCTTGAACCTCCACCTATGCTCCCCCCTCACTCCTGCCTCTGCCCAGCAGCCCCTGCCCTCCCTGTCCACTCCTTTGCCTCTGCCCTAATCCCTTAATTTTCCGCATCTCTGCCCCTCCTTCCTCCTTGACTGGGGTCCCTCCTTGGAGCAGCACTCTTCCCGACCTCCGCTCCCTAATCCACTTTGTCCAAGCTGCTCTGACTCACTCCCCTTTTCTGGGTCTCCCTAGCTCGGCCCCCTCCCCACTCTGTCTCTCCTTCAGGGTCTTGTTCTTTCCCATCTCCACAGGACTCTCTGATCTCCCATCTTTTCTCCGTGTCTCTCTGGTCTCTCTCCCCATCTGTCTTCCGGTAGGTGTTGCTTCCTGGTTCTCTCTCTGCGCCCCCCCCCACATATCTCTCCTTCTGTTTCCCCCCCACCCCCTGCGCTTCCTCCATCTCTTGGGGTCTCTGAGGGCAAGGGCAGGGGGATGCAGGCAGCAGGTAGGGAAGCAGCCTGAGCTCTGGATCCACATCCATGGTTGCGCCCCTCCCCTCCCCTCCCCTCCCCTCCCCTCCCCTCCCCTCCCCTCCCCTCCCCTCCCCCAGTGCTGTTTGGTAGGCGGGGTGCGTGGCACTGCGGCTCCCACCTCCCTGGGGATGCTCCCCCCCACCCCCCAACTGACATGGTTCCGCGTGCTGGCCACAGCCCCAGGGACATTCGTGCAGAGACTGGGACTCAGGGAGAGAGAGAGAGGGAGGGAGAGAGAGGGACCGACCCAGAGACACATGACAGGCAGAGACACCAGCTCCAGGCAGAGACAGGGAGAGGGTGGGTGGGAGGTCTCTATCCCTGCCCTGGCTCCTTGCCTCCCAACTACCCCAAACCGCGTGTCACAGACACACCTTCTCCAGGCTGGGAAGCTGGTGCCTTGTCTGTCTGCCAGTCTGTCCTTCTGTCTCTCTTGCAGAGCGCAGCCTCGGCAGAGGTTCCGGGGTGTGTGCGGGTGTGTCTGAAACTGTGTGTGTGACACTGCGCGGGGGGGGGGGGGGGCGCGGTGGGGGCTTGACTGTCTTCGTGTGACTGGGACTTGTGTTGCAGGCCGAGCAGGTGTGACCCGTGGTGGTGTGTGTGTGAGCACAGGTGAGCGAGTGTGGGAGCGTGAGACCACGGGGCCGCGAGAAGCCATCTGAGCCGCGTCTGTGAGCATGTGCGTGACTGCCGTGTGCTGCTTGGCTGTGAGCGTCCGGTGTGACCGCCCGAAACTCTGGAGTTGTGGCGGCGTGTCTGAGTGACCGGGGCAGCGCACCTGCGCGCAGGCAAGGACCCGAGTAGGCCGAGGGAGGCGTGGTGGAAGGACCAAGGGGCTGCCAGACCCCAAGCGCCGGGCTGGTGAGTGTGCGTGGGAGAAACACAGGGAAGGGGCAGCTGTGGGGTGTGCTCACAAAAATCCCTGCCCCCCCCCCCCCAGACTGGGCATCACGGCTGGCGATGGGGGCCGGTGTGGCGGTGTGCTCTGTGGTCTGGGGCTGCTGTTGTGTCTCTGAGCCTGTGGGCTCCTGTGTGCGTCTGGGATCAGACACGAAAGGATCCTGCGTGTGCCCTAGACGGTGCTGAGGGCTTTGTGTGCTTGCGGTTGCGGGTTTGTGTGTGACTGTCGGATGGGGCATGTGTGCCCTACTTGTGTGAACGGAGGACGCCCGGCAATGGATGCGTGAGGCCGTGTGTCTGTGATGACGTGTGGGCACGGCCACGTGTTTGGTGCTGCTGTGTGTGTTGTGTGGATTCTGTGGGCCTGTGTGTGTGGTTCTGTCCGTGGGTCTTGTGTGCCCCGTGTGGGGATGGGCTAGTTCTCGTATACACCAGCCTGTTGTGGGGATGACAGTGTGTGGCTTTGAAAGGAGTAGTGAGTGGGGTGTGTGTGTGTGTGTGTGTGTGTGTGTGTGTGTGTCTTTCTCTACACACACGTACGTACATACGTACACAGGCACTCCTACATCCCAGGCACAGAGACACCTCCGCCCTGGGCCATGCCAGAGCATTTGGTTGCTGCAGGCTGGGGTGGGAGTGGGGTGACCTTAGGGGTTCGGGGGGGGGGCAAGTCCAGGCAGGAAAACCACTGTCACCTTCCTGACCCAGTCCTCCCCGGGACTGCCCCAGGGGCCTCCCTGGTGCCTACAGTGGGGCCGCCCTTGAGCCTGTGTGCACATGGACGTGGCCATAGTCTGTAGGGACAGGAGTGCGTGTGTGTGCGTGTGTGAGAGAACATGCACACTATATTGGGTCAGGCCGCTGTGCTCTGTGTGCCCAGATGGGACGGGGTGTGTGATGTGTGCCTCCTTGGGGGGCATCTAGAGCGTGTGTACAGGAGTCTGTTGTGTGTCTGCTGTGTGCACAGCTGTGTCCTACGTGCGTGTGTGGTGTAGGGAGGGGTGTGTCCCTGGGGTGGGGGCAGATGAGTGTCCGAGTGTGTGTGTCCAGGCGTGATGTGTCTGCCTGTTGGTGTGTGTGTGCGCGTGCGCGCACACGGGCGGGGGGGGGGTGGCGGCAGGAGAAGGGTCTTGGGCCGTGTCTCTCTCCTCTTTAGACAGAGCCCTGGAGAAGATATGAAATTTAAAAAAAAAATCAATTTTCATTCCACTTGTGCAGATTGTGTTAAGGGGAGGGGGTACTGGGTGAGGGATGAAGGGGCTGTGGGGGGGGGTGAGGCCCGAGGCGGCTCCCGAGGCGGCCGGAGCAGCTTAGAGAAATCAAAACAACTGGTTAAACCCCAGCCCAGGGGGCCAGGGTGTTGGGGGGTGAGGAGACAGAGACAGAGAGAGACGTGTAGAGCCAGAGATACCCAGAGAGAGAGAGAGAGAGAGATGCCCCGAGACAGAGACAAGAAACACAGCCCATCAGAAACAGATCTTTGGAGCTAGAGGCAGGCAGAGAGGACAACAAAAACCTCCGTGCGAGGGACCCTGGCACCCAGTGGGCCTGAAGGCGGCTGGGGACCGCCGTCCCTGGAGAGCCGGCAGCGGAAGTAGGCCCGAGCCCGTGCCCATTTCACGCGTGCCGACACAGGCTTGCGAAGTGCACAGAACGGGGGGCACTCAGCCAGCTGCACAGATGGTGGCCGGAGCAGCGGGGGCCCCGTGGTGGCTTCAGCTCCCAGTGCCCACCTCACCCCGACACAGCCCTTCAACCAGTTGGCCTTTGGGTCTGAGTGTGTGTGTGTGTGTCCATGTGTGTTTGTGGTCTCATGGTGGCTGTATTGGTGTCACGTGGCATCTCTGGCTCCGTGTGTGTTGGAGCAGTGTGCACGCCGGGCCTTTGGTGCTTGTCTGTGGGACCCTCGGTGTGTGGCACGTGTGTGGCACTGCCTTGGCTGTGCTGGGGTGTGTGTCCCGGTACATCTGTTTCTGTGTGGCATCGAGTCAGCGTGTGCTTGTAAGTCGGTAGGTCTGCCTCTGATTGTGAGCCTCAGTGTGTCCTTACGTGTCTGCGTTAGTGGGTTTCTGTCCACGACTGGTGATTGTGTATCTTTGTTTCTGTGGGGCGTTGAATTGGTGTGTGTCTTGTATGTGTGTCTAGAACCGCGTGTCTGTTTCTCTGTGAATATCTGTGGCCATCCTGGTGTGTGTGTGTGTGTGTGTGTGTGTGAGAGAGACAGTCATGAAGCGTGTGATTGTGTGGACCTGTATGTCCGCCTATTGCGTAGGACATGGTGGAACATGAGCCTAGGTTGCTGTGTGGGTCTATGTGCTGTGTGCTGGTTGTTACAGTCTTGTTGCATGCGATATTGTTGACGTGTGCATCACACGGTGTGATGTGTGTTGTGTGTGACAGTGGTGTGTGTGTCACTTGGCTGAGGGTGTGTGACGTGTGATGGTGTGATATGTGGGACTTCGTTGACCTGTGTGGGGTGTGTTGTGCATGACAGCGTGGTGTATATCACTTGGTTGACCTGGGTGTGATGTGTTGTGACAGTGTGGCTCTTCACCCGAGTCTGTTTGGTGTGGTGTGTGTAATTTTGTTGACCCGTGTCTGTGGGATGTGTGGGGTGGTGTGGTGTGTGTGCCTGGGCTGTGTGTCTGCTTGGCAAGGAGAAGAGAGCGGCAGCGTCTTGCCCGCCCAGCCCCTCTCCACGCTGCTGCGCGCACACACTCAGTGCCATGGCTGCAGGCGGTGGAGATGGGGGGCGGGGGGGGGTGTGGAGGAAGCAAAATAAAATTAAAAATTAAAGCTTGCCCGGAGTCCCCATCCGCACGGCGCGGACCGGTGGGGCGGGGGCTGCAGCAGCTCCCCCTCCCCAGCTACCAGGTCTGGGGCCGGCTGTCCGTCTGTCCAGCGTCCTACGGGGGCCCCTGCCTGGCCCTGCAGCCCCGGCCCCCCCCCCCCCCCCGCAGGCCCCGCTCCTTCCATTGGTCGATCAGCGATCAATGGGGCCAGGGGGGCGCCAGGGGCAGGGCGAGATCAAAGGGGCCCCAAGAGACGAACACTGGGACGGAAACAGAGACGTGGAGACAGAGACAGAGATGGAGACAGAGACTAAAGGACGCCTGTTTGGAGACAAGGATGTGAGGAGGAGAGATGTGGAGACCCAGAGACATAAAAGAGCGGTGTGGGGACAGGGAGACGTGGGGACCCAGAGACGTGGCTCCGTGGACCCCGACAGTCGGGGCAGCGACCCAGTCCCTGTGGGCCTGACCGGACAGAGGCGGGGACAGAGAAGGGGCAGGCAGAGACGGCGAGACGGCAGAGACGCGTGTGAGAGACGCGGGGGGAGCGTGGAGCAGGGCCCGGAGCGCCGATCCCACGGCTCCTCGTTATAACGTGTCCGGAGGAGGCGGCGGGGAGTTGAAAGCGTCGGGAAGAGAAATCAAAACCAACACGGAAATGAGAGGGGCCAATGGGGGTGGGGGCGGGGGCGGAGGCAGGAGGGAGGGGGACCCGGAGAGGCAGAGCGAGCGGGAGGTGGGAGAGAGGTGGCCGGCGAGGTGCGGAGCCGGGAGGGAGATGGGGAGACTGAGGCGGGCCGGGGGCACGGGGTGGGGGGGAGGGGGGAGGGCCCAGAGAAGGGCTGGGGATGGGAAGGGGAGGGGGCTTGGGGAAGCCAGCCACCAGGGGGACCGAGGGAGGTTGGGGGGCGGGGCACAGGGGTTGGGGAGGGTGGGTAGAGAAGGGTGGGAGGAGACCCCCGGATTGTGGGGAGACCAGGAAAGAGGGACAGAGAAATGGGAAAGAGCTGGGGGAGACAGAAGGGGGAAAACATGCGTGCTGAGAAATAAAGAGGGGGAGAGCCAGGGAAGGAGATCAACAGAGAAAGTTGGGGAGATTGGATGGGAAACAGGGGGACCTGGGGGCGGAACGGCCACAGGCCAAGGAGGCAGATGGGGTGGCAGGGGGCCTGAGTGCCGGGGCGGGGGGGGACTGTGTGGGAGAGGCGCAGTCAGTGGACGCTGGGTGGTGGGGGGCCGCCGGGGTGTCCATGGGGACCGGGCAGGTCTGCAGGGAATGGGCCATCTGCCAGGTCTTGTCTGGTGTCCCAGGGGTGAGGTGAGGTTTATGGGGAACACGGCGGCTGTCTGGGATCTTTGGGCAGGGTGGGGTGTGAGAGGAATGCTGCGCTGGAGAGCATGTAGCGGCGGTGGGGTATTTGAGGGGGGTGTGTCTGAGCCAGGGGGTCTGAGGAAAGTGCTCGCTCTCAGAGGTGGGGGCTCAAGGGGTGGAGTGGTGAGGGGCTGAAGTATCTGAGGGGGAAAGATGCGTCTGGGGGGGTGTCGGAGAGGAGCGGATGTCTCAGGGTATGAGTGTTGGGGGGGTCTGAGGTAGCGGGGTATCTAAGGGGGAGGGCCTGGCAGAAGGGGAAAGGTTCTGAGAGACCGGTGATGACGGGATGGAGTGTCTCAGGGGGATGGGGTATCTGAGGAGAGGGGTATCTGAAGGAGTAGGGGTCTGAGAGGACCTGAGAAGAGAGGCATATCCAAGGGGGAAGGGGGGTCTGAAGGGGAGCTGAGGGAGGAGGCAGATCTAAAGGGGTAGTGGTGTCTGAGGGGGGAACCATATGTCTGAGGAGGAAGGGATGTTTGAGGGGTACTGTTTGGGAGACGTAGATCTCAAGGGAAGAAGGGTGTCTGAGGGGGGCTGTCTGGGGGGGTAAGATCTAAGGAGAAGGGATGTTTGGGGAGAGGTCTGTCTGAAGGGGAAGCAAATCTAAGAGGAAGTGGTGTCTGAGGGGGACTGTGGAGGGGGGAAGCAGAGCTAAGGTATGGGGGGCTATCTCGGGAAGGCAGATCTAAGACGAAGGGGCATCTGGGGGTGCTGTTTGGTGGGGGGGGCAAATCTAAGGGGAAGGGGTGTCTGGGGGAGCTGTTTGGTGGGGGGGCAGATCTAAGGGGAAGGGGCGTCTGGGGGTGCTGTTTGGTGGGGGGGCAAATCTAAGGGGAAGGGGTGTCTGGGGGAGCTGTTTGGTGGGGGGAGGCAGATCTAAGTGGAAGGGGCGTCTGGGGGTGCTGTTTGGTGGGGGGGCAAATCTAAGAGGAAGGGGTGTCTGGGGGAGCTGTTTGGTGGGGGGGCAGATCTAAGGGGAAGGGGCGTCTGGGGGTGCTGTTTGGTGGGGGGGCAAATCTAAGGGGAAGGGGCGTCTGGGGGTGCTGTTTGGTGGGGGGGCAGATCTAAGGGGAAGGGGTGTCTGGGGGAGCTGTTTGGTGGGGGGGCAGATCTAAGGGGAAGGGGCGTCTGGGGGTGCTGTTTGGTGGGGGGCAAATCTAAGGGGAAGGGGCGTCTGGGGGTGCTGTTTGGTGGGGGGAGGCAGATCTAAGGGGAAGGGGTGTCTGGGAGAGCCCTCCTGCAGGGTACAGGGTGGGTGGGCCACTTCTGGCCTGCTCTGGGCCAGCAGATGAAAGCTGGGGACTGCTTGGGAGCTGGACGAGCCAGCTGGGGGGTCCGCTGGGCGGGCCCCACAGGGTGGGGGTGAGGTTCAGAAGGAGACAAATCTGGGACGGCCAGAGAGAGGGACAGAGACCCAGAGACGCAGAGACGGCTGGGAGGTCAGGTGCGAGAGCGGAGTGGCCGGAGAGAGCGGGCAGCGGCAGAGCTGGTGCGGGGCGGGCGGGTGGCGAGCCAGTGAGTGTGAGTGAGCGAGTGAGTGGGAGCAGTGGGGAGGGAGGCCGGGGGCGCCGAGCGAGGAGGAGGCTGCGGGAGGAGAGGCTGGGAGGAAGGGGTCGGCGGGACGTGGGTGAAGAGGGTGGCGGGTGGCAGGACGGGTGGGCCCGGGCGGAGCGCCCACCCCACTGACCCCTGTCTGTCCCCGTGTGTCTGTCCTGGCATCTCTGCAGAGCTGGCTCCACCATGGACTGTAGCTGCGTCTCCGACCTTCTCTTCGCCCCGCCTGCCCTGCCGGCTCTCTGGACCCCCGGTAACTGGCCCCGGCCCGGACCTCCCACCCCTTCCCAGCCAGCCGGCTCCTCCTTTCTGCACCTCTTCCTGTCCTCCCTCCTCTGTCCCGGTCTCTCTCACAGTCCCCTGAATGCACCCCCCAATGAAAAACTTGGCTAAAAACTTCACAGCGAGATGTCCCTGCTACCTGCCTGCTGGGGCGCGCGGGTGGGGGAGGTATCAGGGTCCGAAACGGACGGGATGCAGGGGTCTGAGGTCCTGGGGCTGCGTACCTCTCAGCCTGCTCCCCGCCCAGGACCTTCGGGCAAAGAGAGGCGAGGAGGCTGGAGATGGCCAGGCACCGACGGCGCAGGGGCGGGGACCAGAGGGGGCGCAGGTGGACAGATAGACAGGGACTGCCTGGGTGGGGGGGACGTGGAGACATGGCCCAGCCCAGCGGAGCCCTGGGAGAGAGGACGGCCTGCTCAGAAGTGGGCACTCAGAGCTGGGGATGTGGACAGTAAGACTGGCTTGGATGTTCATGTGAGTCCAAGTCGCACGCCCCACAGATGGACTGTGTGTGTGTGTGTGTGTGTGTGTGTGTGTGTGTGTGTGTGTGTGCGCGCGCGTGCATGCGCACGAAGACTGGGACTCTGCCTGCTTATACGCGGGATCTGAGTGTGTCCCTGTGTCATGCTTCAGTGCTTCTGGAAGAAGGGGTCACACTGGGAGAGTGTATGTGCAGCATGTGTCTGTGTGAGCTGGTGTGCCTGCTTGCACACACACAGGAGGCTACCTGGGGGGGTCTCTGGGCTGGGCGGGTTGTGTTTCTTTAGGATGTCCAGCGACATTTTAGGATTGTGGGGGAGGTGTGTGTCAGCTCACCAAGTACGTACCTGCCTCAGTCGGGCGAAGGGCCTGCTACTGTTACTTCCGGGTCTGTGTCGTGGTCCAGGATGGATGTCTCAGTGCGCTTCGGGCTGTGTGGGTGGGTGCCCCCTCCCCCCCGGCCTCTGTGTCTGTGTTGGGGGGTGGGTGTGGGGGTGTGTGTGTGTGTCAGGGGGTTTCTTGCATCTGTGTGTCACTGAGTGTGACTGAATTTGGGGGGCTGTCATAACGTGTGTATCTGCGGGCTGAGGTTGTGGGTCCTCTAGTTGTGTGTGTCTCAGCAGGTACAGTGTATTTGAGGACAGATGGTGGTTCCAGATTGGGTTGTGTATCTGCATGTGTGTGGCCAGTTGTGTGCTGTCATCTCTGGGCTGTCATCTTTGGGGTCGCCTCTTCCCCCCTTGGATGTGTTCTGGGTGTGGAATGGGCCGGAGCTCACGAGTTAATTGAGCCCTGTCACCTGGAGTAAGGGAGACCCAAGATGGGGTTGAGAGAAATTCTTTTGGGGAGGAGACTGCCTGGCTTCTGAGCCTTCGGCAGGGAGGCGTGAGCACCCGCTCTGACACACCAGGCAGCCCGGATGGGACCCTGCTGCTGCTCCTTGCCTCCCACCCCTGAAGTTCTAATAAGCCAGAGAAGGCAAGGACGTGCCCTGGGACCACACAGCAAGTAGATCACATGGCTGCTCTTCCAGCTCAGCGTTGTTGGTTCCTTAGGGCTAATCCTGCCTTCTATTCTCCTGCCTGGGCCTGGGGTCTCTGAGGGAGAGGGGGACAGAGGACGTAGCCCGGGATTGAGCACAGAAGCGGGAACCAGGCCCTGGGGCCTTCTGGATGGGAGGTAAGACTTAGGGGTGGGCGAGACCCTCCCATTTCCGTCCGGCTTATTTGGTGCATCTGGACACTGGGGTGCAGGACACCCATCTGAGTGTGAGGTGTGTCATGCAGAGCGAGCCGTGGGTGCCTGCGTGTTGAGGGTCTGGGGGGCTGTTTTATAGGGGTGGTGGTACCCCGTGTGTGCCTGTCAGGCTGACGCACGTCTTGAGGCCCTGCTCACTGGCTCCACGGCAGTTAACTAGCTGGGCCTTTGGGGTCCCGTGTGTCTCCTGTCGTGGCGGTGTGGTTAGCGGGTCCCAGTTCTGAGGGGCCCAAGATGTGCGACTGTGTGTTGGGATGCGCAATGCCGGGTGACCGGCAGGCCTGCCTTGGTGGCATGTTGCGCGTGAGGTGCTGCACCCCGGCAGGAGTTGGCACTCTGGTGCGTCCGTGCACTGTGGTGTCGCCTGGTGTCCCTGGAGCGTGAGCGGACGTCTGTGTGACACGTACACTGTGGGTATCTGCTGACGCACAGTGCGCTCGGACTGATGGAGCGCAGAGGTAGGGAGGGGACACAGGACGTGAAAGGTAGAAATACGTGGACAGGCGCAGACACACGGGCACACCGGCCTGGCCTGGCCGTGCCCGTGTGGGGTCAGTGGAGGGCTTCGGGGAGACAGCAAAACTTAGGGGTGTTCCAGAGAGCAGGAGAGACCTGAAGCCTCCCGGGGCAGGGCTGGAGGGGGCAGCGGGAGGACTTTTGATGAGGAGGGGGTGCCCCTCCCATGTCCTCCCCACAGGGCTGCGGGAAACCGGCCCCTCCCACGCTCCACCCCAGGATGCCAAGGTAGAGCATGAGGCTGCAGGTGCCACCTCAGGGTCCCTGGATGACTGAGTTCACTGCCACTATTTGGGCAGTTTGGGGACTGGACACCAACTGAGGTAGAGAGAGTAGGAATTGTGTCCCTAAAGATGCCCAAGAGACCAGGATTCGGGGGGGGGGGGCCGGCTGCCTCCTGGTTCCCAAGTCCACGCAGGACCTAGAGCCCCCGACTTGGCGTCCTGACCCGGGGCCACTCCCCTGCCTCCTGTCCCCAGGGTTTGCCTTCCCGGATTGGGCCTACAAGCCGGAGTCGTCCCCTGGCTCGAGGCAGATCCAGCTGTGGCACTTTATCCTGGAGCTGCTGCAGAAGGAGGAGTACCAGGGGGTCATCGCCTGGCAGGGGGACTACGGGGAATTCGTCATCAAGGACCCCGATGAAGTGGCTCGGCTCTGGGGCATCCGCAAGTGCAAGCCCCACATGAATTATGACAAGCTGAGCCGGGCCCTGCGGTGAGGAGGGGCAGGGAGAGGCTGGTCCCCCGCCCCCTGGGGGCTTGCCCTTGGTCTCCTGGGGCAGACTCCCTTGGATCCCCACGCGCAGGGATCGGCATGGGGTGGCTACTGTGATTACTTGTGAGTGGGAGGGAAGCGAGGGGGAAGGCCGGAAGCCAGGATCCCGGCCCCTGCTTCACCCCTGCTTCACCCCTGCTTCACCCCTGCCTTGCCACCTTGGTTAAGGGACTTCTGTGAGCCTCAGTTTCCCCAAGCTGCTGTGCTCTGTGCGCTAACGTGAGTCAGGGGCTCCCTCTTTACCTGCTTCGGCGCCCCTCCGCAGCGGGCCCCCCTCCTCCCTCTCCCCACAGCTATTACTACAACAAGCGGATTCTCCATAAGACCAAAGGGAAGAGGTTCACCTACAAGTTCAACTTCAGCAAAGTCGTGCTTGTCAATTACCCACTGTTGGATGTGGCAGCAGCCACCACAGGCTCCCCACTCTTGCTGACCCCTGGTCCCTTTGGGGGGACCTCTGGGCCAGATGCTCCTCCCCTTACCCCCGAGGTGAGTTAGGATGCTGGGGTCCCAGAACGGGGCGTGTGGTGCCGCCTCCCCAGCCATCGAGCCCCGGGGGATGGGGCAGCCAGGCTGAGCGGAGCCGCCTCCTCCCTCCCCAGACCCTGCAGACCCTGTTCTCAGCCCCTCGCCTGGGAGAGCCAGGGCCCCGGGCGCCCCTGTTCACCCCTGAGACAGACAAGCTGCGTCTGGACAGCCCTTTCCCGTTCCTGGGCTCCGGTAAGGGCCTGTGGGTGTGGGTGGTGGCTGGGGGTGGCGGACACGTGGCCCAGGTCTGAGGGACGAGGACAGGGCAAGACGGGGGAGAGGCAGGATGCAGGGAGGCCTAGGGTGAGGCTGTGCGTGCGCCTCTGTGTGTTTACAAGCCCCAGGAGGATTCGGGGAGAGGCAGGGAGGAGGGAAAGTGGGGAGGGGACAGGCTAGGAGAAGGGCTTTTAGGGCGCCAAAGGGCTGGGAAGACCAAGGCAGAGCGGCGGAGAACCACGTGAGGGTGGAGAGTGGGCAGATGCGGGTGGACGGCGCAGGGCGGGGGCGCCTGCTCCCGCGCCGCTGGAGGCGTGCCCAGCCTGACCCACCCCGTGCTCCCCAGGTGCCACTGGCTATTCCAAGCCCCCCGGCCTGCTGGGTCCTTACGGCCGCGCCTTCCCAGACTACCCCTGGAACTTTAACCCGTACCTCACCGGCCCCTTCCCCAAGCTGCCCCCCTCTCTGTACCCCCCACACTTCTACCCCAACCCTCTGGCCAGTTCCCTGGGCCACCTGCCCTCGGCGGGGGCCGGGGGAGGCCCTACAGCTTCGCCCCTACTGGCTGCGGCGGGGGAGGGCCTGGGCCCCGAGCGCCCCTCGGGCCTGGCAGCAGCCCCTCGCCTGGCACTGCCAGGAGCCGGGGGTCCAGAGGCCGCGCTGGGCGGGAAGGACGACAGTGACTCGGAGCTGGAGATCACAGACGTCAGCGGCTGCAGCTCTGACAGCGAGGGGGACGAGGGCCTCCCTGTGCCCCCCAAGGCCAAGGCGAGCAAAGGGGGGCTCGGCAGCTGAGCCCGTTGGGGGTGAAGGGTTCTGCCAGAGCGGGGATCGGGGCAGACCCTCTCGCAGCAGCCTCTGCCATTGCCTGGTCTGCCCTCGACGTCCCGCCTAAGGCCGGGGACCAGCCCTCGACCCCTCCCAGGACCAGGCACGTGGCTGCCCACCTTCCTCCCGAACCCCAGGTTGGGGGTGTCCCCTCCCCGTCCAGAGCGGGAGGGGATGCGATGGCCTCCTTCCCAGGCTCCAGTTTGAGGGGGGGTCCCCGCCTGGCCCCACTCCCAAAGTGCAATATGGCGCCCAGCCTCTCCTGCCTGCCCCCCCCCCACCCGTGCTGTGACCTGCGTGTTTGTGCGGCTGTGTCCCCCCTTGTGCCGGTCCCAGTCCTGACACCCCCCCCCCCACACACACACAGGCCCCCTGGGACAGGGAGCTCAGAGCAATAACCCCGCCCCCAGCCCCCGCCCAGGAGGGCCCCCTCCCCACCAGCTCCCCACAACCCCCACCAGCCACCTCCAGAGAGTTTACTACAAAAATAAAAGAACAGAAAGGAGTGTGAGCTGTGGGGGAAGCCCGGCGTCGTGGATGACAGTGGGGGGCTCGGGTGGGAGCGGGGGATCACCTGGGGAGTCACTGTTGAAGGACAGGAAGGAAGAAGTGGAGAAAGGCAGACCCAGGAAGGTAATGCCAGTCAGTCACAGAGCGAGAGGGTTCCAGAAAACACTCCAGGGCCCCCCACCCCATCCTCACACACGTAGCTCTCCTTAGATAATATATATTAAAAAATAAACCTCCAATTCAGGGTATAAAAACATAGCAAAGGCACTTGGGGGTGGGGAACGGAGGAGTGCCCTCCCCAGGCACTACAGAGATGGCCTGGATAATGGGGGGGGGTCACTGCGATTCCCCCCCCCGGAATGAAGCCCTGAGTCCCCCAAGCAGGAGGGAGAGAAGGCCGATGGGAGGTTGGGGGGGGGAGGCGGTGATCCCAGCTGGGCCCCCCCCCCCAGGCACAGCCCCCCCGCCCCCCAGCTCCCTCTCCTCAGGCCCTTGGGGTTGGAGATGCTGCGGCAGCTGTGCGGTGGCGGCGGGTGGCCCTCAGTCTTGCGAAAGGCCTGGGGGATGTGGGAGAAGGGAGATGGGGAGAGATGAAGAGAGGCAGGGAAAAGGGGGAGAGAGGGTGGAGAAGCAGGGCCGGGGAGATGGAGGAGGGGAGGAGGAAGATGGGCAGAGCAAACACAGAGGAGCCCAAAAAGGAGAACCACCAGAGCCAGGAGGTGGAGCGGGGAGAGGCAGGGAGCCAGCAGGAGGGGGCTATGGAGAAGGGAGCCCCTGAGATGCCCACTGCGGTCCCTCCCCTCGGGGCAGAGCTGCAAGCCCTCTGGGTCTCCACTCACCTGCGTGGGGCAGGGGGCCTCAGGTACAGCCAGGCTGGGGGGCGGTGTTCTCCCCAAGCTGAGACAGGAGGAGGCGCAGGCGACAAAATTCTTCCTCCACCTCCTGGATGGAGAGGCTTCAATGAGAGGGGTCCCTCCACCGAGTCAGCCCCATCCTCCCCCGCCCTGCCCCTCTCCCCAGGCCCCCACCTCCAGCTGCTTCAGGGTCTCCTCCAGGCTGAGCAGCTTCTCCCGAATCTCCTGGGTCTGGGTCGGGCTCTGGGAGCCGCCCCCTGGGACCCCATCCCCATCACGGGGAGGTCCCGCCCCGCTGTCTTCCTCCGAGGGAAACAGGAGCTGCTTCAGGGACAGCACTGGCAGGGGCAAGGGGACAGAGTCAGAAGCGGGGCTGGGGGATGCGAAGGGGGTGCAGAGGAGAGGCAGGGAGGGGACACGGAGAATGGAGGGCATCCAGGGAGAGGTCGAACCGGAAGTCAAGGGAGGGACAGAGGCTACAGCAGAGGGGCTTGGGGCCACCGAGGGTGGTGGCGCAGGCCTGGAGCGCACTGGGCCTGGACAGGAGACAGGCTGGAAAGATGGGCTAGTGGCAGCCCCGCACGGACGGCGCCGGCCTACCTTTCTCAAGGGCCTTGGCCGCGAGCTGGCCCTCGGGGCCGGGCCTGCAGTAGGGCAGGAGGGTGCTGAGGATTCTCTCGGTCCGGCCTGGGGAGGGGAGGAAGAAGCGGGGGCGGGCGGTGCTCAGTTCCTGCCGGGCCTCCTCGGGACACCTTGCCCCCCACCCCGACTACGTGTCCCCACAAAGGCTCACTGTCCACTGGGGGCATCTCTCGGCCAGCACCGTTGCCGTTCTCCGAGCTGCTGAGCAGGGGTTCTCGGGTGCTGCGGGGAGAAGTACTGGGTGACCCCATGGCCCTGGCCCTCGGGGGCAGCAGGGAGACAGCAGGAGGTGGGGGGGGTTCAGACACAGAAGTCGAGGCTGGGAGATGGAGACAGAGGGGCCTGGACAGGGGCCAGACTGGCTGTGGTGGTGGCACACACCTGTACGTACACATACACACACACACACACACACACACACACACACAGCCGGAGCTCAAGTTCTGGAGACACAAAGTCATCTCCCCTGGCTCCTCAGCCCTCCAGTGTCCCCCTCACCTGCTTGGGCTGGGCCGGGATTTGGGGCGAGAGGCGGGAGCGGGGACCTTCAAGGATCCAGCAGTCTCAGTGATGAGGGAACACCAGCTGGGGAGACAGGTCAGCCCCCACCCCGGGGCAGGCAGTCAAAGCCCCCCAGATCCTGTGCCGGGGCTTCCCAACCCCCCCAGCCTGGGCCACCTCTTCCACCCGAGCTTAGAACCCAGACCCCCCTCACTTCTTCCGTTCTGACACGGTCTGGGCCACCAGTTCGTATATCTGGGCCTCCTGGTCCCACGTGAAAAGGACATAGAAGGCTTTGTGATCTGCAGGAGGAAGAGGGGGTTCAGGGCCAGGGTCACCCCGATGTGCACCTCCCCTGAGCTTGGGCTAGAGGCGGGGGACTTAGGCTCCCCCAGCTCACGCCCATCCCTCTGGTGCCTCCTCCCAGGGCCTCCCTCTCACACCCCCTCATCCATCAGGCAGCAAGTCCCCAGTCTGGCTCTCCCCACAAAACCCCTGGAGCTGCTGGTACACATGTGCAAACCCCTCCTCGCTGGGCTCCAGCCTCCACCCCTGCTCCCCTACAGTCCCTGCAGCGGGCGTCTTCGAACGCTGATCAGAGCTGGCAGCTCCTGTGTGCAAACCCCTGGGGAGCTGCCCGGGTCCCCTCCTAAGGCCCACAGCGCTCCTGGCCCCCGGCCACGCCCAGCTCCGGGGGGAGGGGGGCCCTCGCGGTTTCCCCTTCCTGGGCCTCTGCCGTGGCCTCCCTGGGGGGCCAGCACGCGCTCCCCAGCTCTTTCAGAGGCCCCCCCCATCCTGCGGGCAGGGGCCTCACCGGTGGCCACCTCGCGGGTGATGGCGGAGGTGAGCCGCAGCACGGGCCGCAGCATGGTCTTGCCGTCGGGCGTGGGCGTCAGCGTCCGGCTGTGGGACTTGAGCAGCAGCCGTTCGTCCTGGCGCTGGAGTAGCAGCAGCAGGTCGTCCAGCAGCAGCACGTGGACCTCTGTGGGGCGAGGCCCAGGCTTCAGCAGTGCCCCTCCGGACCCCCCCACCCCCCGGCCCCGCTCACCGCCCCCGCGCTCACCTACAGCCTTGTCCCTCGTCACCCGCCACGTCAGCGGGCCCTCGTGCACCAGCTTCTTCTTGGTGATGTCCAGGTTCTGGAGGCAGGAAGGCGTCACGGTCGGCGCCAGGGCAGGGGAGGGCGGGGAGGACCACGGGGCTGGGACGGTGGGCCAGGCTCAGGACGAGCAAGCCGCTGGGACCGAGGAGGGGTTCCGAGCAGGGGGTGGCTTTCACTCCTGGGGCGCATCAGCACAGAGTCCTGGGGGCAGGAGGGGCAGGGCTGGCCGAGGGCAGGGGAAGGCCAGGGAGAAGCGGGGAGGTCAGGGCAGGCAGGGCCACCTTGAACTCGCTCAGCATAGGGTCACTGCTCTGCCGCAGGTGGGACAAGTCCAGGCGCTTCTGATAATCCTTGAGCCGCTGGGGCAGGGAAGGGAGAGTCACAGGGATGACCCAGGGGCTGCGGCTGACCCACAGTGACCCCGAAGGGACAAGCCGAGGGCCAGGCCCGACCTCCAGAGAAGGGGCCCCGAGGCAGACAAGAGAAAGGCCCTCCCAGGCACCCCCCCACGGACGCCCCCTCCCTGTGGGCCCACGGCCACGGCCAGGCTCACCAGCAGGTCCTCCATGTCGCGCACAGCTTGGTTAACATGGTGCAGAATTTCCCGGCAGCACTCAGCTGCCCGTTCCACTTTCTCCCGTTCCGCCGGCTCTTCTGTGGCAAAGGAGAGACGAGCCCCGGTGAACCCCGAGCCTGAAGCTCCCGGCCCCCCGCCCCGCCGCGGTGAGACAGGAGAGCCGGGGCCCTGTGGCGTGGGGCCTGGCCCTCTGGCACCTGTGTTCTGCCCAATGCTCTGCAGGAGCAGGGGATACTTGGTCAGACGCTGCATCTCCGTGGGGATCATATCCTTCAGCTGCAGGCGACGGCACCTTGGGCGGCTCTCGGCCTCCTAGGGGCAGAGTGGCGCTGAGGTGGCCCGTACCGGGGGGCGCCTCGGGGACTGCGACACCAGCCCCCTCCCCCCTGGGACCCTGGCTTCCCCCTCACCTGCACAAAGGCACAGAACCGAGGCTCCTTGCGCTGCTTGGCTTTGAGCTGCTCTAAGGCAAACGACTGGCGGCTGCAGAAGCGGGAGGAGATTTTCTGGAACCAGTTGCCTTCGGGACCATCAAACTACAGTGAGATTCAGGCCAGGGAGGGTGTCTCAGGTGGGATTGGGAAGAGCAGGGCCTCACGAGGGAACAGCAGCCTCGACAGGAGGACAGGGTGAGGGGCCCCGACCCCTGGGTCTTGATGGGATTCCAGGTCCCTGGCTGGGAGGAGGGGACCCCAGAGGGGCAGGGGCTGGGCGCCCTCACCCGGGCCAGCAGCACATCTCCGATCTCCTCAATGAGGTAGCCACTATCCTGCCTCCGCTTCATCAGCCGATCAAGGAACAGGGCTGTTGAGAGCGGTGAGGGAAGGGGGCGCTCTGTCAGGGCCTGAGAGGTGGTATGTAGAGCCGATGGCGGGGGGGGGAGTTGTGGAGGTCGGGCTGCAAGTGTCTAATCCTTGGGGCCAATGGGCTGTCCCCCCCAACCCCCGCCCATGCCGTGCGCTTGTTGATGTGCCCCCTGGAATGTGAGCTCTGGGGGTGTGGGGTTGCCCCCAGGGCTAGAAAAGAAGCTGCCCGTGGTAGGCACTCAAGGAGAATGTGCTAGACTCCGGGTCTAGCCGCAAAGGCCTCGAGGAGGGAGCCGGTGGTGGGGCGCACAGTGGGCCATGGCCCTGCACTCACAATGCACCTCGATGAGCTCGTCCAGGCTGGGAAAGATGTTCTGTAGCTCCTCCTGAGAGAAGAAGCCCCCTTCCGCCATGGGCTGGTAGAAGAGGTCATGCAGCACCCGGAGCATGCGCACGTGGGCGGCCTCTGTCACCAGCAGCTCTGTGGGGCCACCGAGCAGGAAGCATGGTTGGGGAGGGTGCAAAGGATGGGGTGCAGTCTCAGAGGCAGGCTCGGGGTGGGGGACAGGGGTGACTCTCTCTGGATGGAATCGTTTGCCCCTGAAATAGCCACCGAAGATTCCTGATCCTGAAAAAGCCCGTTTCCTTTGGCTGCGGCAGCAGCCAGCCGGGGTGACCAATGGTCCCCTGTGCCTGGCACTGATGCCTTTCCCAGAACATGGGATTTTCAGGGCTACACCTGGGAAAGTTCCAGGCGAACTGGGATGAGTTGGTCACACCACCACCAGCAAGCGCCCCCACCCCCGCCGGAGCTGTGTTTGGCGTCCAGGAAGTCTCTTGGCCTTGGTTTCTGGAACAATGATAACCCTTTACACACACGTTGATAGCCTTGGATCCAGGGACCCCCCCAGAGGGAGCATGCCTGGGTTTCAGGGGTCCCAGGAGTCCCTGGACACTAAACGCACAATCCTGTGTTAGGAATATTCTTCTGACGAAAGAAATGGCTGTGCTGTCTGCTACGGTAGCCACTAGCCACGTACAGGCCTTCAGATTTTAACTGAAATACAAAATTCCATTGCCAGTTGTACCTGTCACATTTCAAGTGCTCAACGGCCATTACGTGGCTGGTGGTAACCATGTTGGACAGCGCAGATGCTGCGTGTTTTCATTATTCCAGAAAATTCTATCAGATAGCACTGCTTTATGTTTTGCTCATATCCTTAGAAGGATCTGTGACACAAAAAGTATTCCCCTACTGCCCTAAAAATTCCAAATGAGTACCCTTACTATTAAGCAACTTGTAAATAAACTTCCAAACCAGAGCTTCCAAAGAAGTGTTCTATTTTGCCAAACACCCTCCCCACACCCAGTTCGAAATCAGAGAAAAGAATCAAGACAGAAACGATACTTCCATCACCTCCCTGCCCAGAAGCGAGCACTGATAATATATTGATTATCTTCCAAAACGTGTCCCCCTGGGACCCTTTCTGCCCCTGAATGGTTAAGATCATGGTAAGAACAGTCACACTGGAAAAGTTCATACCCGGCCCCACAGCGAGCTGAACGCTTCACATGAATCACCTAAGCTCCGTGACAGTCTTTTGAGGTGTGAACTATTACTACCCAAATAAGAAAACAAAGATTTACTGGAGAAATACAACTTTATATAACCGTTCCTGCTCTTGCCAGCACTGCCCTGCGCTGGTGGGGGGGCGGGGGGCGGAACTCGCTGGAAATGTCACTTTGACAGCTGACAGCCACATTCCTGTCCCATGAGTGGCTGTTCTACAATTTACATAACAAATGGCCCTCGGTGGAAACAGGCCGCCTTCCAGCTCTGGGGGGATGGACAGCTCCATCTCTTTGCCAGAACCGGGTGGTGGGGTGGTGACCCCGGTACTCACCGCTGATGACCTCCTGCCGCTTCACCTGGCTCTTGGGCAGGCTGTGCAGGGTGCCAAGGGGGACGAGCTCCCGCCAGCCAGGGGGCTCTTCTGGTTCCAGCTCTAGTCCTGACCGTCCTGGGTCCCCTTCATCTCCGGGCTCAGGGCTGTGAGACAGAGGCCTTGTTAGGGCCCCAGCTTGGGGAATCCCAGGGAGACTTCCACTGCTAGTGTCTAACACCCCACCCCCCACCCCACCCCGTGGCCTTGGCATTCGACGCCTCCAAAGTAGCCCATGCTGCAGAGCAGCCCCCAAATCTCTAGAAAGAAGAGTCCCACCCGTCTCCTGTGACCTCAGTGACCTGAGCGGCCAATACCCAATTCTCTGTAACTCTGGCAACGACCCCTCCCCCACCATCCTCCTGACTCTCCAGGCTGCCTCAGTAGATGTGGGAGGAATGACCTACGTGGCTCGTCGGGCAGGGCCAAGCACGGCCGTGGCAGAGCTGGGGTCCATGTCCACGTCACTCCGGGAGCGGCCCCCACCCCGGCCCTTAGCCCCGAGGCTGCCCCGGGAAGGCCGGCGGCGGTCACTCACCCGCAGGCTCTCCGAGCGCCCCAGACGCCCCGATAGCCTGGACCCCGAGGCCAAGGACAGAGTCAGGCAGAGGCCAGGACAGAGACAGGGAGAGACCATGACAGGGACAGAGACAGGGAGAGACCAAGACAGGGACAGAGACAGGGAGAGACCAAGACAGGGACAGACGGGGAGAGACCAGGAGAGGGAGAGAGACAGGGAGAGACCAAGACAGGGACAGACGGGGACCCGGGTAGGGGAGACCAGGACAGATACCAAACATGCAACAGAAGAGAGGAGAGCGTCAGGAGCAGTGGGACTTGGGACTCTGGGGTGCCGGGGCAGTGGGGGTGGCCAGGAGGGACAGGGAAACTTGGTGGAGGTGGGGAGGGTAACCCAAGATGGAGCACAGGACCGACCCCTCCCTTCCCTGAGGCGAGGCGATGATGGGGGCAGAGCAGGGAGTGAGGGAGGGAAGGAGATTTCAATACTTAGCTCTTCTGCTGGGAGGGTGATGTCCCCACCCACCCCTTGCAGGGTGAAGGGGAGGGGGTGGCCCATGGGGAGAGGGGAGGGGCTGGGAGGAACGGGGGAGGGGCTAGCCCTCCCCCCACCCAGGGCCCGGGCACCCACCTCTTCCACCTTCTGGGGAGAGAGGGGCACAGGGTCAGAGGGGGACCCAAATGGAACCCAACTCACCTCCCCCACCCACCAAAGGGTCCCCAAAGCAGCGGCACAAGGACAGGCAGGGGGCAGAGCCTGCCCCCCAACTGTGAGGAGGACAGGGCCCCCAGGCTTGGAGCACAGAGGGCGGGGGACGGAGGGGGGGGCACTGGGAGGCAGGAGCAAGGCGCAGGGCAGTGGCTCAGAAGAGGGGAGGGGATGAAAATCTGAAGGGGTGGGGGAGGGGACAGGGGGAGCCCAGAGGCAGTGAGTGCGGGAGGGAGGAGGAAGGAAGGAGGAAGAGCGAAGGGGAGATGAGAAAAGAAAAAGTGGAGCGCGGACAGGAGAGGCCGAAGACGGGCAGAGGCAGGAGCCGGGTAGAGTGGAGACGGCTCGGGGACAGCAGGAGCGACCGGCAGCGCGAGCCCGCACGCGCCTCCCCAGCCTGAGAAGCCCCTTCCTGCACCCAGCGCCCCACCCCCGCCCACCCCTGGCCCCGGGCACCTCTCTGTGTCAGCGCCCTCCTCAGTGCTCTCCGGGGGCGCCAGGGGCTCCAGGCTGGCCGGGCCCTGCGGGGGCGCATCCCCCAGCTCTGGTGGGGCATCAACACCTGTGGGCGGCGGGGGAGAGCAAGGCAGGCTGCCGGGCCCTTGCGGCAAGACCCACACTCTGGGGGCCTCTACTTCCTCCCGTGGAATGGGGGGTGGGGGCTCAAGCCACCCAGGGGACGGCCGACACCAGCGGCTGCCCTGCACTTCGGTGGGGGACATGGCCACAGCAGCTGCGGCCGGTCGGGAGAGAAGCCACTGAACCAGGGCACACTGGGGCTCTGCGTGACGCCTCCACATCCATTCCTTCTCCCGACCCTAAGCCGGGACTTGCAGGAAGAGGTAGACCCCTTTTAGGAAGACTTGAGGCTCAGACAGGGCCTCCAGGATATAACCCGACTAAGCTGCCGAGCTGGGACTTGAACCCACGCCCGGCCAAGCAGTTGCCTCAGATTCAAGAGGCCGGAGCCTGAGGGGAAAGCCGTGGAACGGGTGAACTGAGGGAAGGGGGGGTGGTTTCTTTTCTTCTTTTTCTTTTTTAAGATTTACTTATTTCACAGAGAGAGAGTACAAGCAAGGGAGAGCGACAGGGAGAGGGAGAAGCAGGCTCCTGATGAGCAGCGAGCCCGATGCGGGGCTCGATCCCAGGACCCTGGGATCATGACCTGAGCCGAAGGCAGCCGCTTAACCAACTGAGTCACCCAGGCGCCCCCCCCCGGGGGGGGGTTTCTTAATAATACTGGTGACCAGGATCAGGGAGGGGCAAGCAGAGAACTGAGCGGTGGTCTCTCGGGCTGGGGTGGGGAGCCAAGAAACTCACCTGGTTCCTTGTCGGGGCTGTCTCCAGACAGAGGGTGCAGAGAAACTCCAGGGACATCCTGCCCAGGAGCCCCAACATTCCGGTCCCGGGAGGGCACCCCCAGGCCTCCCCTCCTTTCCATAAGGCCTGGCTTCTCAGCTGGGGAGACATCCAGGGAGCAGGGGGAAATGAGAGCCCAGCTCCTCTAATCCACAGCAGTCTGTACTCCAGCCCCATCCTCCCCAGGGCCCAGGAGCACCCCCCACCCCCTCCCCCAAGCCCCCAGCCAGCTTTAGGACCATTACCATCAGCCTCGACTTTGAGGTGTCGGAAATCGGCGGCTGAAACGAGAGATGGGACCATGAGGCGGGGGCGGTGTGGGGAAGCCGGGGCGGGCAGCGGCCGGGCACCTCACCCTGAGGCTCTCCCCGGTTCCAGCGGGCGGCGTCCAGGAAGATGCTCAGGCCTTTCTTGGTCTTGGTTGGCTCATCTGACCGCCGATTCCCCATCATCTGAGGGAAGTAAGGAGAGTGGAGAAGGGGCTATGCATCTCTGAGACCCCAAGAAAGCAGAATCAGACCCCATGAGCCCCGAATCACGGGGCTCCCCAGGGGCCTCTGGGGGAGGGAGGGGCCAGGTTTGGGCGCTCAAGGGAAAAGCACCTTTTTTCGGAAAAAATTCCTCCCCGACTTCTTGTCTCCACTCTTGGTCCGCACCCCAAGGTGGCGCATGTACAGGCTGATGGCGCTGACCACAGCGGCACTATGGGGAGGGGACGGTGAGGGCCCCAACGTGTGCACAGATGCACACACACGCCCATGGCCACGGGGACACTGCTGTCCCCAAGCCGTCCCCTCCGCATTCGCTTCCGACCCCAACCCCACAACTGCTTCCGGCTGAGTGTCTGAGGAAGGGGGAGGGGGTCCAGAGGACAGTGCCAGGCCCCTGATCCCCGGTCCTCCTCCCTGGGGCCCAGGGGACTAAATGCCTCTCCCGCCACCCCCTCTGCTTCCGTCATCACCTCTTTTCCTCATCGGTAGAGATGGTGGGTCTGCAAAAAGAAGAAAGGAGTTTTCGACAGACTTGCTAAGCCTGGCTCCCTGTCTACCCAGCACAGAGGTCCGGAGTGCTGTCCCCTTAGAAGCGGGCACAGGAGAGAGAGGAGAGGCGGAGAGGGAGAGGGCCAAGGCTACAGGGGTGGAAGGCGGCAGCGGGAGGAATGTCACTTGTGAGCCCAGAGCCGCAAGGACAGGACCCAATTCGCCAGGCCCGAACACAAGACCATGGAAAGCCCTGGAAACTGGGCGGGTGCCCCAAAGTTGAGAAGGAGACAACACAAAACCAGATGAATCACAAACGGCAGGGCTGGGGAACCCAGAAGTCAGGGGAAGAGCCCAAAGGGTAAGAAATGAACCCTGAAGCTGCAGGGAACCCCCCCCCACCACTGCCCCCAGGCTGGGGAAGGGGAGGCCCCAACTCACTGCATCTCCTCCAGATGGGTCAGCAGCCGCTCGGCCAGGTGCCGCTCCCGGGCCTCGAAGCTGGCACGGTCCCGCCCAACCCAGGCCTCCAGCTGGGTCAGGTCGTGCTCCCAGGGCGTCATGCCCATGAGCCGCTTGGAGCGGAAGTCCTCCAGCAGCCGGCTGACGGCTGCCTGCTGGCTCTGCACCACCTCCTGCACAAACTGCCGCTGGACGTCCTCAGGGAGGAGGTCGGGCCGCGTGCGGTCTGCGGGGACACGGGCAGGGGGCTGGGGGCCGCTTCCACCCCCCCCTCGGGCTCCCGATGGCCACGCTGGGGGAAGGACGGGAGCAGGGGAGTGTGGCCTCCCAGCCTGGGGCTCCCCAGCCCCGGCCAGACACCTCTCCCTCACCCACAGTCCCCTTCCCCTCTCCTTACCAAGTTCAAAGGCGACAGTGGGAGGGACCGGCACCCGCAAGACCTGCTCGGGACAGAGAATGGAGTGAGGGGGAGGACCGGGCAGTGATGGGGTCACCAGACGGCAGCCCAGGTGCCCACCAGGAATGATGGGCTGAGGGGAGGGAGCCGTGGAGGGAGGGCCCAGCTGGCACCGAGTCCCCCCAGGACCAAGGAGTGGGGGAACCGGGACCCCTCGAAGGTGTCTCTCACCGCGGTCTTGTCCAGGAAGCTATGGTAGAAGTCAAGGAAGGCCTTCTTGGCCTCCTTGGGGCCCAGAGAAGCCAGCATGTCCGCGTGCAGGCAGCAGAGCTGGGGACACAGAGCGTCGCCTGTCCTCTCCCCCGCCAACCAAACCCCACTCTCCCTTGAAAAACCTGCAGCTCAAATCCTCTGCTAAGTGCTCCCTAGTCTCCACTACCTCCACACCCGGGCCCTGGCCTCTCTTGGGCTCCCTGGGGCCCCCGTGAGCATTTGCTAGTTTTCTATCCTGTGAAATGGCTGTGGTTTGGTTTCCTGCTATCTCCTGCTACACTGAGAAAGCTGGGCCTGGACCCGGTGCCGTTCTAAACCCTTGACTCACGTTAACCTGGTCAATCATGGGCACTGTCATTATCCCATTTTACAGGTGAGAAAACTGAGCTCAAGCGCAGGGCGCCTGGGTGGCTCAGATGGTTAAGTGTCTGCCTTCGGCTCAGGTCATGATCCCAGGGTCCTGGGATCAAGTCCCTCATCGGGCTCCCCCCTCTGCCTCTCTCTATCTCTTACGAATAAATAAAATCTTAAAAAGAAAGAAAAAGAAAAAAGAAGCTTGCCCCAGGTCACACAGCTAGTTAGTGGCAAAGTTGGGATTTAGAATCCAGGCAGCCTGTTCCCCTACAACCCATAGCCTAGAACTACCTACTGCAAGCAACCTGAGGATGTGTGTGAGAGAGACCAAGGTTCTGACTCGTCTGTGCCCCAGAGAGGCCCCGTGCACAGTGGGGGTTGGGTAAATAACCAGGTGGCCCAGCGGGGCTCACTCGTTCATTCACCACTCATTCCCTGAGCTCGCCTGTGCATCAGCCCCGTGCGGGGTGATGCTGGCAATGCGCTGCCAACTGCAGCCTGTCTTGGCTCCTGGGGTCTCTCGTCAGGCAAGGGACCTGGTCTGTATGCTAAGGACTCACCCCTCGGTAGGGGCAGGACTCTATTTCTCAACCAATCTCTGCATACCCCCAAACTCCACGACAAAACTCCATGAGAGGCCAACAGGACGCGGCCCAGGGGACCACAACTATCTCATGGCTGCTTCCCTAGCTGATGAGGTGAGGGGATTAGCAGGAGGCCAGATTCCAAACTCCAGGGGCCATCCGGGTCACCTCAGCCAAGCCCCTGGCCCTGGCTAGGCCTGTTTCCACATCTGTAAAAGGACACGGCAGTCAGCACCCTCCCTGGGCCGAGTTCCAAGAGCTCGACTTCTAGACACCTCAGGCTCAATCAAGTAAGGGGACCTCCTTGCCCAGACGGCCACAGCCTCCATTCACAGGGGAGGGGCAGCTACTTTTCTGGAGAGAAGGCACTTTCCCGATTTCCTGCCAATTTCTGAAGCTTCAGGGTCAGTCGATGCGCCCTTGCTTCTTGCAGCCCCCAGGCATCCCGCCCTGGCATTTCTATCGGTGCCTGGTTTCCGGAGGGCCCCCGCTACGCGTTTCCAGTCCAGTCCAGTGCTCTGGGCTACACCCTAACTGCAGCCTGTGCTGGGCCACACTGGGTCTTCTTGGGATGACAGCCTTGTCCACAGAGCGCCCCCCTCTAGCCCGTGCAGTGGCTTCTTTCTTCTTAAGTCACGCACTGGGCTCTCTAGACCCGGCACGCGCTTCCGGGCAGCACAGGTCGGCAACTGCGGGGGCCCGGGTATTTTTCTGCCTGGTATCTGTGGATCATGAATTAGGCTCGCTCTGCCTTATTGGGCTGCTTGTGGGTGTTTCTTGTTTCTGGGCCAGCTAGACCTAGGAAGGCTAGTGGCTTCCTCCCACGCCCTAGCCCTGAATGACAGACCGGTGGCACCTGCTGAGGCCACAGAGCAGGATTCCACTTCCAGGGTCAGCGGGAAAGGGTGCGGTCATGGATGGGGTGACACAGCCACAGGCAGGGAAGGAGGCTGGGAGGCATGGTCTCTGCTGGCTTCTGGGTTCTCTTGTTGTTCTCTGCGTGACCCTGCCGTGAGTACTCACCCCCCCCCCCCCTTGCACTGGCTCCTCACGGAGATTTCCACGCAGCACCTGCGATCTTGCCTGGGTCACATGGCTAGCTAGTGCTCTGGCTCTCTCTTTCTAGATCTTGTGCTGTGGGTTCTGGATCTGTTTTCCAGACCCTCCCAGCTTGTCTTCACTGGTCTATCTCACTGAGCACCGTGGCCTGTCCCGGCCCCACCCCTCCCTCTGCCCACACAGCCCTGCCCTCACCAGGGGTCCAGGTTCAAACTGCAGGGCGACGTGCTGCAAGAGCGCCATGAGGTGGGCAGGCCGCCGCTTCACCTGCTCCAGGCTCTGGAACTGGCTGTTTTGCTCCTCTGTGTTCTGCGGGTGGGGACGGGGGGGGGGGGGCGGTGAGACAGTGGGGAGCAGAGGAAGGGCTTTGGGCTTGACCCTTCCCCTCCCTGGCAGCAGAGTCTACGCCGTAACGGCGGTGGCCGGGGCCAGGGATGGTGGCTGAGATTTAACGTTAGAATGGCGGGTGATGAGGACAGGCACGGGAGGGAGTGGGGATCTGTGCTGTAATTAAGGGGGGCGGTGGTAAAACCCAGGGTTAGAGTGAAAAGGGTGGGAGTCTGTGCTATAATGAGGCGTCAAGAATGGGGTAGGAGGGGATGAGGGGGGTGGTACCCAGAACACAGAAAGAGGAATGGGCAGTGAGAGGAGGCAGGGGGCAGCACCCCATGATGGACCTAAGGTGGGAGGGGGACACTGAGGATGGAACTTGAGGGCTGGGGCCCAGGGAGCCTGGGACAGACGCTCCTCCCCACATCTCCCCTCACCGCCTCCAGCTCGTTCTCAAAATCCTCGTCCTCAGCCCCGATGATGCTGACTGGCACCAGGCCAGGCCGCGGTGGTCCTGGGGCCTGTGGAGGAGGAGGGATGGCTTCAGCTCGGGGTGCAATCCCAGCTCGCAGCCCTCCAGCCCCGTCCCCCCAGGCGCTCTCCACTCACCAGCCCGCGGGGGGTGTCCTCTGCCTCCATGGGCTCCACGGGGCTGGGTGGGAGGAGGGGCCACGGTTAGTGGGGGCAGGAGGCGGTGGCGCAGGGCGGTTACTCACAGAGTCCTGGCCCAGGTGCGAAGGTGCGTAAACAGCCTCCCCCCCCCAATCCCAGCCTCCTCCGCAGCTCAATGGGGCCTCTGTGTGGCGACAAAGAGCCCTTCAGAGGCCAGCCAGGGCGGGGAGCCTTGGAGGGGTGGGAGAAGCGGTGGAGGCCCAGGAGCCCGGGTCCATAAGAGAGCTGTGGCCATGAGAGCCTGTAATTTGGGGTCTCTAATGGAGGATGAGCTGGGGACTCCTGGGTCTGAGGGAGCAGGGGGCTGGGGGCAGGACTCCTGGGTCTAAAGGAGGAGGGGGCTGGGGGCCTGGGCTCCTGGGTCTGAGGGAGGAGGGAGTGGGAGTCTGGACTCTTGGGTCTGAGGGAGGAGGGGCTGGGGGCAGGACTCCTGGGTCTAAAGGAGGAGGGGGCTGGGGGCCTGGGCTCCTGGGTCTGAGGGAGGAGGGGCTGGGGGTCTGGATTCCTGGGTCTGAGAGAGGAGGGCTGGGGGCCTGGACCCCTGGGTCTGAGGGAGGAGGGGGCTGCAGGCTGGATCTTGGGTCTGAGGAAGAAGAGGCCGGGAGCCTAGACTCCTGGGTCTGAGGGAGGAGGGAGTGGGAGTCTGGACTCCTGGGTCTGAGGGAGGAGGGGCTGGGGGCAGGACACCTGGGTCTGAGGGAGGAGGGAGTGGGAGTCTGGACTCCTGGGTCTGAGGGAGGAGGGAGTGGGAGTCTGGACTCCTGGGTCTGAGGGAGGAGGGGCTGGGGGCCTGGACTCCTGGGTCTGAGGCAGGAGGGCTGGGGGCCTGGACCCCTGGGTCTGAGGGAGGAGGGCTGGGGGTCCTGGACCCCTGGGTCTGAGGGAGGAGGGTTGGGGGTCCTGGACTCCTGGGTCTGAGGCAGGAGGGCTGGGGGTCCTGGACCCCTGGGTCTGAGGGAGGAGGGTTGGGGGTCCTGGACCCCTGGGTCTGAGGGAGGAGGGTTGGGGGTCCTGGACCCCTGGGTCTGAGGGAGGAGGGTTGGGGGTCCTGGACTCCTGGGTCTGAGGGCCTGGACTCTGGGTCTGAGGGAGGACGGACTGGGAGTCTGGACCCTTGGGTTTGAGGCAGGAGGGCTGCGTGTCTGGACATCTTGTCTGAGGGAGGAGGGGCTGGGGGTCTGGCTCCTGGGTCTAAGAGAGGAGTGGGCTTGGAGGTTGGGTCTGAGGAAGGAGAGGTGGGGGGCCTGGACTCCTGGGTCTGAGGGACGAGGGCGCTGCAGGCTGGGTCCTAGGGAGGCAGGGCCTGGAGGCTAGCCGAGTTGGGAAGGTTAAAGGAAAGGTAGAAAGGAGGTAACTGGGGTGAGGGGGCTCTCCTAGACTGACAGGCTTGGGGCCGGATGTTTCCTCTGAACCCACCAGCCCCACTTCCTGTGACAGGAAATCTAAAGGCAAATCCCCCAACCCCCCAACTCTCTCCACATAAGAAAACAAAACCCTGAACCTCCTTCCCTAAACCCAGAAGTTGCTTTCCCTCGGGGACCTGGTATCTTCCCCCTCTTCCAATCCCAGAAAACAAGGCTAGGTCCTCAGCCAGCTCATCCCCGAGACGTGTCTGTCTTCCTTGCCCTGCATCCGGCCGTCCCGCTGGCTCTCCCTCCCCAGCCAGCTCTCTCCGGCGGGCTGTCCCTTGAATGTGCCTTAGGCCTTTGCCTCTCCTCTCTCTGTCTTCTTCCCTCTCTCCCTCCCTTCAGACCTGTCCCACTTTCCCACCAGCTCTGCCTCCCCTCCCCCTCAGCCACCTCGCCCTAACCCTGCTTCTGTCGCTGTCCTTCCCCTCTGTCAGTGTCTCTGTCTTCCCACATCTGGTTCTGCGGCCACCTCTGAGTCCTCTCGAGTCACTGTGCCATGTGCTGTCCCTCCTCTCTCTCTCTCTCTCTCTCCCATCTCTTGCTGGCTCTCCCATCTTGTCTCCCTTAGAGTCTCCGCTTCCCCCTGCGTCTTCCCACCACCATCTTCTGTGTGTTTAATTAGTCTGGCTAATGCCGTGAGAGCTCGTGTCAGGCGGGAAGAAGCTGTGGAGATGGGGTGGGGGGCCCCTCCCACAACCCAAAGCTATTTATAACCCTGGACGCCTGAGACTCACCCTTTTGCCTCCTCCACAGGCCTCCTCCCTAGCACTCAGTAAACGGTGGCTATGATTTTGATTATGATCATGAAACAATGATGCTTTCTGGAGTGTCCCTGTGCCATCCCATGGGTTCCCCAGAGCACACGACATTTTTATTCTCTTCCATAGAACGTCTCTGTCCAACTTCAAGCTTAGGTAATTTAAGATTTGAGTACTGTTAAATCTTCACGTAAATAAACTTGCAAACCGACGCCAAAAAAAAAAAAAAGTGATTATTTATTACAAAAGCTAAACTTACCTAGCACTTACAGTGTGCTAGGCATTGCTCCAAGGGCTTCACATCTGAACTCACTTAACGCTCACAACCACAAGCACCTCATGCGATTAGTATTCCCGTTCGAGATGGAAAACCTTCACCAGGCCACCAGCTGCAACTTCTGGGTTGGAAAACATGACTGCGCACATGGAAGGTCCATGCTCACCCCACTTGGGGGGGGTTCAACAGAGGCAGGGAGATTCCAAAAAGTGCAAAGGAGAGGACACACGGTATGTGAGCAAATGCTCAGTGCCAGGCAGGCCCCAATCATGCACCTGATACATGTTATCTCCTTCACTCCTCATCACGGAAATTGAAACAATAGCTAACATTTAATACATGCTATTAAGTATATAGCATGCATAACATTACTGCTTTATAGGTATTAACTCATTTAATCCTCTAAATGACTCCTGGAGGTCAGTTTTATAACTACCTTCATTTTTCGGAAGAGGAAACTGAAGCACAGCTCATAAGAGACAGAGCCAGGATTCAGACCCAAGCAGTCTGGCTCCAGAGTTTATGCATTTAACTATCAGAATGTGCTGCTTCAGAGCATGGCGAACCCCCACCCCAACCTTAGGAAACTAAAATCTGAACCAAAGTTGGTGTCTGGGAAAGGCAGGGGTATGTGCGCACTGTGACTTGGGCAGGAGTGCGGGTTGCTGCTCAGGCTGCTCCACAGAGGCTTAGGGCTCAAGAAAGCATTCTGGAAGGGAAGGTGGGGGGTTGGCTGCTTAGGAGATAGACGGTGAGGGGGTACCACAAAGGGTAATCACACGCTGAAACTGTCAGATGGATCTGTAGGCAACTGAAAAGGCCTACGGCCCAGCAGAGGGGATACTGTGTGCATGGGACTGGGGGTGGCGGTGGTGAGGGAAGGTTTAGGTTCTGAGAGGCGAGGGTCCTAGAGCAAAGCAGGCACCAGTCGGGGACTACATGGGCGCCTGGATTCTATGCAAGGTTCGGGGTCTATAAGACACTGAGTGGACGTCCCTGGTGCCCAAGAACCTCCGGGAGCCTTAAAGAACTTAAAATACAGAGTAGTCAAGGTAAGTCCACGAGGGGCCCTTGGAATGTATAAGGCTCCAGATTCTATTCTATTGGTAAGTTCAAACAGGTGGATCTACTCGGAGCTCAGAAGCACACCGGGTCATGATTCCATATGTAAAGCAGCCAGTCTGCGGGACCTGTGGAGACTTAAAAGGGGAGCAGAATTCTACAAGAGCATGTGGTGGTCCCAAGACCCAGGATCTACAGGGCCCAGGATTCTAGGGGGTGCTAGTGACCGATGGGGACCCCACATCTATAAGAAGCCGAGTTTCCGTGGCGGGTGGGGCTAGCAGGAAGCTGGTGGGTCTATAGGCCCTTGTAATTTATACGAAACGTGGCGCATCTACACCAGCCCCAAATCCTAGGTGGGACGTGGCGGGTCTACACGGGCCCCAAATCCTACTACACGGGACGTGGCGGTGCGCACGGCCAGGAATGATGGGGCGATCCTGCGGAGTCAGGGTCTGACGCCCGCCGGGGGCAGCATCCCTCACCTGCTCCTGGTCGTAGGAGAATCCACCGCAGCCGCCAGAATCGAAGCCTCTGCGCGCCGGCTCCCGGGGTCCCCCACCCCCGCCTCCGAGTCGCTCTAGCTGCCCCAGCGTCTACCTTTGCTTCCAGCTCCACTCCTCCCGCCAGCCGCTCTAGCTTAGCGGCTGCCTGGTTCTTGACCGAGCGACTCTACTTCTCCCGCCGGCCACTCTAGCTCTCCACTGCGCCACGCTGGCCAGAAAGGGCCGCTCTGGCCTGCCTTGGAGGTCTGGCGTTTCCGTATCTCGACTGCCCTTGTCACTCTACTGTGCCCCGCCCCCCGCCCCCGCCCCCCAGCCTCACTAGAGAGTGGTTCCAGCCCCCCAGCCCAGGGCTCAATCCGACATCTCCGACTCGCCCCTGGCCCTTAGTCTCCGGCCTGGGTTCCCCACCCTATCTTGGCTTTCCTAACTCCGGAAACAGCTGAATTTCCAAGGCGTACACTAATTTTCCCGGCACCCCCACCGCCCCGGCCGCACACTTTGTGCTGGGACTGTAAAGCAAAACTCCTGGGTTCCAGCGTACCTTTCCCGCTGACAAGCCGTGTAACCTGGAAAAAGTGTTTCTTTCCGAGCCTCAGTCTTCCCACCTGTACAATGGGGGAAGATCTCCAGTTCTGTCCCCTACAACCCATCTCTCAGGGTATAATTAATGGCCCAGAAAAAGAGCTTTCCAAAAAATGCTTTCAAGCGCGCTCTGCAACTTCCAGCTTCACGGCGGCCTACGGCGTGGTTATTGACGTTTTTCTTTTTCGGTGGCCCTAAAGCATGTGGGGTTGAAGGACGGTGCTTGAAAGCACCTGCAAGTTCAAATCCCAACTCCACTCGGTCTCACGGTGTGTGTCCCCTGGGACGAGTCGGTTCCGCTCCCTGAGCCTCAGTTTCCCCACCCGTACAATGGGAGTGATCATCCGTCCTCCGCTGGACAGTTGGGAGGCCTTGACCCCGGCCTCGCACCCCTCATCCCCACTTACTGGGCACTCGGCAGGTATTAGTTCTCCTCTCTTTGCCCCCTTTGACAGATGGGAAAACTGAGGCCCGGGGAGGGGCGTCCACTGGCTCTGAAGCCCCTGCAACGCCGGCAGCGCCCCCGCCCTCTCCCTCCTCCTCCTCACTTCCCCTGGCAGCCGAGGGGCGGGAGGCCGGGCGGGGCCAGGGACAGTGTACCTGGAGTCCGCGCGGGGAGGTGACCGGCGGGGCGCCCGAGGTCGGGCTCGGCGATCCCGGGCCCTGCGTCCCGGCTCCCGCTTCCTGGCTCTGGCGGGGCAGGAAGTTGGGGCGTTTTTCCGGAGGCCCCCGCCCCGCCGCCCCTCCCCGCTTCCTGCCCGCGCCCCGCGCCCGCCCGGCACCTCCGCTTCCTTCCCCTTCTCGCCGCCCGCCCGGCCCCTCCTTTCTCTGCTTGGCGGGGGACCCGCGGCCCCGGCCCCGCCCCGGCCCCGCCCGGCTCCTCCCGGCTTTGTCCGTCTGTCAGCCGACCGCGGGCTCCACGTTTCTCGCCTCTGCCGGGTGTCCGCCATCGCCTCCCCGGCGGGGTGGGCTCGCCACAGCCTCCCCTGCTTTCCGTCTGGGTGTCTTGGTCTTCCTCTCTTTCTTTGCCTCGCTGTGCGTGTTTCTGTCCGCGTCCCTCTCTGTCCGCCCCTCTGTCGTCGCTCCTTTCTCCGTGGGGGGTCTTTTCCTCCCGCTCCCGGGCCCCTGCTTCTCCGCGCTGTCCCTCCCCTCTGTCGCATCTCTTGTCTTCCCCTCTCCGGGTCTCTGTATCTTTCTGCATGGCCACCTCGATCATTTCCCCAACCATTGCTTTCTCTAGAGTCCCAGGGGTCAGCCTCTCCGTGTCCGTTTTTCTATGGACCCTTCTTTCCTTTCTCTCTCTCCTGCTTTCTCTCTGTCCCCGTATCTCTGTCATTGTCTTTCTCTTCACTTGCTCTGCGTCTCCATTACTATCTCTCTGTGTCTCAGTCTCTCTCTCCTCTCCCAGAAACCCTGCGTCCCTGTGTCCCCCAGGGCTCCCCCCGCATCCCCAGATGAGAGCCACAGACTCTCCAGATGCCCCTGCTGCAATTCCATTCCCAGAGAATAATAGGTGTGGCCTGGCTGTAGTCCGAATTGGGTACCAGCCCCACCAGACAGGCGCCTGTGTTTGTGGGACTAAAATATGCATAAATAAATATGGTCACCTGGCTCCTTTCTGTGTCCCCTCTCTGCTCAGGGACATAGCCTAGGGTGAGGTGCTTCCCCAAATGCTTCCTATTTCTCTCTGGCTACCTGGCCCCAGGTGTAGGGAGTGGGCAGGGGTTGGTGGGGGGGGGGGGTGGGAGCAGTATCCTGGGTCTGGAAGAGAAGGAGGCTGGGGGCCTGGACTCCTGAGTCCCACCAGAGAAGGGGAGCATCCCCATGAGATCCATGACTCCTGCCAAGGTCTGCACTGGGGAAGGATTTATTATCACTAAGTGGCCATGACAGAGCAGGGAGGGGGAGGTGACAGGAAGGAGGCTCTACAATCAGCTCCCCTAGAGGCAGCGATTAAGGGCTCATTACCCGCTGGGTGTGGGGGGAGGCTGGGAAAAGCAGCAGGAGGAGGGGTGAATTGGGGTGTGTGCAGGGGATGAGGACAGTCTGGAGGGAAGAAGAGCGGACACACTCAAGGGGGAAGTTGAGTCAGGATACTCGGGGAGGGGGAGACTATGAAAAGAGAACAGGAAGGGGTGGGGGGACACCACAGCTGGCAGCACGTCTGCCCCGGGGCAGCCCACAGGGTCACGGCTTCTCCAGCTGGACGTCCCCGTCTCCGATGTGGAGGCTGCCCACGTCCTGGTAGGTGCCCTGGAGGCCTCGGGAGATGTCCTCGTACATGGAGCAGTCATCCAGGTTCAGGCCCTGAGGGGAACATGTGGTGGGGGGGGGGCCTCAGCGCCCTGACGCCCAGACCCCTGCCCCCAGACGACCCCAGGGAGGACCCCCACGAGAACCCCAGTGCACCTGCCCCTCACCTGTCCCCACCCACCACTCACCTCATAAAGGTTTTCATCTTCATAGTCATCCTGGGTGTCCACCCCAAACTTCATGTTCTGCCATCGTTTCTGCGAGGAGGGGGGATCGGGAGCCTCAGTGAGGGGATGTGGGGGGAGAATGTGTTTTCCGAACAAACCTCCTGGATGCCGGAGAGGTGCCTTACCAGAGGGGGTAAGGGACGCACCCAAAGCCACACCACGGGTGAGTGGCAGGTGACTCTGGGTCCCTGGCTTTATTGCTCTTGCACGAATAAACAGTTCTCACAGAAATGGCAGTGGCAGTCCCAGGGCCTAAGGCGGGGCTGGTGCAGGTCAGAAGCTCTGGGAGGACAGCCAGCCCCCATCTGCCCTGGCTACATCTGGAGGGCCGCTGCACTGCCGGTTGGGGGGGTTAGAGTGAGACACCATGGCTGGGGCGGGGGAAGAGTGAGGGATAGCTGGGGGGTGGGAGGAGGGAGGACAGTCCTGAGGGGAGCCTGAGCAAGGGTGCCCTTCTGAGCCACGCACCTTTTAAAATCCTGTCATGGTATGAATTCATGTGCCCCTCAGCCCTGTGAGGGTGCTGTCACTCTCCCATCTTAGGAGGGGACCTCAGCCTCGGAGGGCCCAGGTCCCCAGGGGCTCACCCTAAACAGCAGCAGGGTCCCAGGCACCACGGCGCAGAAGAGCAGGATGATGCCCTCGGCTGTGATGATGTTGTTCTTGGTGGCCTCTCCCATGTCCAGGAAGGGTCTGGGGAGCCGCTCTGTGAGGAGGGGGTGCCGCTCAGAGCACACGTGCCTCCCGCCCTCCTGGCTACCCAGCCCTGCCCCCAGCAAGGCCCAGACCCCTTGAAGCTGCCCCCCCCCGCCCCCACAGTGTGCATGAGCCGGGAGCGAGGATGCCCACGATGGGTGCCCTTGGTTCCCCGGGGCCGGCACTCACCGCGCACGCGGAGATAGGTGCCGCAGGACTGCTGGAAGCTGAGGACTTTCTGGGTGAAGAGGTCTTTCTCCTCCACCCGGCACCTGAACATGCCTGTGTGGTTCTTGTTCACTGTGTGGATGGTCAGCTCACCGTGGGGCTCTTGGCTATTGCTCCAGAATATGTCGGGCCAGGTGGTGTTGCCTTGGAGGACGCGCCACCAGGTGACGTTGAAGGTGGTGTTGGGCCTGCTGCGGTCGTGCAGGCACTGCAGGTGGACCGTTTCGCCCAGGCTCACGGTCACCGAGGGCGGGTCCCCGTCCGCCCACAGGGCCTGGCACCCGGGGCCTGCGGAGAGGCGGAGGAGTTGGGGACTGCGGGTGGGGACACAGGCCCCAGCCCTGCCCCCCCCAGCGGCAGCACCCTGGGGTGCGTGGGGTGGGGGAGGGGGTTGAGGACACTCCTGGGGGAAGAGGGTAAGACACCCTGGCATGGGGACACACCCCTGCGAGTCCCCCACGCACCTCTCCAGCGCCACCTCTCGCCACCCGCCCCACCTGCGCCCTGTGCTTTGGCCCCGCTGAACTCACAGGTGTTTGGATATTTGGCTTCCTAATGATAGGAGGGTTCTGTCCAGGGAGCGCCGTCCAGAATCAGTTTGGATGGACATCACCTCCTCCTGAAGGCCTTCCAGGCTCACCTTCCCACCCTGAGCCCTGCCTGGCACCTGGTACCTTAGCTGGTGTAATCTTCACAAAAGCCTAAGAGGTAGGTTCTCTCATTGTCCCATTTTATAGGTGGGACAGCTGAGGCCCAGGGAGGGCAGATTGGTTGCCTGGCACACCAGGGCAGCAAGAGTGGCTGGCGTTTCAGCCAGCCTTGGGGCCTGCCTTGGCCTGTGACCTCAGGCCCACCCCTCATTCTCTGCTTGTGTCAACCTGGGGGTCAGGAGTGAGTTCAGTTGGCGGCTGCACTGCGGGGTAGGGGAGGGCCTCGGCAAAGTGGGTTGGCTGCTGGGGAAACCCCAGCTTCCAGCCTCCCAGGCCAGCCCACAGGCCTGGCTTGGCCTCTTAGGAGGGAGGAGGTGGGAGGTGAGGAAGAGGGTGGGGAAAGAGGCAGCAACCTCAGGGTCACAGCCCCACCAGCTGGTATTGCTTGGGGTGTGGGTGGGGCAGCCTGGAGGGCAGTGTTGATGAGGTGCCCCCCTTCCCCAGCACTGAAAAGGGGCTCCCAACGCAGTGGGGTGACTGAGATTCAAGGCAGAGGAGAAAGCTGTTTCTTCTCTCTGAAGCTGAGCGCCACCCCCCAAGTCCCCTTCCTGCCCCCAGCTCTGGAGCTCAGTCAAGGGCAACCTTAGTTCCTTATTTTGACCTGTGGGGTTGAGGGGGGTGGGGAAGTCGTCTGTTGCCCCTGTCTCCTTCCATGTGGCTGTAGACGCCCCTTCAACTTTGCTGAGCCCCCTCTGGCCTCCCCTCAGACCTGCGGCCTGCTTGTGATGGTCAAGCAGGTGGACGCAGTTTCTTCAAGGGCTTTCCCAGCACTGCCCGCCGCCCCCACACCTGCTGGCTCCTCACCCCCTGGGCAGTGCCTCTCTGCCTCTGCCCTCTCTCCAGCCTCCTCAGTCCTCCCTGCCCCACTCCCCCCTGCCCCCAGCACCAGCCTGTTAGCCACGTACCCAGGCCAACAGCAGAGATTAGGAAGAGGAGAAAGATGGTGGCATGCAGCGCTTGGAGGACTCCGGGACCCCCAGGCATCTCTCCCAGTGGGTTGGTTAGTCTGGGTCGCAGCAGTCCTGGGGTACCAGATTCCACCTCGGCTAACCCCGCCCTACTTCCTGCCTAGCCCTGCCGGAGATAGGCTCCAACGGCCCCACTGCCGGGCCCTCCTTCAGCTGTGGGCCCCGGGGGCAGCCCCTGCCAGTACGCTTCAGGCCCGGAGTGGAGAGAAACTGCTCCTTGCACCTGTGGCCACAATTCCCCTGGGGGGAGGCTGCTGGGTGGGGGAAAGAGACCAGTCCAAGGCCTGGCTCCTCACTGGCTGGCCCTGGGAAGGAAGCCCGAGGGAGCCAGAGTTCAGAGAAACAGCTTTCTCCTCTGCCTTGAATCTCAGGCACCCCACTGCGTTTGGAGCCCCTTTTCAGTGCTGGGGAAGGGGGGCACCTCATCAACACTGCCCTCCAGGCTGCCCCACCCACACCCCAAGCAATACCAGCTGGTGGGGCTGTGACCCTGAGGTTGCTGCCTCTTTCCCCACCCTCTTCCTCACCTCCCACCTCCTCCCTCCCGAAGAGGCCAAGCCAGGCCTGTGGGCTGGCCTGCGCCCGCAGGTCTGTCAGGGTGGTGCTTCTGAGCCTCCTATCCACTCCTCACTGGCCTTAGGCAAAGCTCATCTCCTCTCTGAGCCTCCATGTCCTCACTTCTTGGCGTTGGAATCCAGGATTTAAAGGGGTTGTGCATGCAAAGTTCTGAACACAGGGCCCAGCCCATAGTAGGTGCTCAGTAAAACGTGACTCCTATTAATGCTCAGGACAAATAAATGGGGCAGGTCGACCAGCTCTATGACTAGGTGGTGGCTTCCTGTTCTGAGCCTTGGCATTAAAAAAAAATTTTTTTTTTTTATTGTAATCTCTGCTTTCAATGTGGGGCTCAAACTCACAACGCAGAGGTCAAGAGTCACATGCTCTACTGACTTGGCCAGCCGGGCACCCCCAGCCTGGGCATTTTTCATGAGAGATGAGCATAAGAATATCTCCCCAGTGTTGTGACATGAGATGCTGTTCCCAGCACCCGAGGAGTTAGAGCAACAACGGGCTCTTGATGTGAGTCAGCCTCCCCACAAGGGGGCAAGGTAGGCCACCCCCCATTTTAGAGAGAAAACAGGCCCAGAGAGATGCCATCACTTGCCAGGTGTAACACAGCTTGGGAGTGGTGGAGCAGAGATTGAGTCACTTGTGTGTGCCCACCTGCTGTTGGGCAGCATTTTAGGTCACGTGGAAGGAAACGGAGTCTGAGGAGTGGGGGTGGGGAATCACAGGAGACTGTTGAGATGTTTGTGAGCAGTTAGGGGACCATCACATGTGCACACAAGGAGACACACAGGGAAAAAATTTACCACAGGGAGATTTTTGGTAGGAAAGCGGAAACAAAAAGTCCATGTACGGGAGAACAGGATGCACACGGGGTGACGTAGGCCGCCAGTAAAGTACTCAGCAGGCGAAAAGACGCTCTACTCGTCAACCCAGCTGCGTCTCAGTAATGACATGAAAATGACACAACACATGCAGCGTGCAACAACTGACTTGTTTTCAAAAGGCGAAACATTGGGTGCCGTTAGGGACATGTGCCTCTGTAGTGGAGGTGTGAACCCATGCAGGTGAGTGACACCCAATTCCCGAGAGGGGTTCCCTCTGGGGGAAGGGAGGAGGGCGTTTCCTGTCTCAGCTTTAGGTCTTGTTTTACTTAAGCTGGGTAGTGGGCCCACGGGTCTTTCTTACACTAATAGGTATGCTGTTTTGCATGCTTGAATCATTTCATAATTAAAAAAACAAAATCCAACTGTCACCCACACAGAGGAGCATGGGCCTCAAGAGTTCGTGACTCCTGTGTTTGAATCTCAACTCTGTCAGCCTACTGTTGTCTGGGCCCTCCACCACCCTTGTCCCCCTCCTGAGGCTGCAAGGACATAGTTCCCCTTCTCTGGCCTGGGGGCCCTCCCCCGTTCCCTTCCCTCCGAGGACCCAGGTGTTCTGTTGCGACCCTTGCTTTATAGCAGGTCACCAGCCCCTCCGCACTTTAGTTCCTCCTTATGACCCCCCCACCTAGGAAGAACCCCCGGGCTCAGATACTGCAGCATTCCCCTCCGTCGGCTGAGGCAGTTTCCAGGCCCTCGACTGCCCCCTCGCGGCCGCAGAGGCACAGCTGCTGGATTGCAGGCCCTCAGGCCACACTGGCCTGCAGGGACGCCACCCACCGGCCACTTAGCCGTCTGCCAACCAGGTCCTGGGCCTTGCTGCATTGTGTTCGCTTGTCTACTCCAAGAAGTCTTCTTCCTCAATTGACAAAAAAGGAAACTGGAGCCCAGAACAGGGAGTGACTGGCCCAAGGCCATGCCCAGGTACGTAACGTTCACGCCTTGTTTTTCCATTTCCCTTACTTCCATGGGGCAATGAGCTGCAGTGACTAGAGCCTGGTTGCCCAAGTTCAAATTCCAGCTTTGCCACCCCCTCGTTGTGGTACATGGGCAAACGACCCAACCTGTGACTTACTTTCCCAATACCGAAAATGCGGGTGCTTTTTGGCACCTTCACAGGGTTGCCTAGTTGTATTAAGTGATTTATTAAGTGCCTTGCACATGATAGGCTGTTTATTCAGCACAAACTTGAGCTGGAGCTGGGAGGGATGACAGCTTCATTCCCCACCGGACGTGGGACTGATTTTTTCCATCCTGAACACCAAGTAACTGGTCGTGTGCTTGGTGCACTGCTCTGAGCCAAGGCACTATCTATACGGTAACTCTGCAGACCTCTCAGGAGTGATCCAGACAAGGAGCGGAGGGCTCAGAGGGGGAGTAAGTGGTTCAGGATTGCATAGAATTAGGGTCAGAGCTGGAAGGTTATTGAACACGAGTCACTTGAGTTCAAAGCCCAGGCTTCGCACTGGAAGTAAATGGGTCCAATAATGGGCTGGGGGAAATCGGGAGACCTTGGCCGAGCCAGCTCAGGCTCTGCTTCGTAGTGTTCCCCAAGGAGGAGGTGGGTTTGGTCACATGGGGCCAATTCTCCAGGCTCAGCTTTCTGGGGTCTGGCACATGCCCACTTGGTGCCCTTCAGAGCTCCCACCCCATTTGCACCGAGAGCCAACTGCCATGCAGGACTGTAGAGGTCGTGCCGCCTGACGGCCCAGCTCAACCTCTGTGCAGGAGCCTCACACAACCCTCTCTTCGGGCAGTGGTGGGTGTGGGAAGTGGCACCCCATCCCAACTCTGGGCAGGGACAACTAGCTCCAAAAGGTGCATACCAGGGACACTCAAGGAGCCACCAGGAGTGAAAGGTGGCTGTCCCAAGTCTACCTCCTTTAGGGAAGAAGCCACCTGCCCCTCCTGCTTTTGTTCCAGCGGGGGACAGAGTGCGACCTCTGCAGCACAGGCCCCAACTGGGGCCACCGCTTCAACAGCCACTCTTTTCTCGGTTTCTCATCTTACTGAGAACTGCAAAGGCAGGATGTGGGGGGAGGGGTGAGAGCCTCCAGGTCCCGGCCCCACCCAACCACCAGTCTAGCTGGGGCACAGGGCCCACTAGGGGTAGAAGGGCTTCAGTTGGGAAGGCTGGGCCTCAGGCTCTAGTGGGTATTGGTGCCACAGCCCCCCAGGCTCCCCCTTCATGAGGAAAGAAGTGCCATGCAGTGCTCCTTCCTCCTGCCCCCAATGGAAGGCAAGAGCCAGTGAGAGACCCGGACCAGGATTACGAACGAGGCAATTTATTGACCCAGCATTTGCTCTAATGCTTCTTGTTGGCAGCTGCCACCTGTGGGAAAAGATGGGGAAGTAATCAGGATGGGCCATGGGGTCTGTGTTCGGGCACTCTGAAGCAGCTACCCACTACCCGAGGGACACCAGCCAACTGGATTTGTGGCCTGACATGCATTCATCTGATCTGATCCCTACAACCTCAGGCACGTCCTTTTACAGAAGCGTCAACTGGGACTCGAAGACAGGAAATGGGATTGCAACACCACTGCCCCGTCACCCACACGGATGTCCGTGCCAGGCTCTGCCCTGCCCTGGAAGAGTTCACCAGCTCCTTCCAGGCTGCCCCCAGATGCTCAGGGGGCTGACACCTTCTATTCTCTTCTGCTCCTGGACTAAGTGACTAAGCCCTCTCCAAAGCTCCTAGGAGACCTGAGTCAATGATACATAAAGAAGAAAACCAACAACGGGTTCACGCCTGGCCCTGGGGGCTCCTCCTGCTGTAGCTCACTGAGCCCTCACTACCACCCTCTGAGGCTGGCAAGAGGAGACTGCTCCACAGACGGGGAGACCGGCTCCAGGCAAACGGACTCTGCCCCAAGGTGTCCAGCCAGTCAGTCATCTGGATGGAGACCTGAGTTCTGAGCTGGCTTGCCTCCCCCTCTCCACAGCCATCCCATCTGGTGCTCAGCAAGCATGAAGAATAGGAGGAAACAGTGCAGCCAGAATCCTAAGAAGGCTGACCTGGGAAGAGGGAGTTGTATGTCCAGGAACATGTCCTGCATGAGAAACAAGCCCAGCTGCACTCCAGCACCCGCATTTCCAACCAGCTCTAGCAGGAAGTCAGTCAGAAACGTTCTTTCTCCTGCACCCGCCCCCCTGCGCCCCCCCGCCCAGGCCAGCCCTCCTCTGACCCCCACCAGGCTGGGCTGTGACCTCCGGGGGAGGAAACTCTGATCTAACAAAGCCCAGGCTCTGAAAATTCCCTGGGCAGTGACTAAGGGACCCAGCCCTGGCACACACCCAGGCCTCACCTGTCCAGCGATTCTGTCCAGATCTCTCTGTCCCTGAGGTGTCAGTTTGCGGCCCCTGTGGGAGAACAGTCAAGCAGCCCCCCATGAGTGCAGGCTCTCAGCCCTGTCGCTGCGAGGCCCCTCCTGGATGTGAGCCAGGCTTCCCAAGAAGGCACCTGGCCATGGGACCACATGACACCAGCCAAGTCCCACTCAGGGCCCTGGTCGGCTGCATTTTAACGAGCTGGGGGCAGGAGTGGGAGCCCCCCCTGGGAGCTGCCGGGGTGTCGTTTGTGCAAGCATTAGATCAAAAGCCCCGAAAAATCAATTGGGAAAAGTTAACGAGCAGGCTAATGAAAGCGGACAGTCGCTAAATTACCTTCCTGGAGCTCGGGGTAGTCAGCCAGAGAGGTCGGGGTGAGGCCCCTCACTGTTTGCTTTTCTGCAGAATCCCCTGCCTGCCTGAGGGGCAGCTGCAGACCGTGCAGGACAGACCTGGCACCTCTCCACGTGGGGGAAGGATGGCTCTAGACAACTTCATTACAGGTGATCTGACCCCAAGTCTCCTCACCACCCGTTCCCAGCCATCCCCCTGCCCCTGCTTACCCATCTTGGTCCTTTTCCACCATTTTCAGCCCCTCTAGGGCTTGGAGGACCCTGCGGGCCACGCTCTTGGAGCCTCTACTGAAGTGGCTGGGCATGACCCCGTTTCTCTGACGTCCCCCGTAGATCTTGGTCATGGAGCCGACCCCAGCGCCGCCCCGGAGGTACAGGTGCCGTGCTGTGGAAGCTGGGGGGGGGGGGGGCGGGGGTGTGGGCAGGAGATGTAAGAACCTTTCTCAAGCAGAGAAGACTCCTCTCCACAGCCGAGGCAGGCCGAAGAAGGGCCTTCCTCGAGGTCACACATACTATTAATTCCGTGTGTGGCTGCTAATTCTTCCCATTATATAGACTGGGGAAACTGAGAACACACACCAAGACCCAGTATTAGGCCCCCACTGCTAGCTATCCTGCAGCTAAGCTTCCCTGCACCCTGTGCCCAGCCTGGGAGACCAGAGGGCCCGCCACAGCAGTGCTGCTGTGAGGTAGGACTCTGTCCTATGGGTAGACCCTAGCAAATGCTTAAGCCATGACTGTCCACCTCCACGTGCCCAGGGCCGAGGGGCAGCAGGGTAATGAGAAGGGTCATGCCGCCACCTGAGTGCAGCTCCCCGAGCCCCTCAGCCCCGGAGAACTCAAGGCTACAGCGGACACCCCATGCAAACTGGAATGGGAATGAATACCCCCGTGGATACAGGGGTCTCATCCCTAGCCTGGCTTGGGCAAGTCCCTGGTCCCTCACTGTTCTGTTCAACAGGACCACTTCTCCACCGGGCCCTGTGCCACCCCCTTTTCATTCTCTTCCTTAAGGCAGTAAGATGGCCTCAGGACCCAGCCTGATGGTATGGCCGTGGCAAGTCACTCACCCTCATCTGAAAATCAGGAATAACAGTGTCTGAGAAGAGTGTGGCTGTGAGCACTGCCCAGGTGTCTAGTGCTATTCTCCTTCACAGAAAAGCTAACAGGCTCCGGAGGATACTCACTGGCCTCATGTCACACAGCTCTGAGGGACAACCCCTCCAGACTGTTTCTGAGGGACAGCCCCTTACAGGGGCTGTTTGGGCTTTCTACTTCAGGGGGCCACTGCAATGTGGAGGCATTAGGGCCAGATACAGGGACTCCAGGTCATTTCAGGGCCCCTAGAGCCCAGCACGTAAGGCTTAGTTCTACAGATCAGAGAGGGAATCAGGATTCACTCTGTCAGTAACTACTTACTCCTGAGAGCTGGTGCCAGGCCATGTCCATGCGGCCAGCTCGGGGTGGGGGTGAAGTGGGTACCCTTCCTCTCAGCCTGCCCCTCCCAGAGCAGTTCTTCCACAGCACTTGTTCCCCACCCCTACCCCGACATGGTCTCCGGATACAGCCACAGCTGTGGGAGCCACAGCACAGTTGAAACCCTCCCCACCTATCAGGACCACCATACACAAAAGCTCCTCCGTTTCACTGCTTCCGGCCTCTGCTCACTTTAAAAACTCTTCTCCTTGGTTCTTCCTACCCCACTTTACCCCACACTCTACCTCCCCCACACCTCCAAGACCAAAACTCCCCTTCCAGTGATATCACTGGAGAATTCCAGACTTTAAGACCAGCTCACATGCCCAACAACTACCACCCTTTCTCTCGAGCCTGTCCCAGGCCACGCCCTGACTGGGCTGGAGAGCTGCTCTCCCACTTGGGCTGTACCCAGGGCTGGGGAGAGCAGGACATCCTCACGAAAGGGGTGAGATGAATACTCCTAAGCACACAGATGCCCAGGAGATGCCTGGCCAAGACCGGACCAATGTTCCGCCCGGTCCTCATCTGGGCTCTACGAAAAGGGGTGGCCAACCCCTGGGCTGTCTGGTAACATAGGGTCTGAATCCCAACACTGCTCCTCATCAGCTGTTGAGAGTCCACCCCGGATTCAGGTGATCTGGGCCACGGTACCTAAAGGGCACGACTTCCTTAAATCCCGAGGAGCGGCAGAGAATAAGCTCCAGCCAAATTCAACATACTAGTTTCTTCAAGGAACGGGTGGTGGGTTCCTTTACTTTTTTTAAAGCTGCATAAAACTATCTGGTGTGGTGTCAGACATCACAAGCCTAGGTGTCCCCCCAGCCAACCCAGTTGATAATTATTTTCCTGACCCATTACAAGGCAGAGTATTAACTCCACAAATTGAAAAAGTATTACAGAAATACATGAATTCTACAAAATATTGACCTATTTTTCACACACCCCCACCCCAAGAGACCCAGGTCCCAATCCCTTTGAAGTGGAGTTGTAACATCACCAATCCAGGCCATCCAAGCTGCTGTTTATGAGGGTCACAGCGAGCCAGGTGTCATCACAACTGGCTTCTCCTTAAGTCCCTCTAAAGGCTTTCTGCTGTGCTCCTCTTGGGAAATCCTGTCCCTAGTAATGACGAGTCACTCCACACCTCCAACTGTGAAGGAGGGACCAGCACTGGGCCGCCAGCCGGAGGAGGGTCACAGGGGAGGGGGCACTGGAGCACCGCAGCCCAAGGAAGCTGCACCAAGTGTCTTTGCAGCCCAGCGTCTCAACAGCTGGTTTTAAGTTCAGGTCTGTGATCCCTTCCTGACCTACAGAGGCACAAAGTGGAGAAAGGAGGCCTCCCAGATACATCTTGCCCTCAACCCTTCTCCACTAAGCTTCTAAGGACAGAATCACTTTCCCGACCTTGTCACCCCTTAACTTGTTCCTGCACAGTCTCCAAGGCCTCGATCCTGCCACTAACACAGCAGGGGGCAGAGGACCAGGTTCCATCCTACAGTAAAACGCGCTCAGATGTCCCAATTCAGAGTTGCTCGCTGACAAGACACGATGGGGAGTCTCACCTCCCTCCCAATCAGGACCTTCTGAGAATCGAGAAGTCAAGAGACTTGCCCAAGGACACCCTGCAACACCCCCTTCACAAAACCTTACAATGGTCTTTCCCTGACGCTGCCCCTCCTCTTAGAGCAGCTCCTGACACAGGTTCTTTCTAGCCCTACCTACCTCACCCTTCACCACTGTGCCTTGGTGCTTCTTACTCCTATAGCTGTCCCTTTTCCAGAGCACCCTCAGGTGGGCTCTTCCATTTGCCTTGTTTTTATCACCCCCCCCCCGCCCCGAGATCAGAACCTGTCACTCCATGAAGTCAATCCCCACACCACCTGCTGCCAAGGCTCAGCCTCCCAGGACAGACCACTGCCCCACTGTGCTTTGGTTCCAGACCCCCGAGAGGACAAGAGGCCAAGGCCCCATGATCCGGAGAAGGAATAAAGCAAATACAGCACAGACTCCGGTTTTGGAGTTAGCGTGCCATGCTCTCCCAGGGTCATTGTGAAGTGTTTGTACCTCAGTTCCTTGACGTGTTCAGAGTATGAGCTAACTCTAACTAGGTGGGAGCACTCCAGGCTAGCAAACTTCTCCTTAGGGTCAAAATCAGTGTGTGTGTGTGTGTGTGTGTGTGTGTGTTTTTAAAGATTTCATTTGTTTGACAGAGAGAGACACAGCGAGAGAGGGAACACAAGCAGGGGGAGTGGGAGAGGGAGAAGCAAGCTTCCCGTGGAGCAGGGAGCCCGATGCGGGGCTCGATCCCAGGACCCTGGGATCATGACCTGAGCCGAAGGCAGACACTTAACGACTGAGCCACCCAGGCACCCCAAGGGTCAAAAGTCAGTATTTTTGGTTTTGTAGGCCACGTGGTCTGTCACAACTGCAACTCTGCCTCTGGTGTGGATATAAACAAATAGGCATGGCGGTGTCCCAACAAAAAGGTACTTAACAGACCTGGGTCTAGAACCACCATACTATGCCACTAAGTCAGCTGGGCAAGTGAGGTCAAAAAAGGAGTTTGGGGGGGCAGTTGGGTAGCTCAGTCAGTTAGGTGTCTGCCTTCGGCTTGGGTCGTGATCCCGGGGTCCTGGGATTGAGCCCCACGTCAGGCTGCAAACAAATAAAAAATCTTAAAAAGGCATTTGGGAATCTTAAATGGGAGGCCAGGAGGGCAGGTAGAAGATGTACACTCAGTGTGAGTTGTCAGAGAAGGGGCATAGCGGGCAGAATGGGACCACAGCCACAGTAAGACTCATCTATGTGTACTGCCCAGAGTCTTTATCTAATTTCCCACGAATCTTTCCCCATCTACAAAAATGTAAAGTATGAAATGAGCCAAGGGAAGAGAGCTGGAGAACCCCGCCTCAAGTGATGGCATGGGAATGGTAGACTGTGGTATCATTAGCTGACATGTTACTTGACCTTCCTGACAACCACCATTAAACAGAAATCACCAGTACTACCTGAGAGATTTTTGATAAGACAGATTAAGCAAAATAGGTACATTTACCTGACCATACAAAAAAAGCTAGTAGAATTTCTCATCTTAGATCCAAAGCTGCCTTGACCAACTAACTGATTCTTGGGGCACTGCCAAAGAACATTCAGGGCCAGGGAGTCTTGCTTCCCAAGACGGGTAGATGGGGTGGTGGTCTCATTCAGGGTCCATCCCTGATGTGCCCGGGGAAGTCACATCAGCTTCCCTCCACCAGCTCCATTTTTTTTTTTTAAAGATTTATTATTTATTTATTTGACAGAGACACAGCGAACGCAAGCAGGGGGAGTGGGAGAGGGAGAAGGCTTCTTACTGAGCAGAGTCTCCGATGTGGGGCTTGATCCCAGGACCCTGGAATCATGACCCGAGCCTAAGGTACATGCTTAACAACTGAGCCACCCAGGCGCCCCCCCACTTTTTCTTTCTAAAAGCACAGCAAGCGATTCCCACCATATGCTGCTCACCCTACCCACACAAGAGTTGACTGTTTCATCCTCAGGGGTCTGCTGTGGCCAAGTCATGTTGGCCCCTGTGCCCAGTCTAGACCCTAAATTAAGAGTGGATCTCATGACATTTCATGCACGACTGCACCACAAATCTACGAAACGCTCCATGTTCTGAAGTACCAAGGCAACTTGTACAGAGACCAACTCTTCTCAAGGTCATCCTGAAGTCTTCTCAATGCTTGCTTCCCACCTCCTTCCTATCTGGAGACAACCTTTGGCCAGGATGGAGCCCCTATGGCACAAAGGAAGGTTGATGGTTGCAGAGGCTGAGGGCCCTCAGTGAAGGCCTGTGCAGAGGCTGCCACCTAAACAATCCTGCACTGACTGCCCCCCGCCCCTGCAATCCCTAAGTTAGGCCTTCGTGGGGTGACAGCTTGGAGAAACTTGAAATGTCAAGGACAGGTAAAAATTAGCACTGTGCTATCAGGTGCTACATTTAAGTCATTCCTTCCAATCATCACTGGGAGACTAATAGAGAGAGGGGGCTGGCATGGGTACAGGGTGACCATAAGACCTTCTTTTAGGCATGTGGGACTTACGAAGATTTAGAGCAAGGAGGGACCTGACCAAACCTTAACCTCTTAGGAATAACTTACTAAGAGTCAAAGAAAAAGCTGGCCTGATGATCTGAATAAAAACAAGACAGCTAACTTTTCTTGAAGGATTACTCTGCCATAGGTACAGTTTATAGCATTTTAACAGCCATAAGATCATTTGATTCCCGGGGCGCCTGGGTGGCTCAGTTGGTTAAGCGACTGCCTTCGGCTCAGGTCACGATCCTGGAGTCCCGGGATCGAGTCCCGCATCGGGCTCCCTGCTCAGCAGGGAGTCTGCTTCTTCCCCTGAACCTCTTCCCTCTCATGCTCTCTATCTCTCATTCTCTCTCTAATAAATAAATAAAAAATCTTTAAAAAAAAAAAAGATCATTTGATTCCCACTACAATCCTCCAATGGTACAATCATTAGCCCCACTTTAGAGAGGACCACAAGAGGCACATGCAGATGGAGGTCACACAGTTAAGCAGTAGAGAAGAATCTGAGTCTAGACCCCATGAACATAGAAAGATAAATGCCTCCCTCTAAAACACACCACCTTTAAGTAAAATACGAACACTCATTTGACCCTGATTTCCCTGGAGGCTCAGAGGAAGCCCCAAGTCCTTACACAAACCTCCTACAAATGAAGAAACAGATTCAGAATGTGAAGTTATCGAGTGTCACACAAGCACGCAGGAACAGTCTGAGGTTTCTCCTCTCACACTGTACGTCAATTATAATTTAAAGAGTTTCACCTCTTGCAATCTTGGGCTCATGGAGAGAATGGGGAGGTATGATGTATGCCAGAGGTCACCCAGGCCCCGACTCCCCAGAGGCCCCAGTTCCTCACCAGCTCGTGTGTAGAACCAGTTCTCATCGTAGGGAGCAAGCTCTTTATGCTTGGCCAGCTTGACAGTGTCTACCCATTCAGGGACTTTCAGCTTCCCAGACCTGGGACCAACAGTGAGAAAGGCACGATTCAGGAATCTGCACAAACTCCACCCCCTCCCCAATCCCTTCTGCTCAGCACAACTGTAGGTTACCAGGAGCCCCATGTGTCCCAGAATACAAAGCATCTGAAACCCAACTACAAGCCAAACCCAGGCCTCATGCAGACAAGCGGACTCCCCTCTGGGACCTCACACAAGCCCCTCCCCCCCCCACCCCCCGGGGGAGAGAAACAACGCCTGCCGAGGAACCAGGCAAAGACCACAGCTTCCAACCGCCGTGAAGACCCCGTTCCCACACTCACTTCTTGAGAAAGGCTGCCAGAGCTCTGACGAACTCCTGCTGGTTCACGTCTTTTACAGTAACTCCAGGCATCTGAGAGAGAGCGAGCAAGCATGTGAGCTCGGGACCCGTGCAGACGACTGACAGAGCCGGGGCCTCCCCCGCCACGCCACTGAAACCGCCGCACTCCCGTTACTTCCCAAGGTCCCGCTTCGGTACTGGGCCCTAAAGGCCCCGGTGCCTGTGGGTGCTCGAGTTCACCGCCGCTCACGGTCTCTGCGGGTCGCACAAGCACAAACACGCACTAGCGTGTCCTTGTGGAAACGCTAGAAAACCCCAGCCCCCGAATCGGGGGGCGCCCCCCGCATCCACGCCGCCCACCTGGCCGGGTCTCGGTTCCCGGACCGCGCCGACCGGGCATGCCCGGGCCTGCCGCTCGCACGTGGCTGCGGCTCCAGGGGGCGGAGCGGCCCCACGCAGTCGCCCCGGAGCCCCCCGGCACGCGCTCCCGGCTGGGGAGTCGGGCCCTGACGCCCCGCGCCCAGCCCGAACCGGAGCGCCCGCCCTACCGTGCGGCCTCCGCGCTGCCAGCCAGGGGAAAGGGAGCAACGGGGTTTCCCGGGCGCACAAGTCGGGCGTCGGGTCTCGCGAGAGGTCTGAGCGATCGCGAGAGCGGCGCCAGAAGAGCAGCCCCGCCTCTCTCAGGGCGAATGTGGCTTCGCCTCGGCGGAGGTGGGAGGGTGTGTGATGATGAGGCGGGCGGGCGAAGGGAAAAGCCATGGGCGAGGGGATGGAGGCGTGCTTCCTCCCCGCCCTTTCCTCTCCCGGAGCGAAATAGAGCTCCCGTCCTGAGCTGGTTGGTCGATCGTGGCGGAAGGACCAGCGGCGGAGGAGACGGTGGTGGCGGAAGTTGTGGGGCCTTTGGGTGGGCAGGAAAGAGGGACCCGACCACCGCCCGAGCCCCCGTGGGGCGACCCCCCTCTCTGGGTGGCTTTTTGGGCCGGAAGTGAGGGTAGTAAGGGCGGAACTGTGACGGGGAACCCAGCTGAGGAGCAAAGAGGAAATGTGTTCGACCACCAGTCCTCGCGAGAGCAGGAGGCGCCGGACCACCCCTGTTAGGGCGGAAACTGCTTCATCACGGCCCAGGCGACTGCAGTGGGAACGAGGCACCGCAGGCGGGGAGGAGACCAGGGCAGGGACAAAGAGGCGGAGGCGGGACCTCCGGAGAAGTTAGTGCAGCTCTGCCTCCTAGTGCCTCAATCTGTTCGCTCGGCGCTTTGGGTTTATTTTGCCCACTTAGAATCTATCCACTTCACTGGCCTTTCAACGCTTCATTCTCTCCGTTAAGAAAAAGAAAATACAATTTAAATGGATATACCGAAATCCCGTTTGTTTGCCCTTTTTAAGTGACTGTTCCTGTACATGGTGTATCAAATTAATTCCATCAGCAAATATTTTTGTGTGTGCCTCCTCTGTACTAGGCACAGATAAACGTTATGTAGTGCTACATGTGTAATCTAGTTTAATCCTTGTCGGGTCCAACAACCAAAAACGAGGGACACACTTGTCCAATAAAATTGTTAACTTGCTGCAAAAGGGAGACACTTAAATTCGTGTGGCTCTTATGTTGAAAAGACAAAGTTTAAAACATCAGAGCAAATAATATTAATTTTTTCCACCGTGAGATACTGTGTATGCAAAATGCCTTGGTTATTAACAAGCCAATATGATATACCAGTATCTGTTAAAAAATTAAAACCCAACTATTTTAGTTGGTTCAGGCTACTATAACAAAATACCACAGACAGTGGCTTATAAACAACAGAAATTTATTTCCCATAGTTCTGGAGGCTGGGAAAGTCCAAAATCAAAGTGCCAGCAGATCACTGTCTGGTGAGGGCCAGCTTCCTGGTTCATGTCCTCACATGGCAGAAAGGCGAGTGAGGGAGCTCTTTGGGGGAATATTTTATTAGGGCACTAATCCCTTCCAAAGGCATCACCTTCAAATACCATCACAAGTGGATATTAGGTTTCAATATAGGAAATTTGGGGGGTGACACAAACATTCAGTCTAGAATATAAACCATGCTTCTAAGCATGATAACATCATGTATTTAGATTCATGCGGAATGTTGAAACGTATTTCACACTTGAAAATAGTTTTAGTATCTCAGATTTTCCCCCAGAATCAACATCTGTGTGTTTGAATATGTAAGTTGTATGCATGTGTAACTATAAATGTCCATATACTTGGGTAATGTATATTCACTTTTTATACATTTTTGATGTACGTTTTTAAAAAGATTTATTTATTTGTCAGAGAGAGCACAAGCAGGGGGAGCGGCAGGCAGAGGGAGAAGCAGGGTCCCACCCGAGCAAGGAGCCCCATGCAGGACTCAATCCCAGGACCCTGGGATCATGACCTGAGCAGACACTTAACCCACTGAGTCACCCAGGTGTCCCTTGATATACTTTTCTAATATCAGTGCTGGATCATTTAAGTTTAATTCACTTGAGTCAATTTACTAAATATTTCTTTCTTTAAAAAAGAGCTCTCCAGAGGAACTGTGTAGTGTGCCTCACCAAACAAAGGAAGACACGGGGTTAATACAGGTTTTGAGGAAGAATGAAGGTTAGGTAAAACTTATATTAAGCAGAGCTTTGATGGACTCAAGGCAAAGCAGATCCTATGTAATGGAGTCAACATCATGCCTGGGCTGAGAAGCAGACACAGGGTCCTGTTTCTTCAGAAATTATAGGGTTAAGATAAATGTGCAATCTCCAGAAATCCTCCTTTGAAACTCTGCACCTCTGTTGGAAATCATGCCTGCTTCTCTATGTTAAAGTGACATTGGCATTCCAGGCAAGAGTGAGATGTCCCCCTCTCACTATTACTATGATTTCAAAGAGCAAACTTTCTGACAGTCTATGATTTTAGATACCATGGTTTCTCAGTACTATGTCCTTGGTGTTAAATTTATAGGTTCATAATCTTAACTCTGTAAGGTGGTTACAAACCACCTTCAGGCAACTGAATTTTAGAGAGTCAAGTTGCTTGACCAAGCTTGAGTAAGGGTAAAGCCTGAACTGGGATTTGAATCCACAAATGATGACTCTCCAACTGCTTTCAAAATTCTATAGACAAAATTTAAAAATGATTAGAAGTTGTGGTACATCTAGATAATAGAATACTAGTGCTAAAAAGAAAGGAACTATCAGGACATGAAATGACAAAGAGCAAACTTAGATGCATATTACTAAGTGAAAGAAAGCAATCTGAAAAGGCATACTGTAGGATTCCAACTATATGACATTCTGGGAAAAAAAGCAAAATTATGGAAACAGTAAAAAGGTCATTAGTTGCCAGAGGTTGGTGGGGATAAGGATGAATAATAGGTGGAGCACAGAGAAATCATAGGACAGTGAAACTATTCTGTGTGATATGGGCGCCTGGGTGACTCAGTCAGTTAAGCATCTGCTTTCGGCTCAAGTCATGATCTCAGGGTCCTGGGATCGAGTCCTGCACTGGACTCCCGGCTCAGAGGGGAGTCTGCTTCTCTCTCTGTCTGCCACTCCCCCTGCTTGTGCTCTCCCTCTCTGTCAAATAAATAAAATCTTTTTTTTAATTAAAATATTTTATTTATTTATTTGACAGAGAGAGACACAGCAAGAGCAGGAACACAAGCAGGGGGAATGGGAGAGGGAGAAGCAGGCTTCCCACCGAGCAGGGAGCCTGATGTGGGGCTCGATCTCAGGACCCTGGGATCGTGACCCGAGCCGAAAGCAGACGCTTAACGACCGAGCCACCCAGGCACAACCTCAAATAAATAAAATCTTTAAAAAAACCTCAAAAGTAGTCTGGTACTATAATGGTGGATACATGTCATTATATGTTTATCCAAACCCATAAAATATACAATTTTGTACATTTGTACATAAAATGTACAAATAAGAATGAACCCTAATATAAACTATGGACTTTGGGTGGTAATGACACATGAATGTAGACTGATAATCTTTAACAAATGTACAACTCTGGAGGGGGACGTTGATAGTGGGGGAGGCTGTGCTTATGTGGGGGCAGGGAGACCATGGAAATACTTATATTCTGCTCAATTTTGCTGTGAAAAACTTCTCTAAAATATAAACTCTTTTATTTTTTTTAAAGATTTTATTTATTTATTTGAGAGAGAGAGAGAATGAGAGATAGAAAGCACGAAGGGAAGAGGGTCAGAGGGAGAAGCAGACTCCCTGCCGAGCAGGAAGCCCGATGTGGGACTCGATCCCGGGACTCCAGGATCATGACCTGAGCCGAAGGCAGTCGCTTAACCAACTGAGCCACCCAGGCGCCCCTATAAACTCTGTTTTAAAAAATGGTTTGAGGACAGGAAGTTCTCAATTGTTCGTACTGTGATGAGGGGAGAAGAAGCATTAGAGTGTGTTAACTTTGTAGGAAAAAAATTAATGCAAAGGAATCAGACAGAACATGTTATTTCTTGAGTTCCCAGAGAGGAAGTGAACACAGGCCCTGTGCTCTGAGACTACTTATTCTTGGAGGGGGAGACATAGATGCACAGAGCCAGGAGCTGCTCAGGGTGATCAGGCCTGTGAATGTAGAAATGTAGGGAACTCTGCCTGAGGAGCTTCTGGGAGACATCAAGTCAGATTCCCCCAGAGAGGGAATCTTGCATTTGGGAAGAGCTCAGGATCTCACGAGGGCCTATGCAGGGTATGGGTTATAGGACTGTGTCTATGAGAACAGCAGAGCCAGGTACACAATGGGATGAGGGGTGCAGAATGAGGCCTACATGAATCATGTAATGAGGGTCTGAGTAGAAACTGGATGGGGCTGGGGATGGGTGGTATGATGCTGGTTCTACACTGGACATGGAGTGTGGTTAGGAGTGGACCAGGTTGACTGGAGTGAAGGGAGCACAGATTCCCAAAGGGGAGAATGTGAAATGAGCTTCTGAGGTTATAAGTGGGTGACTGGTGGTTTGGGGAAATCCTGTTTGGAGAGAGGGATTGTACTTCAAATCTGGAACCTCATGGGTTATTTCTGCAGAAGGTCAGGATAGTACACAAAAGAACCTGAGAAGGGGTATGATTTACTCATTACCTATTGGACCTGGGCAGCACCTTTCCTTGCCCTGCCATGGGAAATGGGAAATGGGAAAGGGGGTGGCACATGAAACAGTGCTGACAGTCCACTGACTGTCATCTCCAAGGGCTGGTCAGAGGCCAGGAGCCCACTGGCTCCCTACAACCACAGATGAAGGCTGCGGCACCCAAAGAGGCAGTGACATAGGGGCCTGAGCAATTCTTACATCTGCCCTTTTGCCCAAAGCTCACCTCAGCAGAGCCTCCACCCTCTCCTCCAGGCACCAGTGGGAAAGCCCTAAGGAAATGATAAACAAAGTAGGCCTAGCCAGTGGAAAAGCCCTGCAGGTCTGGCTGGAAGGAGAGGTGGGCTGCAGAGAAACGAGAAGGGTCTGGAACCTGCCCCTAGCTCCTTGGCTCAGTCCTCATCTCTTTCCCCACCTTCTCATGTCATCCTTTAACCCCAAATTATACTTTCTCTTTTACTCTTCCCAGCTCTGTGACCTTGGTGTCCTGGGACCTTTGCTCAGCCCTGAGTAGCAGGGTCTCAGCCATGTTTCATGTTGCAAACCTCCTCCGTGACCATGTGGACTTGGTCGTCTGTCACTTGGGAGAGCATGGCACGGCAAATCTATTAAGGGGCAATCACGTACCTAAGTTATAACAAGGGAAGGGAAGGAAAGTGTGAAGAGGACTTTCCTCCTTTAATTATTTTGTGCTGATTCCTGAAAATTGTTACAGAGGTTTTACTCTGTAATGTTAGGAAGTAGAAGAAGCCTACCTTCTCAAGGCCCCAGACACCAGGGAACAAGCTGTGACTGAATGCCATCACCAGCAATCATCCTGAATAAAAAGAGGGGTGTGAGGAGGTGCCTGGGTGGCGCAGTGGGTTAAACGTCTGCCTTTGGCTCCAGTCATGATCCCGGGGTCATGGGATCAAGCCTGCTTCTCCCTCTCCCTCTCCCTCTGCCCTTCATATGTGTGGAACGGTTCAAGGAGGACTTGACAGCAGGGGACTATGAAACAAATGCAGGTAAGATCTGATTATCACTTAAGGATACCTGGAGTAGAAAAATAAAAGACTTTGTGAAAAACCCTTGGGCTCATGCCTGTCTCCTGGAGCCCAAAATCTTTCACTCTGTTTTGTAAAAATTACCTAGTAATTGATTCGGGACTTGACAAGAAGAGGGAAACTTTCCCCTATATTTGCCTAGAAATTTTCCCTAAAATAGTTGGGCAAGTCACTTTATCTCTTTAAACTTGTTATTTATTTGTAAAACAGGAGTAAGCATGCATGGTTTACAGAGTTGCCGTGAGGATATATGTGAATCACATACAGCGGGGTACTCAATAAATGATAATAATGGTCTCTTACCTTCTGGAGGTCCTTCAAAACTTAGACACATGAATCTCCCTAGTTCAGGAAAAACCCTTGATATACCCTTGATAAAAACCTCTGATAACTTGATTCTTCCTATTCTCATTGGCCTCAGTTTCCCCATTTGAAAAATGTTACATTAGGTTAGCATTAAATTGGCATTCCATTGGCCAACGCTGGCCTGAAGATAATGCTTTGTTTGGCTCACATAGGATTTAAAGAAGAAAACTGAGCCATTATTTGAAAATTAAGATGTTCTACATAGAAATTCAGTTTTCTAGCTTCTCTTAAAGAATCAGAAGTTGTGGCAATAGCTACTTTCCTGCCTGGTGACAGCGCACTAATGCACAGGAGGCTGTCCCCTTAGGCAGGGCATGCATTCTCAGTTTTCTAGGGCTCATCCAGCTTTCTTTACTCATTTATATGATGTGCTTGGCCCTGTATGCGTTTTGATCTGTAGCCCTCTGACAGCTGGAAATGGTCTAGGCCTGGCACGCAGGCACTTCACTATTGAATCAGTGGATCTCCCACTATCTTCCTCTACCAACCTTTCTTAACTGGCTCTAAGAAATCCAAGTTTGTATTTATTTGTGGTAGTTACCAGAAAGTGAATTGAACAAGTCCTTTGTGTCAGGGTAGACTAGGTTAGGCTGCAGCAACAAACAATCCCCAAATCTCAGTGGCTTAAAACAACAGAGGTTTATTTCCCAGTTACTCACCCAAAGGTAGACACAAAATGAAAATACTCTCCTATTTTTGCATGCATGGAGACAGACATGAGTGCACAGCTATGTACAGGATCATATGTCAAATAAATATTCTGGACCGTGAACTCATGCAAAAACCTATTTAGATACTGGTTAGCTTAAACTACACCATTGTCACTTTGCTGGGGATTGTAAAAAGGTGCCAGGACCCAAGTGAGTAAGACAATACCACTTTCATTCAAGGAAATGCCCACACTACAAAAGGAACCAAAAGCTAACGAAGCACCTGGAAGCTTAAAAAAAAGAAGAAGAAAAAAAAAGAAAAGCCAGAAGCTTGTACTACATTAAATTCCATGCATAAATCCAGAAGTAAAATACCAAATATGCAGTGCCCACAGGCTGTTGCTTCTTGCCCCAGCAAGGCCTCCACCTCTGGGCTTCTAGCTTAGGAGGGAGATAGAGCCCAGACGCCCAATATGCAGAGCCACAGAGGGGGCTGGGCTGGGTCGGAGAGAGGGGCCAACAGGCTGGAATCCTCTTCCTCCAGTGGGAGCTATAAGCAGGAAGGAAAGGGGTAGGACTAGGTCATGTCCATTTCCTCTCCCAGCAACCCCCTCTTTTTACCCCATCCAATCCAGGCCTCAGCCTTATTCACCCGGATTATAGCAAACACTTCCCCCACACTGATTTTCCCACCCTCAGTCTCGTCTCTTTCAATCCCTCCATCACAGCCACCACACCTGACTTCTAAAGCTTAGGGTCTCTGAATATGTCCCTGCCTAGGTCAGAAACATGCCCTGGCTCCCTTTCATGCACAATTGCTGGTCTGGACTCCTAAGCCTGGCGTGCCAGACCTCCATGATCGGAAGTCTCTCCAGCCTCATCTCCTTCTGTTGCAGCAGTCCTTCCAGGCAGGCTTCCTCACCCACACACCATGCCCAAACCGCCATCTTGGACAGGAGACTCCTCGGCCTTCCCTCCCTGTCCCCATAGGTCTCATTTCTCAAGATTCCTCTAGTTCTTTCCTGGTTTGTCACTGAGCTTTGTGAAGACGTTCTGCTTTCCCAAGTAGAATGGAAGCTCCTTGAAGGCAGTTATCAGATCTGCAGCAGGCAGCTTGTGTCTAGAGAGGGAGCCTTAGGCTGGAGTCAGGAGATCAGGCTCTGGCAGTCTTGCCATATGCCATTGGGCAAGTCCCTGCCTCTCTCAGGGCCTCCTTTGCCTTGACATAAGGGCACCGGGCATTTGCTTTTGAGCACAAAATTAATAAAACTAATTCACCAAACAACTCTCAATTGCAATTCCAGGAACTAGGTTGAGAAGCCTGGGGCCTGGGATGATCAACCTGCTGACCCCCTGATCTCCTTAGTTAGTCCCTACTTACTCTGGTACCTCCATTTCCCAACCATCCCTATCCCATCTTCTTTCAGGGAACAGGTTACCTGGTGGGCCACAGGGGTGGAGCAGGGAGATCCAGGCAGGGTTGGGGGGCACAGAAGAGGTCAGGCGGGGAGCCTGGGAAGAACCTTTCAGATCCACAAGAGCCTCAGCTGCCTCCCGCTGCAGCTGCCGCTCTGAGGGGGCAGAGGTCCAGGCCAGGCGAGAAGCTCCGGGGGCCTGCAAAAGAAAAGGAAAGAAACAGACTGGGAATCCCCACTCTGCCCACCCTCCAAGTACTCTCTCAGCCCCTGGTTACTTCACTATCCCCTATCTTCCCTTCCCCAGGCTCAATTTCCTCCCAGGGTCCTGGATCCCACTTCTTTCCCAGGACCTGTGGCTGTAGCAGAAGAGGGTCTGGGGTGCCACAGGGCTGGAGTATCAGAGTTGAGCATCTAGAAGCAAGAAGAGAAGATGCCAAGGGGCTTAAACACATGGAGAGATATGCATGCATGGGAGTCTGGGTGCCTGCTGGGCCATTAGGCTTTGCGGACTTGGGCAAGTCCCTTCCCCTGTCTTGGCCTGCTTTGTTTGCTATAAAATGAAAATCCCTGCCAGCTTCTTTCCCCCAGAGCTACTGTGACAATTATGGGGAGTCACTGGTGTCAATTTTTAAAAAACATATCAAACAGCAAGAGGGACTGGGATGGCTGTTCCTGCCCTACTAAAGTCTAGTTTCCCTCCCCTAGTTCCCCAATCCCCATGGAACTTGAGGAGCAGCTTTCTCAAAAGGCCTCTGGCCTCTGTCGTAGGCCTCTGAGGCTCTCCTCATCACACCCCACCCCACCCTTCCAGCAGGCAATTTGATTCCATTTTATCTGTTTAAGAGGATTTAATAGCCACTATTTGTCCAAGACCAGGGCCTCTGCTAGGATGTATTCCGTACGTTATCACTAATTCTCATGACAAAGCAAAAAGAAGGTAATTGTATCTCCAACTTACTGAACGAAAACCAGGTTCAGAGAGGTAAAGATACTTGTACAAAGGTTCCCAGTCAGGCAATGGCAGAGCTAGGAGAACTTCTCTTCCCGCCTTAGTCTGAGACCTTGTGTTCTATATCATCTACTGTGGCGTCCAGGACAGGATCAGGCACATTATAGACCCATATCCTTCCCTCCCTACTCACGCGCGGGGCAGGGCAGAGGGCCCTTGGGATTCTCCAGAAAGAGGAGCCATCAGTATCGGACGAGATCCTGGGCAGGTTGGGAGGGGCCCGTGAGTGGGCAGCCGGAGGGAAGTGCCAGGGTCAAAGCCTAATGAGGGTAAGAGAATGCAGGAGTGTACAGGGGTTAAAGGTCATGGCTTCCATCTTCCTTCTTACCCAGTATTCTCTTCCTCTTCTCTTTCTGATACAGCGGTTCAATGGCATTCAAATATCTGTTTAATGAAAGTGTTGAATTCATCTTACCAGGAGAGGGATGCAGAGGGACTGTAGGTTCTTGACATAGCAAGTGGCATACCACAGGAGGTGGCACGGAAAAGCCTGGAGGCAGCCAGTGTCCAGGAGCCCAAGCGCCTGGAGGCACTGGAGTCCAGGACAAAGGCAAGGCTTCTGGGGGACGGCTGAGCAGCAGAGGCCCCCGGGAGTTATCCTGCAAGGGCAGAGAGCACAAGTTGGAGTCAGGAACGAGGCTGGGGAAAGAACGAGTGCGTTCTAGGATGGGGGCAGGACCTCAAAACTTTAGACTTGGGAGGGCTGTAAAGTCCCACCCTCTCATTTTTTACCCATAGAAGAGAAGTGATTTGCCCAGGATGATACTGCATATCAGGACTCGATCTAGAACCCAAGTGTTGAGGGCACAGAGGAAGGGGTCTGGGCAGGGGCTAGTATAGCATTCACTCCCCCAGGGCCCAGGTTCTCCTTACCTTCCCAGGGGGTGTCAGTGCCAGTGGGACTGCCCCATGGGGTGTCTGAGGCTGGGGTGCTATGTTCTCCTTTCCAGCTGTGAGGGACCAGGGAGAGCTCTGATGAGCCCTTTCTCCCGACCCCCATTCCACTCCAACTGCAAACTGAGTTCTTATCTCCCTGTGGCCTTTTTCTATCCATGGATCTCACTACATCCTCCCAACACCTGACTGCATTTTAAAGTTGGAGAGACTGAGGCTGCCCAGAGAGTAGAAACACTTTGCCCCAGGTCACACACCAATTCCAATGGTGGGTCTGGGACTCTTTCCTACTTATGCTTTCTCCACCCCAAACCCGGCCCCATCCCTGGCCAGATACTCACGGGGGACCCCTGGTTGAGTGGCTCCCTTCTTGGCATGGCTAGGAGCTTTGGGAGGAGCCGCCCCTCTCCTCAGCAGTCCCTGAGCCAGATGCCTCTTTAGCTGTGCCTCCTGTTGCCTACGCAAGGCCACCTGGGCAGCCATGACCCTCCGGCGCTCCCTAAAATAGGGGTTGCGGGTCAAAGGTCAGCCTCGCTTTCAGTGAGGCCCATCCTCCTCCCTTCCCTGGATCTCATTCATACTCACAAGATGAGGACACATTTGTGACACTCGCAAGCCTGAAAGAGGCACAGGCGCTTGTGGCCCTTGAGGTGGGCAGTGACGCCGTGGTTTCGGCAGCGGGCACAGGTTGGAGAGCGACTGACAGCTCTCCTGGGGACAAGCTCAGTGCCTGGAGGGGCTCTGATCTCACCCCCTGTGGCAGAATCAGAGGCACAGGGGCGGACAGTGGGCGTTTCGTTGCCTTCCATGGATCTGGAGGCAGGAGTGGAAGGTCAGGGTGGCCACAAGGGCCCTCGCCTGACCAGCCCTCCTGTCCCTGGGAAGCCACACCTGAGGGGGTTTCCACGGCACCCCATCTGTGGACTCAGCTTTCACCCCCCCTCCCCAGCTTTCTCCCTCCTTCACCCCAATGCCTTTCTTGGGCATCCTCCTTCCCAGAAGGCTCGCCTTCTTCCCCGGCGCCCCTCTCCTCCTTCCCTTCTTACGTGTTCTTTCAACCATTGTTCTCAGCTGCTGGCCTGTGCTTTCTCCTGCACAAGTCCCATGCTCCTACCCGTGCATTCACTGGCCCCCCAAGGGATTCTACACCCCTTTTCCTGCAACACCCTGTTCTGATAGTTTTTCCTGCCATCGCCTTCAGCAACGACCGTCCTTCCCTCCTGCATTTATCCAATTCCTACAACTACGTTTACGCTCCCCGTCCGATTCAGAGCGTCCCGTACCTCCTGCACGTCAACGTACCCTTTGCTCCCCTTTGAAATCAGAACACTCTCTTGCCGCCTCTCCCCGCCCGCGCCATTACTTTATTCTCACGGATTCCTTGCCCCACTTTCAAGAATTATTTTCATTCACTCGACAAACGTTTCCTGAGCCCCTTCTTCCAGATGCCAGGCCCCGATCTCGGCCGCAGGCCCCCCTCCTCACGGCACGGATTCCCCTCCTGCACCCATATGCCCTGCAAACTCTGACGCAAATTCTGGGGTCGCTGCGCCGGGCCCTTCGGGGGGGCCTTTGCCCATTCCCAGCAACCGATCTCATGCATCGCCCAGCCCACCTCCCCGCAGCGCACCACGGCTCGCGCGGCTGTTACTCGCGTGCCCCCTCTTTTGGTAGCCGGGCCTGAGGCCTTGCCTCGCTCCAGGGTCCCAGGGAGGGGGTGGGGCACGGGGAGCGCGCCCAGGGGCCCGCGGCGTGGGGGAGGGGAGGAGAGGGGCGCGAGGAGCGCGAGGGGGAGGCGGGGGAGGGGGTCCAGCGCCACAGAGAGGGGGAGAAGGGACAGGGAGGGGCGGGGTCGTGTTCGCGTCCTCGGCCCGCGGTTACCACAGCCTCGAGCGAGCAAAGTCAGACTCAGTCAGGAGGACGCGAAAGGACGCGGTGAGGAAGTGGCGTGAGGAACGGCGGCGCTCGCGCCGGTTTTCCCGCCCCTTCTCCCAAGGGCCAATGAGCTTCAAGCGTCGACTCCCGCCGCCGACGCAAGCGACCAATGCGCTTCAAGATCCTGCACTGACGGCCCTCCCCTTACCTCCAGCCCGCTTTGCCTCGCGCCAGACTGTCAGGCCAGCCAATAGCGCGTCGAGTTGAGTCTCGCCCCCCACTTGCCCCTCCCCCTGTGGCTTGCCTGCCCAGATTGTAATTCCCCTTTTGGGAGAGATGGCCAATGGGGCGTCGAGTACTGGTCCCAGGATGAGACTGGCCCTGCCCCCCAGAAACGGCTGCCGGGTCGGACCCCCAGCCGTTGACCTGGACCTGTGTGCGCACGCGCAGTCTCGCTCTCTAGCCAGCACTGCGCGGGTTTGCCTCTGGCATTCCTGGCTTCGACCTCGCTCGGGCGGTTCTTCGCTGCGTGGACGCTCGTGTTTCTTTCACTTCTCTCCCTGTGCCTGAACTCCGGATCTACCCTTCTCCTTTTATGCGTTTCCCCTCCTGCTTCTTTCCCTTATCCCACCTCCTCGGGTTGCGCCCCTTTCCGTGTCTCTCTTCCCGTCTGTTTAGGTGCTGATTTTCCTAACTTTGGTTTTCCCGTTCTCTTGGGAGTCTTGTCCGCCTGTCCATCCTGCTGATTTTCGGACCGCATTCCTCCACGTTCCTAATTTCCGAATAACCTGGCTCTGTTTCCAACCCCCCCACCCCCTTCTTCACTTCCTTTCCAAGACGCCGCCGTGGTATTTCTATCCCTTTGGCCCTTTCCACCCTCTGCGTGCCTATCCCTCCCCGATTTCACCTCAATTCATCAGTGTCATCTGGGCTCCACTCTGTCCTCCTCACCTGCCTTCTCCGTGTTTCGCGGTTTCCCTCCCACCCTTTCCTGTTGTCCCCTTTTCTCTGTGCCTCGCGCCCCTGTCTCCTTCCCCCGCCCCCCAAAGAGCCACGTCCCTGCGCCCTAGGCGTCATTTTCCTGCTTCCCCTATTGTGCTCTCGCTGCTGGTCCTCTGACTCCCTGCAACGTTCCAGTTTGCTCCTCCTCTGCATGGTTTCTCTTTTGTAGGGGTAGCATACCCTCTGACCACCTCTTCGTCCCCCCCCCCAAAGATTTCATTCCACCCTTTTCTGTTTGTGTCTCCACTTGTGCTTCAGACTTTTGGATCCTGTCATTTTGCATTCCAGGCTGGTGTGTGCCATCTTCTCTGAGTGGCCCAGTCCTTTTGTGTGTTCCTTTGTCAGCCTTCATTCCCCCGTCCTGTGTCCCATCTTTTCCGTGGGTCTCAGCCCCTTTGTTTGCTATAGACTCCTGCGTTACAGAGCCTGTGTGCCAGGCATTCTGGACAGAAAAGGGTGGCAGAGGTGACCTCTAGTTGGACTGCTGTGCAGGGGAGCAGTACTAGACAAAGTTGGACAGGTTGTTTGGGGCCAATCTAGTGGTGGGGGATGTGAGTGTGGGAGGCTTGACTGTCTAGTAAAGAGGTTGACCTTGATCCTTTAGATGGTGGAGAGACAGAGACTGGAGAGCCAACATTTAGGGAGAGTTTAGCACTTGCCTGCACTTTATATTAATAAGCTTAACTAATTTTCAACAGTGGCCTTATGAGATGTATTATTAATCCATTTTATAAATGAGCTCAACAACTTACACAAGATTGCACAGCTAGTAAGTGGAGGTGTAAGGATTCTAACTTTGCTCCATCTTTGAGTCCAACACCTATGAACTTTTGTACCACCTACATTGTTTTAGTTAGTATTTCCAGTGATCTTCCTTCCCTAATCCTCCTGTAGGTGCTCACTTCAGGTGGCTAATGCGTATCTTCTGTTTCTTGTGTTCTTACAAGATGTGCAGTGTCTTATGTGCATGTGTTTTTAAAAAGGTTTATTCATTCATTCATTCATTCGAGTAATCTCTACACCCAGCGTGGGGCTCAAACTCATGACCCTGAGATCAAGAGTTGCATGCTCTTCCTACTGAGCCAGCCAGACACCCCTGAACATGTGGTTTTATTTTATTATTTTTTGAAAAGATTTTACTTATCTATTTATTTAGAGAGAGAACATGGGGGAAGGGCAGAGGGAGAGGAAGAAAGAGTCTTAAGCAGATTCCACGCTAAACACAGAGCTCGAGGTGGGGCTCGCACTCATGACCCTGAGATCAGAACTTGAGCTGAAATCAAGAGCCAGATGCCTAACTGACTGAGCCGCCCAGGCACCCCTGTGTATGTGGTTTTAAGTTATGCAAGTGATATTGTGTTATTTATTTAAAATAATCAGCACTGTGCTTTTTTGATCCATACATGTACATGTTATGTGTATGTCTAATCAGTTTCTTTTAATTGCTGCATGATATTCCATGGTGCATCCTCTGCATGTTGTGTGTTCACTAAGTCTCAGGGAAGAATGCCCACATTGCCTTCGACTCACCATCTCCATAGTAATGCTGCATCCTGGTATATGTTGCTTTGTAGATGAAGGTGGAAATCTCTATTATGTGTACCTAGGATAAACTAGAAATGGGAATTTGTAAACCCAATTTGACCTAGTATTGCCAGATTCCTCCCTGCAATGCTGCTTTGGGCCTGAAACATTGATCAGAACTCTCAGCTGCTCCTCAGGGTCCAGAAGAGGGTCCTGTCCCTCTCCCAACAACCCCATGAGCAACAGTACACAAGGGTTCCTGTATCTGTATCCCACATTGCTGCCAACACATATCTTTTTCCAGCTTTCTGGTCCTTTGCTAGTCTGAGAGATGGACAGTTTGATAGACTGCCTTTCTCTGATTATTGCTAAGCTTGAGTGTCTCTTCATATATTTTCTAGCTTTTCTGGTTTGCTCTTCTGAGAACTGCCTCTTCATATGGTTGGCCCATTTTCCTACTGGGGTTACTCTTTTTTTTTTTTTTCTTGTCTCTGCATTGCATATACTCTTCTTATGCAAATCTTGGCATTTCACATTATTTTAGAAATGTATCTACTTCATCTGGGTTTTCTAAAGATTTTTTTTTTTTTACATCATCTCTGTACCCAACATGGGGCTTGAACTCACAATCCCAAGATCAAGAGTAGCATGATGTACCAACTGAGCCAGCCAGGCTCCCCCACTTCATTTGGGTTTTCAAATTTATAAATGTAGAGTTCTTAATGATACTTATATATATTGTTTAAAACAGCCACTGTCTGTTACTTCTGATTTTTAATGTGGTATTTTATTTGCATCTTGTTTTTCTCTTGATTAGATTTGCTGGATAATCATCTCATTGATATTGTCAAAGAATCAATGTTAAGTTTTCTGTAATAATTTTTGTTATTCTAATTCTTTGATTTCTGTCATTATCTTAATTTTATCCTTTATTGGGGGCAGGTGCTTTGTTGCACCTTGTACAACTTCTTGAGTTAATCCAGGACCATGTTTTTTTTTAACGTTCCTATTTCCTGACAAATGTATTGAAAGTATAAATTTACTTGTAAACACTGCTTTAGTTGTGTCACAAAATTTGATGTGTAGTTAAAAAAAACTTGGTATTGAGATTGTTGACTCACAAGAAGTTGCAAAATTTGTAAAGCCATAAATACTTCCTTCCACTTCCCCTCAGGGATATCTTCTATAACTGTAGTATATAAGCATAAACTTGACATTGGCATAAAACTCTTAACTGGATTATAGACTTTAATTAGTTTTCACCAGATTTTGCATGTACTTGTTTGTGTGTGTGTGTGTGTGTGTGTGTGTGTGAGAGAGAGAGAGAGAGAGAGAGTGAGAGAGAGAGAGAGAGAGATGTACTATGTTCATTATTATTCACTTCTATATACATTTAAAGATCCTTTTCTGAACCAAGAGTTATTTAGTAATATTTCAGTTAACTTCCATATACACCCCCTTGTTGTTCTGATCTCATTGTCTCTGGCTGGAGAACAGCTTGTGTACCAGTGATCCTTTGACTAAGTCAGCTCTGCTCAGCACCATGTCCCATGGGAGGACATAAGCAGGAGAGTGAGAGTCATGACTTGAGAAGCTAATGTGGTGGGTTCAGGGCAGGTTGGAGGGGACACTATGGAGATGGGAAGACTTGTGTCCCTGAAGGTCTCAAGGAGCCTATGTCACAAGAACTTGACAAGCAACTTTCTGCCCTAGAAACAGTGACCCAGAGGCGGGTGAACAGAGAATTCAGAAACTGACGAGAACTGAGCCTGATACCTGGATTGAACTTGGTTCCAGACTGACCTCTAGCATCCAGGACCCCGACCCAGGACCATGGGACCCCAGCACTTCAGCCCTGTGCAGCTGCTCTGCCTCCTAGGGGCCATCTCCACTGTGCCTTGTATGTCCTGTGGGGCTGGATGCTTTGGGACCCCCAGAGGGTGGGAGGCTGGATTCACATAACTAGGGGAAGGAGGGCTGGATATCTGGGTTCCTCAGGGGACAGGATCTGGAGAGGCTGAGCTCTTGGCTGGCAACTGGGGGGCTGAGAAGGCAATGTGAGGGGGCCCATGACTGGAAGGGCATTCTCTCTTTAGGGGCCATGGCTCTTTTATGCTACGAAGCAACATCTTCACTCTTCAGAGCTGTTTCTCTCCATGACTGGAAATGGCTTCTGATGAGGAGCATGGTATGTAAGCTGAGTGAGGGCTGTGAGGAGACGCTGGTGTTCATCGAGACAGGTGAAGGAAAGTGACTTTGATACGTTTCTTTTTTTGCTGGCTCTTCTGACCCCCAACTCCATTCCCAGCACCCAGGGACTATGGACTCAAGCTCCAAACATTTACTCCATTACATCTTTGGGAATAATGTCAAGACACTGGCAGGAGAGGGCAGGACCTGGCTGGGTGTGGTGTGGGCTGGATAGGAGGGCAGAACGGAGGTGATTGCAAGTGGATGGGGGACAATCTGGGAGAAAAGTAAAGAAAGGGACACAGGGGAGAGAGGAGCAGGGTGTTCCTGGGGGGAGGGGTTGGTGAGGAGAGACAGACAGAGACCCGGGGATCTGAGCCCTGTGCAGCTGCAGTGAGTGGACCCCACAGCAAAGTTCGTGATGGGGCAGAGCGAGCTGGAAGAGCAGGGTGTAGGGTGGGAGGGTAGACTCTGTGTGTGGCCAACAGCACTGATCAGAGCTCTCTAATCTTCTCCTCAGGGACCAGAAGGGGAGTTGTGGGTTTTAAGGGCTGCAGCCCAGCCTCATCTTACCCCCAGCAAGTCTCCTACCTCGTTTCGCCACCTGGATTGTCCATCGCTTCCTATAGCCGCGTCTGTCGAACATACCTCTGCAATAACCTTACCAACTTGGATCCTTTTGTGAAACTCAAGGCCAGAGCTCCTAAGTCTACAGCATTTTCTTCCCATAGTTGCCCGACCTGTGTGGGCGAGCACTCTAAGGATTGCCTCCCAAATTTTGTCACCACTGATTCTTGCCCCTACGACGCCTCTCAGTGTTACAGTTCCACCTTAAAATTTCAGGCAGGTGAGAGAAGAGAAACTTGCTTTAGTGCCTTTCCATCTCTGTGAGAGGCTGGTGGGATCCGAGAGGGGACTGGGGCTGCCCAGGGCCAGGCACCTGAATTCCAAGGAGGAAGGACTAAGGGGGCTGGTACTCAAGTTTTTGGTGGGAAAGCAGGTGTTCTGGGTTGTGAGGGTGTCTGGAAGCAGGGGCAAGGCGCCTGGTCTTGGAGGTGTCCCTGACTCCTCTCTGTCTGCCTTACAGGCCTTCTCAATACCACCTTCCTCCTCTTGGGCTGTGCTCGTGGACATCAGAAACTTTTAGCAGATTATCACCATATTGGGAACATCAGAGTGACTGAGGTCCTCAACATCTTAGGGAAGGCCCAGAGAGCTGGTGCAGAGCCCTCCAGTCGGAGTCCTGCTTGGAGCATCCTCTCAGGTCTTCTGCTGGCCTTCAGGGACTGAGAGTCTAGCTGGACTGGACAAACCCCTTTCCGTAACCCAGTAAAGTCACAGAGTTGCCTTTCTGCTTTGTCCTGTGGTCCATGAGGACTGTGGAGGCATGGAAGGTGTGAGGGGAGCCAAACATACCCGGGGAAGTGGAGGGGAGAAGCAGGCGGTGGGTATGTGCATGGTGAAGTGAGCAGGGGGTGGTGGGGAGGAGGGTCATTGGCAAAGTGACAGTCATGCCCAGCAACCAGGAGGACCCCAAAAATTATTTTAAAGTTTATTTTTTTTAGTAACCTCTACACCCAATATGGGGCACAAACTCATGACCCTGAGAACAAGAGTCGCACGCTCTTCCAACTGAGTCAGCCAGGCACCCCCCCTCAAATATTTCTTTTCTCCTCCCCCTTCTTGTGACGACCTGAGCTCTAGCCCAGTCAGCCACTGACTCAAGAGATCCTGGCCAAATCTCTTCCCTTTTCTGGGTCTCAATTTCCTCCCCATTAAAATGAAAGGCCTGGGGCGCCTGGGTTGGCTCAGTTGTTACACGTCTGCCTTCGGCTCAAATCATGATCCCAGGGTCCTGGGATCGAGCTCTGCATCAGGCTCCCTGCTCCGCGGGGAGCCTGCTTCTCCCTCTCCCTCTGCTGCTCCCCCTACTTGTGCTCCCTCTCTCTCTGCCAAATAAATAAAATCTTTAAAACAAAAAATAAAATGAAAGGCCTTATGAATTAGAGCTGGGTATCATCAGGGTGGTTTTTATTTTTTTAATTATTTTTTTAAAGATTCTATTTATTTGTCAGAGAGAGAGAGAGAGAGAGAACACAAGCTGGGAAAGCACAGGCAGAGGGAGAAGCAAGCTCCCCACTGACTGAGCAAGGAGCCCAATGGAGGACCCGATCCCAGACCCTGGGGTCATGACCCGAGCTGAAGGCAGACGCTCAACCATCTGAGCCACCCAGCCATCCCATATTTTAAAAAAAATTTTTAAAGATTTTATTTGTTAGAGCAAGCGAGAGCAGGATGGGGGGGGGCAAAGGGAGAGAGACAAGCGGAGTCCCTGCCGAGAGGGGAGCCCAATGCAGGGCTCAATTCCAGGACCCTGAGCTCATGACCCCAACTGAAATCAAGAGCCCACCACTTAACCAACTGAGCCACCCAGGTGCCCCCCATTTATAAATGTCTAATGTTCAATGACCTTTGCTTTCCTGGGACAAACCTAACTTAGTCATGGTGTACTGTCTTATTCTATATACTGTTGGATTTAGTTTGAGAATATCCTGTTTAGCATTTTTGCTTCTCTGTTGGTGAGTATGATTGGTCTGGTATTTTCCGCTTTTTGTACTTTTGTTGTTCCTATTTCAATTTAAAGGTTATACTAGCCTTGGAATAAGTTAGGGGGATATTCCCTGTCCATTCTATGGATGAATTTCTGATTTTGAGATGATCTGAGTTGAAAGTTCTGTGGAACTCTGATAAAACTTATGAACTGGAAATTTTTTTCTCTTTCCTTAAAATCTTTTCATATGGAAAATTTCAAAGATATACAAAGAGAGCTTGTATACATATACAAATGGACTCTAGTGCGTTATACCAGTGAGAACGGTATCGTGAACCCCCATGTACCCATCTCCAGCTCAAAGTATCAACTCACGGCGAACCTGGTTGTATCCATCACCCTTCTACTCCTCCACCCACTGGATCACTGGATTAATTATTAGAAATCATATAATATTCTTGGGGGGCCTGGGTGGCTCAGTCGTTAAGCGTCTGCCTTCGGCTCAGGTCATGATCCAGGGTCCTGGGATTGAGCCCCACATCGGGCTCCCTGCTCAGCGGGGAGCCTGCTTCTCCCTCTCCCACTCCCCCTGCTTGTGTTCCCTCTCTCGCTGTGTCTCTCTCTGTCAAATAAATAAATAAATAATCTTAAAAAAAAGAAATCATATAATATTCTTTGCAAACACTTGTGTGTGTACTTCTAAAACATAAGGCCCCACCCCTCCAATTAAAAAAAAATCAAACTTAGAGAAAACTTGCAAGACTATGAGAGGGAACTCCCATATACCTGTCATGCTTATTTACCAACGCCACATTTGTATTCTCTGTGTAAATATATGCATGTGCATACACACAAATCTTTTTCATTATATGTACATATACATATGTATGTATATATATGATTTTTTAAAAAAAGATTTTATTTATTTGAGAGAGAGAGAGCTCATGATGTAGGGGGAAGGGGCAGAGCCAGAGGGAGAAGCTCCCTGCTGAGCAAGGAGCCTGATGTGGGACTTGATCCCAGGACCCTGTGATCATGACCTGGCAGATGCTTAACTGACTGAGCCATCCAGGTGCCCTATATATGATTTTTTGATTAATCAGTTGAAAGTTATAGGTATCATACTACTTCACCCTAACTACTTCAGCCCGTATTTCATCAGAACCAGGATTTTCTCCTATATATCCACAGAACGATGGCCAAGCTCCCCCAATTTGATATTCATACAACAGTATAATCTAATATGCAGTCTATATTAGATTCCTATTACTGCTGTAACAAATTACTACAAAGATGGTGGCTTAAATGCAACAGACATTTATTACCTTACAGTTCTGGAGGTCAGAAGTCCAACATGAGTTTTACCGGGCTAAAATAAAGATATTGGTGGGACCACATTCTTTTCTGGAAGTTTTAGGGGTGGATCAATTTTCTTGCCTTCTCCAGTTTCTGGAGTCTGCTAATACTCCTTGACTTGTGGTCTCTTGGTGCCCAGTGGGGAGTCTGCTTGAGGGTTCTCTCCCTCCGTCTCCCTCTGTCCCTCCCACTGCTCATGAGTTCTCTCTCTCTCTCTCTCTCTCAAATTAATAAACCTTTTAAAAAAGGAAGAATCTATCATTGACGCCACTGGATACCAGAAATAGGAAAAAAGTATGGACTGAAAAAAGTACCTGAAGAAATAATGGTCCAAGAAGCTGAGTGAACCCCGAGCACGATAAGCAGTCACACTAAGACACATCGCAAACTTCTGGAAACTAAAGACTAGAGGAAAAAAAATCTTTAAGAACAGCCAGACAGGGCGCCTGGGTGGCTCAGTCATTAAGCGTCTGCCTTCGGCTCTGGTTGTGATCCCAGGGTCCTGGGATCCAGCCTCCCATCGGGCTCCCTGCTCCGCGGGGAGGCCTGCTTGTGTTCCCTCTCTCGCTATGTTTCTCTCTGTCAAATAAATAAATAAAATCTTAAAAAAAAAAAAAAAAAGAACAGCCAGAGAAACAACCCATTGCATATTAAGGAACACTGATTTAAGTGACAGTAGATTTTGTATCTGACAGCATGGAGGCCAGAAGGAAGTGGCAGGTTTTTCAAGTCGACTACAAATCCTGTATCTGGGAAATGATCCTCAGGAAGAAAGGGGAACTAAGGAAATTTCCTGATGAAGGAAAAGTATGAGACTTTGTTGCCAGCTGACCTACTATTAAAGAATGGCCAAGGAGAAGAGTCCAATTCATCCTTCTCTGTGGTTTATGTGTGGTGTCATATCTAAAAGCTAACCAAATTTACTTTGTTTTGAAGTAGACTCTACCCTCAACTTGGGGCTCAAACTCACGACCCCGAGATCGAGAGTCACATGCTCCACCAACCGGCCCAGCCAGGAGCCCCTAACCAAACTTAAAATAATTGAAATCAGAGTGTTCTTTGAAAATAGTAAACTAGAAATCAGCAATAGAAAGGCAGCAGAAAAATCTTTGAAACAATTGGAAAGCAAGCTACATATTTGTTAACCTATGGGTCAAAAGGAAGTCTCAAAGGATATTTAAAAATACACAGAATTATATTAAATACACTAAAAACATCTCCACCATTTGTGGGATGCAACTTATGCTGTGCTGAGAGTGGAATTCGTAGCATGAAATGCTTTTAAGAAAGGAAATATCTCAAATCAATAATCAGAGATCCTACCACAAGAACTAGGAAAATAAGAGCAAGGTGAACCCAACTAAAAGCAGAAAGAAAGAAATAGTAAAGATAAAGCACCCAGGTGACCCTTATGTTGGCCATTATGAGTGGACAGAATGGACCTGAGTCCCATGGAAGGGCAGGGCTGGGTCTATAGCATCGGAGTTGGTTCTGTGGGTGGGATGTGGATGGGAAATAGGAAAATGGGGGTGACGTTGATGGCCTTAGTCTTTTCTCTTCCTCTGAGGAGTCCCACGCAGATGCAGGAACATTCAGATGTTGGATTCTTCCCTGGGAGATCTTAGGCCCCATTTGTCCCTTGGGTGGAATGTTTGCTTTGCTGGGAAGGGCAGGTAGATGGCAAAGGACTCTGACACCAGGCACAGGGCTCAGCAGGGAGCAGCTGGGAGAATAGCCCAGGGCTCTGCTCAGCCCTGCTGCCTGGGGGGCTCAGCTGGGGCTTGGGAAACAGGATGCTGTGCTCAGGGGTGCTCCAGGCTGGATGATGGGTGTGTTTCCAAGGTCAGGCACCAAGGGTCCGAAGTTACTCATGAAACATTCTTTGCTTATTGTAGACAAGAGAGAGGCCTGACTCTCAAGGGCCAGGAGGTTCCCCAAGAGCCTGGAGTGGACTCCCAACCTTCCTGAGGCCACCCTCTGGGGGCAGCAATCATCCAAGCAGGGAGCTGTAATGGATGTGCCAACAAGTAACATCCGGACATGTGCAAAGGGTTTAGGATTCACAGATTAGAGCAGAATCGGGTTGTCCCTGTAGTAGCATTCTGCTTCATTGCATCCTTTGTAGAACAGAAATGGGAAGTCTCTCCAGCAGTCCCCCATTGCCTCCTCCCTGCTCAACTCCTGGGAGGTGCTTGGCTGGGACACTGTCCATGGTGCTGACGACTCCCAGCTATTTCCAGGGCTTGGGAGCCTTGATCTAGTTCTGTCCACACACTTTCCATTCTTAACAAGGATCATTACGAACAAGGAAGAGGTGGAGAGGGCTGCAGGGAGCGTGCACTGTCCTCTTCTCCATCCCTCAGGGAAGGGAAGGTGCTGTGGACATCACTGCAGGAAGTGACTCCACAGTCAGATGACCAAGTCCAGGCTGCCCACCAGCAGTTTGTAGTGAAGGAAGGTGATAAACACTACAGATTAAGTTAAGGATCACGTGATGCAAGATTATAGTGGTATATCCCGGTGAGTCAAAATACTCACAAGCATTCTTTCTTATAAGTGACAGAGGGAGGCACGGGAATCAGAGCCAGAGGAGAAGATGTGATGGATGGAAACAGGACACAGACTTCACGTTGCTCTGCTGGCTTTGGGTGGAGGACGGGGCTACACCCATGGGAGGCCGGTGACTGCCAACAGCTTGAAAAAGCAAGGAAACACTCTCCTGGAGCCTCCAGAAGAAATAGCCAGGTCGGCACCTTGATTTTTGCTGCTTTACACCACTAGGCTTGCAATAATTTGGTACAGCAGCGAGAGGAAACTAACAAGAGGTGTCACCTTGTCTAATCCAACATAGTGTGCGTTGGGATAAGAAGGGTCCTAGAGCTGAATAATGATGTAATATTTTGCAGGTTTTCTTACCTCTCATCTCATGACTGACAACACTCTGTCAATGGTGGACACACTTGTGAATATGGGTGGGGTGCCTTGGTGCTCAGACCACTTTTGTTTGTATAAATGTGGGCACTGTGATGCAAGTGAATCCACACGGGAAGAGCACCCAACCTGGGGCCTCAGGCAAGGACCAAGACCTGCCACCCGGGTGTGTGAAAGGGCTGCAGGTAAGGCACAGGTGGGAGGAGGCCCATGGACCGGGTGGAAGAGACACTTTGTCCCATCGCCATGGGAACCAGGGTGACAGTTAGGAGGGGAAAGCCCCCTCCCTCTGACCTGGACACTTATTTGTGGGGAGGAGGTGTGTTTCAATAAGATGCAGTTCAGGGACAAAAGTGGACACTGATGGGAAGTACTGGGCTAGAGGTCATGGGCAGTGCCTGGGAGGGCCATGCTCAGGGCAGGAATTCTGGGTCTTCCCCACTGGGGTTACTCTGACAGCCTTTCTCTAAGTCACCCCAGAGGTAAGGACACCCTGAAAGCTAGCCTTGGACACAGAGAAGAAACCTTTGGGCAGGTCTCAGGAGCTGGACCTGGACTTGGAGACAGGCAGGTTTATTGGTGAAAGCCACCAGTCAGGGCCACCAGGACTGGGGGAGGAAGGCCAAAGGACTCAGGACACCAAAAAGCAGTGAAGGGGTCCCACACCGGGATGTGTGCCTGCCCACGGCTACTCCTTCCTGGCTCATCTTCATGTGGTCATCAGAGGCCCCATGTTCTGTGCTCCTGACACCCAACCACATTTATAAACACTGGGAGTGTCTATAGCTTTGGTGCCTGAGCAATGTGAGGACCGCTGAGTTCTCTCATGGTTTGGCCACAGCTCTGGCGTTCTAGTTAGCGTGGTCCCAACATGTCCACACCACTCACCCCTTCCTCTATCCTGGGGGACTGGAGATGGGGGCTTGGTCAACTCAGAGGTAACATTTCCCTATGTGACCCAGGAGAGAAGAGACCCAGAGTTTCAGGTGAATTTCTTTTCACTTTTTAGTTTTTTACACTTTATTATTTTTTTGTTAGTGTGAACTCTATACCACACATGGGACTCAAATTCATGACCCCAAGATCAAGAGTTGCATGCTCGGGGTGCCTGGGTGGCTCAGTTGGTTAAGCATCTACCTTAGGCTCAGGACATGATCCCTGGGTCCTGGTATGTAGCTGCATATCTGGGTCCCTGCTCAGTGGGGAGTCTGCTTCTCCCTCTCCCTTTGCCCCACTTCCCCGCTCATACTCTCTCTCTCTCACTCTCTCAAGTAAATAAATAAAATCTTAAAAAAAAAAAGAGTAGCATGCTCTACTGAGCCAGCCAGGTGCCCCTGGGGGAATTTCTGCTAAGAGAACTGACCATTCACAAAGAAAGGGCCAAGGAGGGGATGAGTCCTTTTTATTCAGATCCTCTCAGATCATCCCTGGTAGGTCAGGGGTCAGGACACTTTTCCTGGGAACCCCCACTTCATGGGAAACGGGGGCCTTGTCCTGGGTTCAGGGCAGCCTGTAGGGGTCTCCAGAAATCAGGAGGGACCCGACCCTGGGTCCATATCCCTGAATATCTTCAGGGCTTAGAGGGGTTCTCTGGCTCAGGCTGCAGCTCCTGACTCCACCTAGAGTCTGGGGTCTCAGGAGGGCCCTGGAAGGAGCAGTTCCCAGGGGAAACTAAGAAGCCATTTCTGCTTTGTGGTCGATCTGGCAGTAAATGTTTGTGTCGGGGTGTCATAATTTCTGTAAAAGAAGAAGAGGCCTCTGAGCCCCTGTCACCTTCTTAGAACATATCTGGGTGACTTTCAGGTTCTAGGCCCACCTGGGCTACTCTCTGGGAGCTTGGCTGTGTGGCAGGGGTCTGCCCCCGGCCCCTCCTTCCTCCCACAATGCCCTGTCCCTCTTACTCTCTTGTTTCCTGAACCTGAAAACACAGCCAGGGGCAGGATGGGCGCAGATCTTCGGCCCCCTTGGGCTTCGGGGACCAGAGCAGTCATTGCCCACACTCACCTGGTAGATAGGAACGGCTGTGGTGGGGCTGGGCAGGGAGTCCTAAATAGGAGAGAATGGGTGTTGGTAGTCAGAGAGGGAGGGTCATTTCTCCACAGAAGTGACCAGATCTACCTCTGGAGCAGCCTTCTCCAAGCCTGTTGACCCATACCCCAGTCCCCAACCACTGCCCAGGACCCCTGGCTGGTGCTCCCAGTGCCCACCCTGCCCCTGGCTGGACTCCAGGGTTCTCCTTTGGCCAGCTCAGGAGAGCAGGGACAACTCAGGACATGCTGGGGGATGGTCCTGCCCCTGAAGAGGGTCCACTCCTGGCCAGAACAGGGCTTGCCTTGTCCTGGCTACTCTGAGGGAAGCAGGGTCTGCTCTGTGCTGCTGAACTGGCTGGTTGCCCGCCTTGAGCCTGCACAGCCGGGACCCCAGTGGAATGAGTGGTGCAGGGGGTGGGCTTACTGGGGATGCGGAGCTGCTGGCTGGACCATGGCCTGGGGACAGAGACAGGAGTTAGCACCAGGGCTGTGAAGACGCTTGGGGCCACCCTCCAGGAGGGGACAGGTCCTCAGCTCTCAGAGAACAGGGAAGCAGGAGCACCTCCCAGGGACAGACCCACTGGCCATGTTAGGGCCCAATGGGGGTAAGGTGCTGACCTATGATCTGGATTCTGCAAGTCAGGGAGTATGGCCAGCTGAGGTCCCCTGTGCAGGAGACCCAGACAAAGGGTCAGAGGCCCTGGGGAGTGACTGGCAGGATGGACAATGTGGGCAGGACTCTGGGGCTCCGGGTCCCACCCGCGCTGACGATGTACTCACGGGGGGTGGATGCTGGGCGCCAGAGCTCTCTGAGATCACGGCAGCCACTGGCCCTAGGAGAGATCAGGCTTCCATGTGAGGGGTGCAGGGAGAGGTCACAGCGTTGGTGTCAGAGCAGGGCACAAGGAGGATCCTCATTCCAGGCAGGGGTTACAGACCCCCTCTCTCCACCAGTGCTGTTTAGGAGAGGGAGGGCCCAGGAGAGGGGATTAGGAAAGGTCTTTGGATCCCAGAGGTGAAGACCCGTAGGCTGATGGGCATCTAGGAGAAAGTGTCCTGAAAGGGATGGAGGACCCAGAAAAGGAATCAAACATGAAGGTTTGACCTAGTAGAAGGGTCAAGTCTGCAGCTGCATTTGAAGGACAGTTGGGGAGCCCCAGGTAAGTAAGCTGGATCCCTGAATGTGGTGCCCCTGCTGTGGTCACACCCTTGCCCCCTCAGGCCAGGAGATGTTGAAATGTGATAGTGGACCATCTTTTATCTCCATCTGCCTGGACAAGAGGCATAAAGGGCATCCCAGGACCTCCCCCTGGCTGAGCCCAGGTTCTCTGCTCTCACACAACAGGGGCTATGGTTCCCACATCTGCCATTTGGGGGATGACCCCACCTGGCCTGTCAAGATCTTCTACTCTCCATTGTGTGACCTTGACCAGGACCAGCCTCAGATCCTGAGGCTGCAACTCCCCCTCACAGGGAGTGTGGACATAAATAAAACACGGGAAGTGCTGTTTATTGAGCACTTAGTCCTGGAAGCACCACTGCAGGTTTGCCAATTGAACCAGGACAACCCTAAGGGGCTGTTCCCTAGTTGCCCCTAATTTATAACTGAGGAATATGTGAAGGAAGCACCCCAGGCAGCAGCTGGTGAGGAAGGAGCCAGAGGGAATGAGAGGGAAAATCGAGGGGGCAGTTGGGTGTCTGGAAGAGCCAGCCCAGAATCCTAGGTCAGGGTGGGGTCCGCTCCTGGCCAGGGCTCAGCTGGGGGACAGGATCAGCTTGTGGGAAATGCCATCGTACCTTCCAGTCCTTGTGTGGAGCAGGAGACACCCCAGGGCGGCCGACAGTGCCAGTCTGACCAGGACCCCGACTGCAATGCCAATGATGGACCCCACAGGGAGACCTGTGGTGCTTCTTCCATCTGAAATAAGAAGAAAAAGGAAGGGGTAGGAGTCTCAAGTCAAATCTGGGGAAACCAGGAGAGGCCGCGGGGGAAGGGCCTGGTTAGGGAGGAAGGAAAGGCCACTGAGGTCTGCCTGGTGTGTGTGTGGTCACCACAGTGTCCCCACCCCCTGGACCCTTGCGTCATTCTGTTCCTCAGTGAAACCCTGGACTTACTCCAATCTGCACATTTTATCCCCACCCCTGGGGCCAGCCCTGGCATCCTGTTCATTTTGCTCTCACATTATGCCTCTTCCTCTTGTCTTCTGTTCCATCATCATCGGTGGTATTAGAAGGAGGTCCTTAACAGTCCACTCTTCACTGATTAAAGAGAATATTAGGTGACTGCTTTTGAGGTCGGCTCTGTGCCAGGCATGTGGGAAATAATTTAGGATTATCTCATCTGCTGCTTCGCTGTCCATGAGGGGGCTGGGTGTCACCCCCACTGTGCAAAATGAGTATCTGAGCGTGTAAAGGGCTTCAGTAAATCAGTGAATGTCACAGAGCTGGAAGGTGATAAGACAAATCTTAATCTCAATTCCCTGAGACGTTACAGCTAGTAACAAAAACGTTAGTAACAAAAGGACAATAGCTGCTATATTTGACTGAGCCCCGAATCTGTGTATGATGCTGGCTCAGGATTTCATCTCATGAACTCATATTAACAACCCTCACAACAGCCCTGAGAACCAGCTGTTCTTTACAGTTTTCTAGATTAGGAAACAGGCTCAGGAGGATGAGCATCTTGCCTGAGGTCCAATGGCTGGTACATATTACAACCAAGATGCTAACAAGATATACCTAATTCCCGGGTATTTTATCCAAATTTCCTTAGAGGCTCTGAAGGAAGCTCACACCTCCTCCAGGCCCACATCCATTTTATACCCCTGTCAGTAAAATATACAGGGAGGAAGGGGGAGAGGTTCAGGGTCACTCACAGCTCACATCCAGCCTGATGGGGTCACTTTTGTTGGAATTGCTTCGGTTGGAGACCTCACACTGGTAATTCCCAGCATCCTCCCTCCTGACAGGGCATATGGTGAGGGTGCTGTTGTCCTGGGACAGCTGCATTCTGTCCATGAGTTTTAGACTCTGGCCATTGAAGAACCAGTGGATGGAGACCCCAGTGTTATTTGTGGAGCAGGTCAGGACCACAGAGTCCTTATTGTCTGTGACTGTGGTGTTGCTGGCAGGGACAGAGGGCTGGGCCACGGGCTCTGTGGAGAAACACAGGTGGTGATGGAATGAGAATGGGCCTGGGCCCTGGGGCTACGCTCCTTCCTCTACGATCTCAGCCACTCTGAAGGCCCAAGCAAGCTCTGTAAAGGTGCCCCAGAGGATGGCCCTGCTGTCTGCAGAAGGATGAGTGTCTTTGTTCAGGTGATGATCTGTAAGGAGAGCGCTGTTCCTACCCCTCTGACCCTCAGTCATGTGTCTGCTCTGCCTGGACATCACTGTAGCATCAGCACCAGGACCATCTTAGCCCATGTGTCCAGCAACCTCATTATCATGAGGAATTTTTTCCCATGGACTTCGGTGTGATTTTCTTGAACTTCTGTGACTTTAAAAGATCAGGCCTCATTCCTTTATACCTTTCCATGTATTTTGGAGGATGAAGACTCGCAGCCCTTCCATCTCTGTGTCCAAGGCACCTTCATGTAAAGTAGGGAAGGCATTTATACTGTTATAATTTACTAGGGAATGAGAGCCACCTGCACCATCTTCATAACCTTAGGAATCAAAGAGTTTTCAATCTACAGGTTTTCTCACTGTGAAGAAGACTTTTACTTCCAGATCTGTGGCTTGACTCTCATGGTGAAAAACTTCTGTAGAGTGGTGGTTACTGTATACAGAATATTGGCACCCTTACAAATAGAATGAAACTACTGCAACATAATAAAGGCCTTTCATGAAAAGCCCATAGCTAGCATCACACTCCAGTCTTTCCTCTAAGATCAGGTAGAAGATACACATACCACTTTCACCACCCGTATTCAACAGAGTACAGCAGTCCAGGCAAAAATAATTAGGAGGAAAAAAAACACAGGGCAATCAAATTGTAAAAAAATAAGTACATTATATCTGTTTGCACATGACATGAAATTTTTTTAAAGATTATTTATTTATTTATTTGACAGAGAGAGACAGTGAGAGAGGAAACATGAGCAGGGGCAGTGGGAGAGGGAGAAGCAGGCCTCCCGCAGAGCAGGGAGCCTAATGCGGGGCTCGATCCCAGGACTCCGGGATCATGACCTGAGCCGAAGGCAGACGCTTAATGACTGAGCCACCCAGGCGCCCCATGACATGAAATTTTATATACAAAACCCTAAAGAGCCCACTAAAAACCACTGAACTAATAAACAACTTCAACAAATTTGCTGGATAGAAAATCAACATACAAAAATCACTGTGTTGCTAACACTAACAATGAAAAACCCAAAAAAGAAATAGGAAAACCATTCTATTTGCAATAACATTAAATAGAATAAAATACTTCAGAAAAAAGAATCAAATACTTAGGAATTAACTTAATTAGTAATTAAGTTACTAATCAATCACTGTAATGATTGATAGACTGTATATGGAAATCTATAAAACATTGCTGTAATAAATTACAGAGGACACAAATAAATGGAAAGACATCCCATGTTCATGGTGATAAAACTTAGTCTTGTTAAGATGACAGTGTTATCTAAAGAGATCCACAAATTCAGTGTAATTCCTACCAAGTTCCTTTTTTTAAGATTTCATTTTTAAGTACTCTCTACACCCACTGTGGGGCACAAACCTACAACCCCAAGATCAGGAGTCACATGCTCCACCAGCTAAGCCAGCCAGGTACCTCCCTATCAAATACTTAACGAAATGCTTTGCAGAAAGAAGAACTTCCAAAAATTCACACAGAAATTCAGAGGCCTCAAATAGCCAAACTTATTTTGAAAAAGAACAAAGTTGGAGGACTCCTACTTCCTGACTGCAGAGCTACAGTAACTGATAATAATGGGGTCTGGTATAAAGACAGACATAGAGATCAATGGAATAGAATAGGCACTCCAGCAACAAACCTTGTCATATGTGGTCCAGTGACTTTCAAGAAGGTTGTCATGACCATTAAATGGAGAAAAATATCTATTCAACCAATGGTGTTGGGAACACTGGCTAGCCATGCAAATGAATGAAGTTGGACTCGATCTCACATCATGTACAAAAATTAACTTAAATAGGTCAAACATCTAAACATAAGAATCAAATAGGAAAAGTCTACAAACAAACATAATGCAAAAACTTATTGAAACTGGATTTCCCAATGATTTCTTAGATATGACACCCAAAGCAAAGACAATAAAAAAAAATAGATGAATTGGATTACATCAAAATGGAAAATTTCTGTGCATCAAAAGACAGAATCTGGAGAGTGGTAGTACCAGTTATGGAATTCACAGGATATATGGATGAAATGTACAACATAGGAAATATAGTCAATGGTATTTTAATGGGGCTGCATGGGGTCAGATGAGAGCTACATTGTGTTGAGTAGAGCATAACATACAGAGTTATCCAATCACTATGTTGTACACCTGAAACTATGTCACATTGTGTGTCAATTAAAGTTCACTAACAAAGAAAATGTGAGAGCAACCCATGGATTGGAAGGAAACATTTGCAAACCATATCTGGTTAGAGATTAATATCTGGATTATATAAAGGACTTCTGCAATTCAACAACAACAAAAAGCAACTTGACCCTGAGGATCCTTCTTCCCTACTTGCAAAGCCCCATTTTATGCATGGGGCTTTCTGGAGCTGAGAAGCCCTCTCCCCACATTCTAGGCTGGACCCAAGGTCTACCATACAATCAGAGAGCAAGGGAGGAAGTGACTGCAGACATGTAAGGGGAGAGTTCAGGGACAGATTTAGGATTTGCTACTGGGAAATAACTTCTTCTAGGCTCTTTTCTGAAAGCCAGACAGACCTTCATCACAGCGATCCATGCAGATGCTCCAGGGATCCACTTACCAGAGACTATGATAGTCTTGACTGTGGTCTTATTGAGGCGAGTGCCAGAGTTATAGGCGAGGCAGGCATAGGATCCACTATCATTTGCAGTGATGTTGGGGATAAAGAGCTCCTGTGTGGATGACTGGGGCCTCCCATTGATAAGCCAGGAATACCACGCAGGTGGGTTAGAGGCTGCGTGGCAGGAGAGACTGAGGTTGGCCCCTGGATGGTAACAGGAGTCTGAGGGGGAAATGGTGGGGGCGTCCGGGCCATCTGGAGCAAACAGAATAAAGCCACAGGTGATGTAATCTGAGGGTAACTGAAGCTCCTGGTGTGTATTAGGGCCACAGTGTCCCTCTGAGCTGGGTCCCAAGCTCATTTTAAAAAGTCCCAACCAGAAGCCCCATGCGTTCACTGAGCCTGGGTCTGAGACATTCACCTGTTTCCCCTCACAGGCTGGTGACCCTCTCAGGGAGGAACAGCCCGTCCCCTCCCAGTCCTGGCTTAGGCTGGGTCTGCCCAGGTTTGCCTGGGACAAGAAGCAATGGCCAGCCTGGGGGTCCAGCTGAGAGTCATGGACTCGGACCCCAGAAGGTTGGATGGGCCTGGCCCCCGGCATGTGGATTTGGGCTGGCCGCCTGGGTCAGGTAGGAAGGGAAGTTACTCACAGAGAACATTCAGGGTGAATGGGTCACTACAACCAGTACTCCCTGGGTTCCGAGTTTCACACTCATAGGTTCCTGCGTCATTTCTTGTGACACCGTGTATAGCGAGAGTCCTGTTGTCCAGGGAAAGCTCCAGGCTGGCGCTGGCCAGGAGGCTCTCATTGTTTACTGACCACAGGTACCTTACGTCTGAGTCTGAGGTCCACACATTATTACAACAGAATCCACATTCTCCACGGGGTTGGAGTTGTTGCTTGCGATGCTGAGTTTGGGTAACTCCGCTGTGCAGACAACAGAGAGAACATTGCCCTGGGTGGTTGGTACGTGAAATTTCTCCAAAGGCATCTATTTATTAAAAAAGATTTTATTTATTTATTTATTTATTTAAGAAAGAGAGAGAGAGAGAGCACGCACACACAGAAGCAGGGGGAGGAGCAGAGGGAGAGGGAGAAGGAGACTCCCTGCTTCGTAGGGAGCCACATCTTGGGCTTGGGCTCGATCCCTCGATCCCAGGACCCTGGGATCTGATTTGAAGGCAGACACTTAACCGATTCAGCGCCCCAGGGGCCCCGTTCCACAGGCATCTTGAATCAGAGTTGGCATCTCTCACCTCTCAGCCAAACTGAAGCCTTCAAAGATTAGGCAGGTGTGTGTAGCTCAGGACGAATGCATGAGGGTCTGAGCGCTAGGAGAAAGTAAAGCCCCTGCTCTGTGTGCTTACAACACAGGCTGTCTCCAGGGTCAATTACAGGGCAGCATTTGGTCCTGGAGGACACAGGACAGAGTCAGAGACAGCCCCGGGCCTCTCCTGGCTTGGCACTGACCTGCCAGCCCAGCCTGGGGATGGGGGTCTGAGCAGAAATGACACCCGGAGACAGCAGGAACAGCCCGGAGGTCAGTCCAGTACTCAGGTCCCAGGGCCTGGATGGCAGCTCTGTCCAGCTGTTTGATAATGAGTGACATGAGGCAGTGACCCCATCCATGGCAGAGCCGAGTCCAGTGACCAAGCAGAGAGCGAGGGGATGAGCAGGAAGCAGGGGTGGTGAGGGAATGAATGATGCATTATCTCTTCAGAGAGGTGTCCTAGGTGCAGGATCCTAGCAGATCTGGCCATCAGGGTCCCTGCCCTCCAGCGGGAGAGACACTCACACCGTTCACTCCTTCCCTCCTAACAAAAGCAACTGAGTTGCCCCCAGTCAGCTCTGCCCAGGAGCCCTAACCCCATCCTGGCACAGACCCCCAGCGTCGTTAGAATCAGCAGCACCAACACAGGGGTCTGGCAGGGGCTTTCTGGGCTGAGCACCGGTGGGGATCTCAGGACTTGTCCTGCCTGGGGCGTGCAGAGCTCCAGATCCCTGAATCTGGATTCTGGGAAAGGAATTCTAATCTAATGAAGTTGTCTCCACTGTGTGTGCCCTGCACTAAATGCTTGAACCCTCCCTCCCCCCAACAAAACATGATGCAGAGAGGGGGATGGAGGCCCAGCCCCGGCCTGTGAACCCTGTTGTGTGAAGTAGAATTCACCCCACCCAACACCAGAGGGGAGAGAGGAATTACTCACGGGATATGCGCCGCTGTCCTGTTACTTGTTCAACTTGAACATTTCTCTTTGTGATTTGTACGGTGTAGTATCCTGTGTCGTTCAGGGTAATGTTCTGGAACAGCAGGGATCCGTTGGGGTATATTGTCTCTCTGCCGCTGTGTGCAGGCCCTGCCATAGTATTTTGTGTGTCTACTACATATGATACGATTTGAAGTCTGGGCTCTGCAGTTGGCCCTCGGAACCAGCCATAGCCTAGAGAATCCCCAGGCAGATTGTGGACACTCAGAAGAACATTCTTCCCTTCGGCAACACAGGGCGGCACCGATTCCACAGTGACTTGGGCAGTGGTGGGCGGGTTCCAGAAGGTTAAGAGTGAGACTAGGAGGGAAGGGAGGAGACAGATCAGTATTTGGACCTATGCGTTGGAGGGAAAGCTGGGGCCCTGGAGACAGAGCAGGTCCTAATTCCCCAGCCTCGGGGTGTGTGTCTGAGTGTGCACGGGTGTGTGTGTGTGTGTGTGTGTGTGTGTGTGTGTGTGTCTCCTTGCTGGTCAAGGTCAGTGGCATGATCACACTACTTCAGCGCCTCTGAACTTAATTGCCTCTGTTTCAAACACTGTTCCTCACATGTCTGTCGCTCACTCCCTCCCTGCCCTCAGATACCTGATCCCACTCAGGGGGTCCCGGGGAGAGGCCTGCTCTCCCCACCTCCTGTAAAGACCCTCTGTCTTCATGATCTGACCTCTCCCTGCTCTGTTCCCTTCCTGGTGCTTGTCAGTACCTGACATCACGTTCTAGACGTCTCTGCGTGTCTGTCTTCCTCCCCATAGAAGTGAGCTCGGGGGGAGGGCAGCGACTCGTCTGATCTGTGCTGTACCCCAGGGGTGGGGCAGGCTGCAAATCCCCGGGGATGAATGAATGTGGCCCCAGGGCTCTCCAAATCTGGCAATTGTCTGTCATGAATTCAGGTTGGTGGGAAGCGGCAGGGTTTTGGGTCCCTGGTTGATGTTATTATCATCAGTTTCAGAATTCAGTCCTCAGTGATGAGTAACTTGGGAAACGGCCCTTGGCTCCCCACTTCCAGATCATGAGATTTTCCCGTTGCTGAGCCGGCTCCCCGGTCCTGCCCTGCTTCCCTGTCTCCTCTCAGAGCCCTGTCCTCCCCGGGAGACCCCAGCCAGCCTCTCTCTCCCATCCTCCCGCCCCCTCGCAGGGGATCATCCCTCTCACCTGCCAGCAGGAGCTCCTGCCAGGGGACGCGTCCTCGTCGGGGAGGGGCCGAGGGGGGCTCCATGGTGCCTGCTGCCCGGTCCGTCCCTCCCTCTGGGGGAAGAGCTTCTGCTCCAGAAACGCTCAGGAGCACTGCCGTCCTGTCCGGTCTGAGGCTAGCGGCCTCTGGGGGCAGGAGCGCTGGGCGGGGTCACGTGGGCCGGGGGCGGGGTCTCTGCCAGGGCCCCTCCCTCCTGACTCCCTTGCCCCCTTCTTCCCCTTTCATCTCTGTCTACATTGCTGTTCCCTGGGAACTGCTGAGGCCTCTCCGTCTTCAGCTGCGATTTCCCAGCATATGCGAGAGCGCGCACACGCCCTTGTTTGGACAAACACAAGCCTGTGGCGTTGGGGTCCGGTGACCCCCACAGCTCGGGGTCAAGGGGCAGGGTCAGCAGCCCCACAGCCCTCTCTCCCTCCCTGTGTGGCTTTCCCTTCATAGCAGGAGTCTGGGGGCTGCCTCAGGAACTCTTGTCACAGGGATGTCACCCCCACTGTGCGCTGGAATCACCTGTGGAGCTTTATCAAGACTGTGGATGCCCAGGGGACACCCAGAAATGCTGCGTCAGCAGATGCCCAGCCAGGCTGAGAGCCCATGATGTGGGGGTGGGGCCGCCTCTCCCTCTCCTGAGCCCACGGAGGGTCTGCAGAGGCTGTGAAAATGCAGATTCTGATTCAGCAGGTGTGGTGTGGACCCCAGAGTCTGCCTCTAACGAGCTCCCAGGTGATGCTGATCGTCCTGGCCCCGGAGAGCACACTTCTGAATAGCAAGGCTGAGGGGGACCCGGTTCCCTTAGAGGATGGCCCTTCTCCCTACTCCAAGTTGGCCTCCGCTGTGTCCTGGCCTTGAGTCTGTGGGCACCACACACAGAGCCCCAGGTCCCCAAATCCAGGGGATTATTTCTGTTGTAACAGAGAATCCCAGCTGGGCACCTGTCTCCCCGGGGTTCTCACAGCTCTGGGGAGGTTGCACTGAGTCCTGGCAACCAGGTCTCAGAGATGACCTTGGGGGTGAGAAAGGGGCAGGCCGAGTGATGACTGGTGAAGGACCCACGGCCCATCCCTGGGTGTCCCCAGCCCGGCCTCTGCTTCCAGGGACAGAGACCCAGGACCAGGTGTCTCAGGAGCTCAGTTCCCAGGTGGGAAGGGGGTTTCCTGCGTGTCCTGGGAAGATCAGATGGCTGGGGCTCCTTGGAAGGTTTTGAGGAGACCCTCCCTCAGGGTCTGTTGGCTGAACTGTGGCGCAGAGACTGTCCATGTGCCCCTGAGCGTCCTGGGCAGCCTGTGTCTTCTGCCTGGGGGACTTTCTTGTGGTCACCCTGCCTCCCCCATGGGTGGTGCCCGGCAGGGAATGGGGAGTTGTGCAGGGACCCCTGACAGATCAGGGTGCTCCTAGGGCCCTAGAAGGAGCGGGCAAGACAGAACTGGCACGTGGGAGGACCCAGAAGGTTCTGTTGGAGAAGGGATGGAAACCAGGCTCCTTCTCCACCTCCTTAGCCAAAGCCAGCTTCAGGGTTTAATAGCCTGTGTATTGTCTGCGTGTCCCTATGTCGCCCCCTGGAGGCTATTCTCGGGGCTGCACCAGGGATGCTGACCAGGCTCCAGAGGATGTGAGTGGTTTGCCTCATGCATTTAACGAGTATTTACTGGACTTCTGTGACGTGTCAGGCCCTGGGCTGGGTCCTGGGAACTCCACCGAGAACAGGACAGATGTGGGCCCTGGACTCGTGGGGTTTCCCTTGGAACAGGGCCACGGGCAGTCAGGAAATCATGGCACTGAGGAGTCATTATAATCTAGAAAACGGCCAAGAAGGGAAAGTGTCTGGTGCGTCTGGAGCATGTCAGGGGATCTTAGCTGATGGGGGGTCACATGGAGTCCTCCTGGGAAAGTCACCTTATCACTGAGGCCGGAAGTGTGAGTGGACCTTCGCCCCTCTTAGGACAGAGGGTGTGAAGGGATGAGCTGCCCTTGGAGGGACCAGTCTCAGCGGGCAGACACCCAGCTGGCCGGAGGAGCTGACGGGGTCCAGTGTGGGGATCCTGGAGAGCCAGGAGGACTGTGACGGGGTGAGGCCGGGGAGGGTCAGACCCTGCTGGGCTGTGGGTGCTGAGGAAGACGCCCATGTGTAGAGCGCTTGGCCGCTCTCTGGTGGACTGTGCAGGAAATGCGGGCAAAAAAGTCCCCCATCCAGTTTTCTATTTTTTTTAACTTTGTACATTATAGACGTATAATTTTTAACCATTTTATTAAATTATAGTTGACATATAAGAATTTCAACATATTGGGCGCCTGGGTGGCTCAGTTGGTTAAGCGACTGCCTTCCGCTCAGGTCATGATCCTGGAGTCCTGGGATCGAGTCCGGCATTGGGCTCCCTGCTCAGCAGGGAGTCTGCTTCTCCCTCTGACCTTCTTCCCTCTCGTGCTCTCTCTCTCTCATTCTCTCTCTCTCAAATAAATAAATAAATAAAATCTTTAAAAAAATAAAAAATAAATAAAAAAGAATTTCAACATATTGAAAGTATGGAATTTAATATGTTTTGCCACGGGCATGCAGAGAAGTTATTCCTAGGTGAAGATACTGAATATGTCCCTTCCTCTCAAAAATCTCATGTCCTTTTTATTTTTTTCATTCCACCCCCTCTGACCCTCCTTCCCCATGTTCCCATGAAACCTTACATTTGCTTCTGCTGTTATAGATTAGTGTGCATTTTTTAGAATTTTGAAAATTTGAATCATACAGTACGATTTGAGACCGCGGTCAACATCTTTACTCAGCATGGTTTTCAAAAATAACTCATTGCTCCTTGTTATTGCAAGTCTCCACAGTTTTTTTCTTTTTTATCCCCTAGTTGTATTACATTGGAAGGATGCAGAAAGTTTTTTTTTTAATTTGTCATTTATGGACATTTATGTTGTTTCCAACTCTGGGCGATTACAAGTACACCTGCCAGGAACTTGTGGGCAGGAGTCTTTGAAGCGGGCGCGTGCTTTCATTTCTCTTGGGTAGAGTTCCACCCGGGAGTGCAGTGAGGGGATTGCTGAGGAGGCACAGGTTTAGTTTTTTGAAGAACAGGCTACACTGTTTTCCAAAGTAGTTGCAATTGTACATTCTCCCTAGCAATGTAGGAACGTTCCAGTTGCCCCCTCAACCTCAACAACACTTAGTTTGGGAAATGTTCTTAATATATTAGCCCGTCTACTGTATGTGAAGTGGCATCTCAGTGTGGAGTTTTAGTTTTGACTGTGAAATCATTTTTCATCTTCTTTTATCATCCTTTTACTTTATTAACAGTTCATATGAGATCTGTCCTCTGAATAGTGTTCCATTGTATGTATTTACAGCATTTTCCTCAACCATTTTTCTGTTGATGGACATTTAGGGTGTTTCCATATCTCGGCTACTGTGAATAGTGTTGCAGTGAACACGGGTGTGCTAATATCTCCTCAAGATCTTGATTTCAGTTCTTCTAGAGAAATACCCGGAAGTGGGATTGCTGGATCTTAGTGCAGTTGTATGTTTAATTTTTTGAGGAACCTCCATACTGTTTTCCGAGTGGCCGCGCCAGTTTGCATTCTCACCAACAGGGTGCGAGGGTTCCAATTTCTCAACATCCTCACCAACACTTGTCTTTTTTTTTTTTTTTTCAATAATAGCCTTTGCAACATGTGTGTGGTAATATCTCATGGTGGGTTATATTGCCTTTTCCCTTTTTACATATACCCGACTGCCATAGAAGAAACATCTACTCAAGTCTTTAACCCATTTAAAATCAGGTTATTTGTTTGTGTTTTACTGTCCAGTTGTAGGAGTTCCTTACATACGTGGGATATTAACCCCTTATCTGATATATGGTTTGAAAATATTCTCTCCCAGTTGGTAGGTTGCCTTTTCATTGTGCTGATGGTTTCCTTTGCTGGGCAGAAGCTTCCTAGTTTGAAATAGTCCCGCTTGTTGATTTTCGTTTCTGTTGCATGTGCTTTTGGTATCATATGCATGAACTCATTGCCAAGACCAATGTCATCAAGGTTTTCCCCTATATCTTCTTTGAGAAGTTTTATGGTTTGGGGTCTTATATTGAAGTCCTTCATCCATTTTGAGTTGATTTTTGTGTATGTGTAAAGTAAATGTGTAATTTCATTCTTTTGCCATATGGATATCCACTTTTCCCAACATCATTTGTTGAAGAGATGATCCTTTCCCACTGTGTATTCTTAACACCCTTGTCGAAGATCCGATGACCATATATGCAGGAATTTATTGAGGGCTCTCTGTTCTGTTCCCTTGTTCTTTCTGTCAATACTGTTACCTGACTGAGACTGGTTCCAAACTCACATTTGGCTGCTCACACCTCAAAAATCAACACATGAGGGACAAGTGATGGTAAGTGGAGAAAGATTGCTTTAATCGGGAAGCCAGCATGCTGGAGAGACCGTGCACTAATGTTTCAAAGATCATGTTCCCCGTCCAGGGGGTTTGGGAGTGGAGGGTGCTTTAAAGGGGAAGGCATGAGAAAAGGGAGGGCGGCTGTGGGCAGGAGAAGCAGGTGCCGAAGCGGCTGGTAGTATGCGGACATGACCATGAACAGACTTGCTGGCACCCAGGGCAGCTATTTTCCAAAGTAGGCAGGCCTTATCTCCTGGGAAAGTTTGGTCCTTCACTCCTCGACGCCAGTGGTCTGCAAATCCCAAGGAAAGTAGGTTAGTTCTGCTACAGATCATGGGACTGGGGTCAATAAGCAAGGGGGCACACATGCTTGGAACACATGAACCCTTAAGCCTGGTGGAGGGCTGTCACAATGCCATACTGCTTTCATTACTGCGGTTTTGAAATGTAGTTTGAAATCAGGAAGAGTGATGCCTCCAGCTTCGTTCTTCTTGCCCAAGATTTCTTTGGCTCTTTGACATATTTTGTGGTTTCACCCAAAGTTTGGAATTCCTTTGTCCCCTTCCCTGAAAAAGGCCGTTGGAATTTTGATGGGGATTGCATTGCATCTATAGGTCATGTTGAATAGTACGGATATTTTAACAGTATTAATTCTTCCAACCCATGGACAGGGCATATCTTTTCATTTATTTGTGTGTGCTTCAATTTCTTTCATCAATATCTCATGGTCTTAGACTAAAGATCTTTCCCCTCCTTGATGACATTTAGTCCAATTATTTTGTTTCTTTTTCTTTCTTTTTTCAGAGAAGACTGAATTCTTTTACTTAGCTGTAAACAAGTTAGTTGCAACATAATTTCTTTTCCATGTGTTGAGTTCTCAATAGGTTCTTAAACAGTAGGAAAACATTTACTGTTCAATTTCATTGAGAATCTTCCACAGAAACCATCCAAACAGAGTGAGAGTTATCACAATGTTTCTGCCCCACTCTAAGTATACTATTTTAAAGTGCACTTGAAAGTTTAAATGTGTACAAATTCAGAGGTGTAAGAAACTACAATATATACAGAGTTTAGGAAGCTGAAGGCTGTGAATGTCCCTTTTCATTCAATGCATCCTTTATTTTTTTTAAAGATTTTATTTATTTGACAGAGAGAGAGAGAGAGATAGCGAGAGCAGGAACACAACCAAGGGGAGAGGAAGAGGAAGAAGCAGGCTTCCCGCCGAGCGAGGACCCTGGGATCATGACCTGAGCCAAAGGCAGATGCTTAACGACTGAGCCACCCAGCGCCCCTCAATGCATCCTTTATATTGCATTCTTCACACATAAGCAGCCGTTCCTGCTATTTCCTGGGCCAAGAAAGAGCAGATCGTCCAAGGAGTGGAAGTTACTCTGGCATTCTCCTAGGTATGACGCCTTTGCAAAGCCAAATGCCAAGACACAGGCAAGTGCATCTTTGGGCAGTACTCCAAAACTACAGGCTCTGCTCTCTTGGTGGTGGCAAATGGGGACCTTGGTCTTGCTTCCCATTAGACACTGAAGCCATTGTGCTTTATCTTTGCTTCTCTTCTGGTTGAGTGGACTCTGCTTATTCCTTGACCCATAGTCTGTGGGGGCTGGGGGTTGCCTCCCAAGCAGCATCTTTCGTGCCCACAGAGCAGAGCTCCCTTGCCTCTGACCCTACAGACTGGACTACTCCCTGCCTCCCCGGTGCCTGCTTCCACCCCTCAGGGCCCCGCCAGGGCAAAGCATTTCATTCTTTCTGATGCCATGGGAAATGGGAACCTTTTGTTTTCCAGGTAGTTTGCCATAGGTTCTTTGTTAGTGGATAGAAATGCACTGATTTCTGTAGATTGGTTTTGCATCCTGCAGCTTCCTTAAATTTGTATATTAGTTCTGACTGTTTCATGGAGCCTTTGGAGTTTTCTCTATAGAAGATCATGTCATCTACAAACAAAGAGAATTTCACTTCTTTTCTGGCATGAATGTCTTCTATTTCTTTTTCTTTTTCTTTTTTTTAAAGATTTTATTTATTTATCTGAGAGAGAGAGAGAATGAGAGATAGAGAGCACAAGAGGGAAGAGGGTCAGAGGGAGAAGCAGACTCCCCGCTGAGCAGGGAGCCCGACGTGGGACTCGATCCCGGGACTCCAGGATCATGACCTGAGCCGAAGGCAGTTGCTTAACCAACTGAGCCACCCAGGCGCCCTTCTATTTCTTCTTCTTGCCTAATTGCTCTGGCTAAGACTCTCAGTACTATGCTTAATAGAAGTGGTGAGGATGAGCACCCTTGTCCTGTTTCTGATTCTAATAGAGAAGCTTTCAGCCTTTCACCACTGAGTATGATGTTAGCTGTGGGCATGCCATAGACAGCTTTCCTTCTGTTGAGGACCAGCCTGGTAGATAAGTTTTCTAGTCTTGTAATTTCTGTATACAAATTTGTCTCTGCACAAAAAAATGCCCACTGATTAGAAAGGGGAGCACTGCTGCATGCTGGTGGGAATATAAACCGGTACAGCCACTCTGGAACATGGTAGAAAGACTCCTCAAAAGTTAAAAATAAAACTACCCAGTGATCCAGCAAGTGCTATTTACCCAAAGGATACAAAAATACTAATTCGAAGGGATACACACACCCCGTGCTTATAGCAGGATTATCTACAATAGCCAAACTATGGAAACAGCCCAAATGTCCATCAGTTGATGAATGGATAAAGATGATGTGGTATATACATATAATGGAATCTCTCTCTCTCTCTCTCTCTCTATATATATATATAATGGAATATATGTGTATATATAATATATATAATGGAATACTGCTCAGCCACAAAAGAGAATGAAATCTTTTCATTTGCAACAATGTGGGTGGAGCTAGAGTGTATTATGCTAAGTGAAATACGTCAGTCAGGGAAAAAGAAATACCCTATGATTTCACTCATATGGAATTTAAGAAACGAAGCAAATTAGAATAGGGGAAAAAGAGAGACAGAGAGACAGAGGCAAACCAAGAAACAGATTCTTAACTATTGAGAACAAGCTGATGGTTGCTAGAGGGGAGGTGAGTGGGGGAACGAGTGAAATAGGAGATGGGGACGAAGGAGGGCACTGGTTGTGACGAGCGCCGGGTGTTGTATGGAAGAGCTGAATGAGTATATTGTACACCTAAAACTAATATTACACTGTATGTCAACGAACTGGAATTTATTTTATTTATTTTTTAAAAGACTTCATTTATTTATTTGAGAGGGAGAGAGAGCACAAGCAGGGGGAGAGGCAGAGGGAGAAGCAGGCTCCCTGTTGAGCAGGGAACCCAATGGGAGGCTGGCTCGCAGGACCCCAGGATCATGACCTGAGCCGAAGCAGACCCTTAACTGACTGAGCCACTCAGGTGCCCCTGTTTTGTTTTATTTTTTAATTTTGAAGATTTATTATTTTGAGAGAGAAAGAAAGAGAGAGAGAGCTGGGAGAGGGGCAGAGGGAGAGGGAGAGGACCTCCAGCAGATCACCCCTTAAACATGGAGCCCCTCGAGGGTGCTCAATCCTGCGACCCTGAGATCACGACCCAACTGAAACCAGTAATCAGACTGCCAACCGACTGAGCCACCCAGGTGTCCAAACTAACTGGAATTTTTTTTTTTTTTAAGATTTTATTTATTTGACACAGAGAGACATAGTGAGAGAGGGAACACAAGCAGGGGGAGTGGGAGAGGGGGAAGCAGGCTTCCGGCGGAGCAGGGAGCCCGATGAAGGGGGACCTTCAGGGATCATGGGATCATGACCTGAGCCGAAGGCAGACGCCGAACCACTGAGCCACCCAGGCGCCCCCTAACTGGAATTTTTTTTAAAAAACCTAAAAAAATGTGCCCACTGATCAATTTTTATGTCACTGAAATCGTTACACTGGCCTAAGGTCTTGGACAACAAGTTCGTATGTGCCTCTTGTGATGATGCAATAGAAAACCGAGGAAGCATTCTTGCCACAAAATATAACCTGAAACTATTTAATATTTGAGATTCATTTTCCAAATTATAGGGAACACAGGGTTTAGAGAAGCTAGTGAAATGACACCATAAGGAAACAAAGTCAGAACGTGGGCATTCTACTGGACAACATGTCTGATCTGGTCTTTTCAGAGTCTCTATCATGAAAAAAAATTCAGGGCGTAGGGGGACTGTTACGGAATGAAGCGTTTTGCTTACTGAGTTTTCAAAAATTGAACACACCCATGTATCTAGCAGCTAGATCAGGAAACAGAACATTGCTGGCACCCTACGAGTTGCTGCCCTCTTCCATTTATAAATTTCTTTTCTTTCTAAGATTTATTTATTTGTTTGAGAGAGGGGAGGGGCAGTGGGAGAGGGAGAGAAACCCTCAAGCAGACTCCCTGCTGAGCTCAGGCCCGCCATGGGGAGCAATCCCAGGACCCTGAGATCATGACCTGAGCCAAAATCAAGAGCCGGCTGCTTAACCGACTGAGCCACCCAGGTGGCCCCCATTTATAAATTTCTAATGTTGAATCACCTTACTTTGCTGGGACAATCGGAACTTAGTCACGGCATACTGTCTTCTTCTATGTACTGTTGGAGTTGGTTTGAGAATACCTTGTCTAGCATTTTCCCTCTATGTTCATGAGTATGATAGGCCTGATATTTTCTTCTTTTTGTACTTTTTCTGTTATTCCTATTTCAACTTAAAGGTTATATTAACCTCAGAATGAGTTGGGTGGGGGATATTCCCTCTCTACTCTATGGATGAATTTGTATGTTTTTGAGATGATCTGTCTTGAAATTTCTGCGGAACTCTGAAAAAACTGTGCGGAACAGGAGACATCCCAGGGCAGAACTACAGTGCCAGTCCGACCAGGACCCCGACTGCAATGCCAATGAGGGACCCCACAGGGAGGCCTGTGGTGCTTCTTTCATCTGAAATAAAAAGAAAAAGGGAGGGGAATGAGTCCCAAGTCAAATCTGGGGAAGCCAAGACAGGCCGTGGGGGAAGGGCCTGGTTAGGGAGGAAGGAAAGGCCACTGGGTCTGGGTGATGTGTGTGTTGTCACCACAGTGTCCCCACCCTCTTGACCGCTGCACCATTTCTGTTCCTCACAGTGAAACCCTGGATTTGCTTTAATCCTCAAGTTGTGCCCCCACCCCAGGGCCAGTGCTGGCATCCTGTTTCATTTCCTCTCACATTATGCCTCTTCCCCTGTGTCTTCTGTTCCATCATCATTGATGGTCTTAGAGGGAAGCCCTTAGAAGTCCACTCAACACCGATTAAAGAGAATAACATTAGCTGACTGCTTTTGAGGTCGGCCCTGTGCCAAGCACGTGGGAAATACTTTATGTTTATCTCATCTGCTGCTTCCCGGCCCATGAGGGACCCGGGTGTCACCCCACTGTGCAAAATGAGCATCTGAGTGTGTAAAGGGCTTCAGTAAATCAGTGAGGGTCAGAGAACTGGAACGTGATCAGACAACACTTAATCTCAAATCCCCGAGATATTACAGCTACTTACAAAAATGTTAATAACAAAACAACAATAGCTGCTAAGTTTGATTGAGGCCAAATCTGTAAATGACGCTGTCTCAATTTCATCACATGAACTCATTTTAACAACCTTCACAACAGCCCGAAGATCCAGCTGTTCTTTCCAGTTTTAGAGATGAGGAAACTAAGGTTCAGGTGGTTGAACATCTTGTCCGAGGTCCAACATTAGAACCAAGATGCTAACAAGATTCGTCTAATTCTGGGGAATTTTATCCACATTGCCCTAGAGGCTCTGAAGGCGGCTCCCACCTCCTCCAGGCCTGCATCCGTTTCACACCCCTGCCAGTAGAATACACAGGGAGGAGGAGGGAGAGGTTGAGGGTCACTCACAGCTCACATCCAGCCTGATGGGGTCACTTTTGCTGGAACTGACCCAGCTGGAGACCTCACACTGGTAAGTCCCGGCATCCTCCCTCCTGACAGGGTCTATGGTGAGGGTCCTGTTGTCCTGGGACAGCTTCATCCTCTCTGTGAGCTTTAGACTCTGGCCATTGAAGAACCAGTGGATGGAGACCCCAGCGTTTTTTGTGGAGCAGGTCAGGACCACAGAGTCCTTATCTTCTGTGACTGTGGTGTTGCTGGCATGGAGAGAGGGCTTGGATATTGGCTCTGTGGGGAAACACAGCATGTCACTAAATGAGAATGGGCCTGGGGCCCAGGGCTACGCACCTTCCTTTGAGATCTTGGACACTTCAAGGGCCCCGGCGAGCTCTGTAAAGGTGCCCCAGAGGATGGCCCTGCTGTCTGCAGAAGGACGAGTGTCTTTGTTCAGGTGACGATCTGTAAGGAGAAGGCTGTACCTCCCCCTCTGACCCTCGGTCATGTGTCTGCTCTGCCTGGACATCACTGTAGTATCAGCACCTGGAACCTCTTAGCCCACGTGGCCAGCAACCTCATTATCATGAGGAATTTTTTCCCATGGACTTCGGTGGGATTTTCTTGAAATTTGTGACTTTAAAAATCAGGCCTCATTCCTTATATACATTGCCAGGTATGTTGGGGGGAGAAGACTCACAACCCTTCTATCTCTGTGTCCAGGGCAGCTTCATGTAAAGTAGGGAAGGCATTTGCACTGTTTTATTTACTAGGGAATGAAAGCCGCTTGCCCTGTCTTCATTACCTCAGGAGTCAAAGAGTTTTCAATCTACAGGATTTCTCTACAGATCTGTGGATTGACTCTCATGGTGAAAAGCTTCTGTCGAGTGGTGGTTACTATATACAGAATACTGGCACCCTTGCAAATAGAAGGAAACTACTGAACATAATAAAAGCCTTACATGAAACACCCAGAGCTAACATCACACACCATGATGAAACACTGAAAGCCGTTCCTCTAAGATCAGGCAGAAGATAAACATCCCACTTTCAACACAGGACAGAAGTCCAGGCACAAATACTTAGGAGGAAAAAAAACCACAATGTGATCAAATTGGAAAAAAAAAAAAGTACAGTTATGTCTGTTTGCACATGACATGAAATTTTATATACAAACCCCTAGAGATTCCACTAAAAACTGTTGAACTAATAAACAACTTCAACAAATTTGCAGGATACAAAATCAACATACAGAAATCACTGTGTTGCTAACACTAACAATGAAAAACACAAGAAAGAAATAGGAAAACCATTTTATTTGCAATAACATTAAAAAGAATCAAATACTTAGGATTTAACATAATTAGTGAGTCAATAGACAGTATATGGAAATCTATAAAACATTGCTAGAAGAAATTACAGAGGACGTAGATAAATGGAAAGACATTCCATGTTCATGGTGATGAAACTTAGTCTTGTTAAGATGACAGTGTTATCCAAAGAGATCCACAAATTCAGTATAATTCTTACCAAGTTCCTTTTTTTAAGATTTCATTTTTAAGTACTCTCGACACCCAACATGGGGCTCAAACCTAAAACCCCAAGATCAGGAGTCGTATGCTCCACCAGCTGAGCCAGCCAGGTACCTCCATCTCAAATACTTAAGGAACTGCTTTGCAGAAATAGGAATTTCCAACAATTCACACAGAAATTCAGGGGCCTCAAATAGCCAAACTTATTCTGGAAAAGAACAAAGTTGGAGGACTCCTACTTCCTGACTGCTGAGTTACAGTAACTGATAATAATGAGGTCTGGTATAAAGACAGACATAGAAACCAATGGAATAGAATAGGCATCCCGGAAACAAACCCTGTCACATGTGGTCCAATGACTTTCAAGAAGGCTGTCAGGACCATTCAATGGAGAAAAATATCTATTCAACCAATGGTGTTGGGAACACTGGATATCCATGCAAAGGAATGAAGTTGGACCCGATCTTACATCATGTACAAAAATTAACTTAAATAGGTCAAACATCTAAACATTAGAGTCAAATAGTAAAAGTCTAAAAACAAACATAATGCAAAAACTTATTGAAACTGGATTTCCCAGGGGCGCCTGGGTGGCTCAGTCGTGAAGCGTCTGCCTTCGGCTCAGGTCATGATCCCGGGGTCCTGGGATCGAGCCCCACATCGGGCTCCCTGCTCTGCGGGAAGCCTGCTTCTCCCTCTCCCACTCCCCCTGCTTGTGTCCCCTCTCTTGCTCTTTCTCTCTCAAACAAATAAATCAAATATTTTTAAAAAACTGGATTTCCCAATGATTTCTTACACCCAAAGCAAAGACAGTAAAAGAAAAAAATAGATGAATTGTATTACATCAAAATGGAAAACTTCTGTGCATCAAAAGACAGAATCCGGAGAGTGGTAGCAGTAGCTATGGAATGAATAGGATATAGGAGTGAAATGTACAGCACAGGAAGTATAATCAATGGTATTTTAATGGGGCTGCAGGGGTCAGATGGGAGCTACATTGTGTTGAATAGAGCCTAACATAGAGCGTTGTCCAATCACTATGTTGTACACCTGAAACTATATCACATTGTGTGTCAACTAAAGTTCACTAACAAAGAAATGTGAGAGCAACCCATGGGTTGGAAGGAAACATTTGCAAACCATATCTGTAAGAGGTTAATATCCGGATTATATAAAGGACTTCTGCAATTCAAGAACAACAAAAAGCAACTTGAGCCAGAGGCTCCTTCTTCCCCATTTGCAAAGCCCCATTTTATGCATGGGGCTTTCTGGAGCTGAGAAGCTCACACCCCACATTCCAGGCCGGACCCAAGGTCTGCCATGAAAAAAATCAGAGAGCAAGAAAAGGAAGCATCTGCAGACATGTAATGGGAGAGTTCAAGGACAGATTTCAGATTTGTTTGTGACATAAGCAAATGCCAATAACTTCAAGGCTCTTTTCTGAAAGCCAAACAGACCTTCATCACAGCGATCCATGCAGATGCTCCAGGGATCCACTTACCAGAGACTGTGATAGTCTTGACTGTGGTCTTATTGAGGCGAGTGCCAGAGTTATAGGCGAGGCAGGTATAAGATCCACCATCATTCGCAGTGATGTTGGGGATAAAGAGCTTCTGTGTGAACAGCTGGGGTCTCCCACTGATAAACCAAGAATACTGTGCAGGCGGGTTAGAGGCTGCGTGGCAGGAGAGACTGAGGTTGGCCCCTGAACGGTAATAGGAGTCTGAGGGGGAAATGGTGGGGGCATCTGGGCCATCTGGAGCAAACAGAATAAAGCCACAGGTGATGTAATCTGAGTGTAACCGAAGTTCCTGGTGTGTATTAGGGCCACAGTGTCCCACTGGGCCCCAACCTCATTTTAAAAAGTTCCAGTAGAATCCCCCTTGTTCACTGAGCCTGGGTCTGAGACATTCACCTGATTCCCGTCATAGGCTGCTGACCCTCCCAGGTAGGAGCAGCCCATCTCCTCCTAGTCTTGGCTTAGGCTGGGCCTGCCCAGGTTTGCCTGGGACAAGAAGCAATGGCCAGCCTGGGGGTCCAGCTGAGAGTCATGGACTCGGACCCCAGAAGGATGGATGGGCCTGGCCCCCGGCATGTGGATTTGGGCTGACAGCCCGGGCCAGGTAGGAAGGGAAGTTACTCACAGAGAACATTCAGGGTGAATGGGTCACTATGACCGGCACTCCCTGGGTTCCGAATTTCACACTCATAGGGTCCTGTGTCATTCCTTGTGACACGGCATATAGTGAGAGTCCTGTTGTCCAGGGAGAGCTCTAACCTGGTGCTGGCCGGGAGGCTCTTATTGTTTACTGACCACAGGTAGCTGGTGCTCTGAGTCTGAGGTCCACACGTTAATACAACAGAATCCACATTCTCCACAGGGTCGGAGTTGTTGCTTGTGATGTTGGGTTTGGGTAACCCTGCTGTGCAGACAACAGAGAGAACATTGCCCTGGGTGGTACCTGTGATTCCTCCACAGGCATCTTGAATCAGAGTTGGCATCTCTCACCTCTCAGCCAACCTGCGGCCTTCAAAGATTAGGCAGGTGTGTGTAGCTCAGGACAAACACATGAGGATCTGAGCGCTAGGAGAAAGTAAAGCCCCTGCTCTGTGTGCTTACAACACAGGCTGTCTCTAGGGTCAATTACAGAGCAGCATTTGATCCTGGAGGACACAGGACAGAGTCAGAGACAGCCCCAGGCCTCTCCTGGCTCGGCACTGACCTGCCAGCCCAGCCTGGGGATGGGGGTCTGAGCAGAAATGACACCTGGGGACAGCAGGAACAAGCCCGGAGGTCAGTCCAGTACTCAGGTCCCAGGGCCTGGATGGCAGCTCTGCCCAGCTGTTTGATAATGAGTGACATGAAGTAGTGACCCCATCCATGGCAGAGCCGAGTCAGATGACCAAGCCGAGAGCGAGGGGATGAGCAGGAGGCAGGGGTGGTGAGGGAATGAATGATGCATCATCTCTTCAGAGAGGCGTCCTGGGTGCAGGATCCTAGGAGGTCTGGCCACCAGGCTCCCTGCCCTCCAGCGGGAGAGACACCCACACCTTTGACTCCTTCCCTCCTAAGCAAGAGCAACCGAGTTTGTTAACATGTGGACACTGGGCTGGTTTCAGGGGCAGAGTCGGGAGGAGAAGGCAAGTCCTTTCCCTGACACCCCAGTGGGAGTGACAGCAACACAGCAGGAAACAATCAGATCTCAAGTCCAGCACAGGGAGGTGAAGATCGGCCACCTGAGGGTCGGCCGGATCATTCTGCCTCTGATTGCTGATGCAGGTCATATGGTTCTAGAGTAAACACGGAGTGAGCCTCCAGTTGCCGTCACTGCCCAGACCAGCATCCCTCCCTCTGCTGGAGGAGAGGACAGGGCTGTGTCTGCACACAGAGCCTGGGTAACTCTGATCTCCTGCTCACCAGTCTGGGCTCAGTCTCAAGAGCCACATCTGGGGAGGTGAGTCTCGGGTGAAGGACGAGGCTCTGCCCTCCCCAGATGTGGCTCTTGAGACTGAGCCCTGGCTGGTGACCAGCTCAGGCAGCTGGGAAATCATTGCTCCCAGGCAGCTCTGCCCAGGAGCCCTAACCCTTCCTGGCACAGACCCCCAGGGTCACTAGAGTTAGGAGCCCCAACACAGGGGTCTGAGCAGGGGCTTTCTGGGCTGAGCTCTGGTCACGATCCCAGAAGCCCCTCAGGCCTGGTCCTGACTGGGCCCAGCAGGGTCTTTCTCAGATGATCCCAGAGTCTGGATTCTGGGAAAAGAATTCTGATCTTAGGAAGTTTGTCTTCACTGTGTGTGTCCCACACTAAATTCTTGAACCCCACACAGGACATAATGCCGAGGGGGATGGAGGCCAAGTCTTGGCCTGTGCATCCTGTGTGTGTGAAGTAGAATTCACCCCACCCAACACCAGAGGTGAGAGAGGAATTACTCACGGAATACGCGCAGCTGTCCTGTTACTTGTTCAACTTGAACATTTCTCTTCACGGTTTGTAGGGTGTAGTATCCTGTGTCATTCAGGGTGACATTCTGGAACAGCAGGGATCCGTTGGGGTATATTGTCTCTCTGCCGCTGTGTGCAGGCCCTCGGATAATTACTTGTGCATCTACTACATATGATACAATTTGACGCCTGGGCGCTATACTTTTCCCTTTGAACCAGCTAAGACCTACAAGATCCCCAGGCAGACTGTTGACTCGCAGAAGAACATCCTTCCCTTCGGCAACATTGGGCGGCACCGATTCCACAGTGACTTGGGCAGTGGTGGGCGGGTTCCAGAAGGTTAAGAGTGAGACTAGGAGGGAAGGGAGGAGACAGATCAGTATCTGGACCTATGTGTTGGAGGGAAAGCTGGGGCCCTGGAGACAGAGCAGGTCCTAATCCCCCAGCCTCGGGGTGTGTGTCTGAGTGTGTGTGTGTGTGTGTGTGTGTCTCCTGCTGGTCAAGGTCAGCGGCATGATCACACTACTTCAGCGCCTCTGAACTTACTTCCTCCGTTTCGAACACTGTTCCTCACATGTCTGTCGCTCACTCCCTCCCTGCCCTCGGATACCTGCTCCCACTCAGGGGGTCCTGGGGAGAGGCCTGCCCTCCCCACCTCCTCTAGACCCTGTCTTCATGTTCTGACCTTTCCCTGCTCTGTTCCCTTCCTGGTGCTTGTCAGTACCTGACATCACGTTCTAGATGTCTCTGCGTGTCTGTCTTCCTCCTCATAGAAGTGAGCTCGGGGAGGGCAGGGACTCCTCTGATCTGTGCTGTACCCCAGGGGTGGGGCCGGCTGCAAATACCCGGGGCTGAATGAATGTGGCCCCAGGGCTCTCCAAGTGTGGCATTTGTCTGTCATGATCTCAGGTTGGTGGGAAGGGGCAGCGATTAGGGTCCCTGGTTGTTGTTATCAGTTTCAGAATTCAGTCCTCAGTGATGAGTAACTTGGGAAACGGCCCTTGGCTCTCCACTTCCAGATCATGAGATTTTCCCGTTGCTGAGCCGGCTCCCCGGTCCTGCCCTGCTCCCCTGTCTCCTCTCAGAGCCCTGTCCTCCCCGGGAGACCCCAGCCAGCCTCTCTCTCCCATCCTCCCGCCCCCTCGCAGGGGATCATCCCTCTCACCTGCCAGCAGGAGCTCCTGCCAGGGGACGCGTCCTCGTCGGGGAGGGGCCGAGGGGGGCTCCATGGTGCCTGCTGCCCGGCCCGTCCCTCCCTCTGGGGGAAGAGCTTCTGCTCCAGAAACGCTCAGGAGCACTGCCGTCCTGTCCGGTCAGCTCTACCGTCCTTCCTTCCTCCCTCTGAGGCTAGCGGCCTCTGGGGGCAGGAGCGCTGGGCGGGGTCACGTGGGCCGGGGGCGGGGTCTCTCCAGGGCCCCTCCCTCCTGACTCCCTTGTCCCCTTCCTCCCCTTTCATTTCTGTCCACATTGCGGCTCCCTGGGAACTGCTGAGGCCTCTCCGTCTTCAGATGCGATTTCCCAGCATATGCGAGAGCGCGCACACGCCCTTGTTTGGACAAACACAAGCCTGTGGCGTTGGGGTCCAGTCACCCCCACAGCTCGGGGTAAGGGGCAGGGTCAGCGTCCCCACGGCCCTCTCTCCCTCCCTGTGTGGCTTTCCCTTCAGAGCAGGAGTCTGGGGGCTGCTTCAGGAACTCTTGTCACAGGGATGTCACCCCCACTGTGCGCTGGAATCACCTGTGGAGCTTTATCAAGACTGTGGATGCCCAGGGGACACCCAGAAATGCTGGGTCAGCAGATGCCCAGCCAGGCTGAGAGCCCATGATGTGGGGGTGGGGCCGCCTCTTCCCTCTCCTGAGCCCACGGAGGGTCTGCAGAGGCTGTGAAAATGCAGATTCTGACTCAGCAGGTGTGGTGTGGACCCCAGAGTCTGCCTCTCACAAGCTCCCAGGTGATGCTGATCGTCCTGGCCCCGGAGAGCACACTCTGAATAGCCAGACTGAGGGGGACCCTTCCCTTAGAGGATGGCCCTTCTCCCTACTCCAAGTTGGCCTCCGCTGTGTCCTGGCCTTGAGTCTGTGGGCACCACACACAGAGCCCCAGGTCCCCAAATCCAGGGGATTATTTCCGTTTGTAACAGAGAATCCCAGCTGGGCACCAGTCTCCCCGGGGTTCTCACAGGTCTGGGGAGGTTGGACTGACTCCTGGCAGCAAGATCCCAGAGATGACTCTGGAGGTGAGAAAGGGGCAGGCCGGGTGATGACTGGTGAGGGACCCACGGCCCAACCCTGGGTGTCCCCAGTCTGGCCTCTGCTTCCAGGGACAGAGACCCAGGACCAGGTGTCTCAGGAGCTCAGTTCCCAGGTGGGAAGGGGATTTCCTGTGTCCTGGGAAGAGAGAAGGTGGTGGGAGTTCCGGTGGCTGAGGCTCCCAGGAAGGTTCTGAGGAGACCCTCCCTCAGCGTGTGTTGGCTGAACTGTGGCGCAGAGACTGTCCATGTGCCCCTGAGCGTCCTAGGCAGCCTGTGTGCTCTGCCTGGGGGACTTTCCTGTGGTCACTCTGCCTCCCCCATGGGTGGTGCCAGATAATGAGTGGGGGCTGCACAGGGACCCCTGACAGATCAGGGAGCTCCTACGCCTCTAGAAGGAGAGGACAGGAACGTGGGAGGGACCCAGAAGTGTCTTTTGGAGAAAGGGATGGAAAACAGTCTCCTCCTCCACCTCCTCAGCCAAAGCCAGCTTCAGGGTTTAATGGCCTCTGTGTCGTCTGCATGTCCCTATGTTGCCCCCAGGAGGCGATGCTGGGGGCTGCAGCAGGGATGCTGACCAGGCTCCCAAGGATACGCCTCAGTCCTGGGCCGAGGTGAGGGACCGGTCAGCCCGGGTCCTGGTCCCTGTGGGTCCTAGACTGCCTGACTCCATCCCAGGGCAGGGTGAGTCCAGAGAGAGGACAGGCAGTGTCCAGAAGATTCCTGATCCTGTCAGGAGAATTGTCCACCCAGAGGGAGGTGCTCACTCAGCAGGAGCTCTCTGTCCTTGAGATTTCAAGGAATGACTTTGTAGGGGTCCCTTGAGACTTTGGGGAAAAGGCACCGGCCTGAGAGGCTGGGCACCACAATGCCCTGTCTCCCCATCACAGCACTGTGGGGGGATTGCATCCAAGTCATCTGTGTCCCTGTGTCTGCTCTGCTCTGGTCTCCTTACAGGAACCAGGAGCTGGGGCGGCTCCACCCGGAGGGCAGCTGAGGGATCCCAGGGCTGCCTCTGTGAAAGGGGAGGAGACCCTCAGCTTCGGGGAAACAAAGCCAACTCCTGGGTTCTCCTGTGCCGTCTACCCAGGAAGCTCCGCTCATTCCCCACGACTCCTTGGGCTGTTGAGAAACCTTCAGGGAGACATAGCAGGTGTCCCCACAGACCAGGGGCCCTCAGGAAGAGGAGTCACCCCCTGATGTCTTTGGAGGGCAGGGTAGGGCTGTGAACTCCCCTGGTCGTAACTGCAGCTGGGCTGGTGATCCAGAATCTGTGGCAGGTCAGAGCTCTGAGAGCAGAGGAAGGACACAGCTGCCCACCCAGGCCCTCCGGGGAGAGCAGTCAGTCACAGACAGAGATGGGAGTGTCCGTGTTCTGGGAATGAATGGGGGTCTGACCTCTAACTGGAGGAGGTCCCTGTCGTCCCTCCTGAATCAGGAGGGAGAAAGACCCGACAGCCTTACCGGCACGTTCTGGCCCCTCCCATGCTGATGCCAGTGGCCTAGGTCTGCGGGAAAGAGGCTCCGACCCCAGGTGAAAGGGAGTGACATGCTTCCATTGTGTGGTTTCCCTCATGCATTTAACGAGTATTTACTGGGCATCTGTGATGTGTCAGGCCCTGGGCTGGGTCCTGGGAGCTCCATCGAGAACAGAACAGATGGGGTTGCTGGATTCGTGGGATTTACCTTGTTATAGGGCCACGGGCAGTCAGAAAATCATGGCACTGAGGAGTCAATTTTAATACAGAGAAGGGCCAGGAAGGGAAAGTGTCTAGTGCGTCTGGACCATGTCAGGGGGTCTTAGCTGACGGTGGGTCCCATGGAGCACTCCTGAGAAAGTGACCTTTTGGCTGAGGCTGGAAGTGTGTGTGAGTGGACCTTTGCCCCTTGAAGGACAGAGGTGTGGAGGGATGACCTGCCCACAGAGGTACCAGTCTCAGCGGGCAGATGCCTGGCTGGCTGGAGGGGCTGATGGAGTCCAGCGTGGGGCACCTGGAGAGCCAAAGGACTGTGACTGAGTGAGGCTGGGGAGGGTCAGACCCTGCTGGGCTGTGGGAGCACTGAGGAAGGCTCCAGGCTGCGGAGCAACTCTGCCGCCTTTGGTTGACTAGAAGGGAAATGTGGAAGAAAAAGTCCTGCTATGCAATTTTGTATTTTAAAAAATTTGTACTTTAAGTAATATTTCATATATGTATATATAATTTTTAACAACTTTTTTGAGTTATACATGTCATATAAGAAACTCAACAGGGGTGCCTGTGTGGCTCAGTTGGTAAGAGTCTCCCTTTGGTTCAGATCATGATATAGTGGTCCTGGGATGGAGCCCTGTGGTGGTCCCTTGCTCAGCACGTAGTCTGCTTCTCCCTCTCCCTCTGCCCTACTTGTGTTCTCTCTCTCTCTAAAAATAAGTCAATAAATCTTTAAAAAATACTATTGGGGATTGGAGCCGGCTAGGCTTGCGAGCTCCGCTGAGGAGCGTTCATTCCTGGTCCCTGGCCCCTCAGCCGCATGGTGTGCGTGGCGACGTTGAAGCAGCCCATGGAGCTTGAGGCGGCGCTGCTGAGCCCTGGTTCCCCGAAGCGGCGGCGCTGCGCCCCTCTGCCCGACCCCACTCCGGGCCTCAGGCCCCGGACGCCGAGCCGCCGCCGCTTCTCCAGACACAGACCCCACGGCCCACTCTGCAGCAGCCAGCCCCGCCCGGCAGCGAGTGGCACCTTCCAACACCAGAACAAATTTTTCAGAACATAAAACAAGAATATAGTCCTTATCAGAGGTGGAGACATTTAGAAGTTGTTCTTAATCAGAGTGAAGCTTGTACTTCGGAAAGTCAGCCTCATTCCTCAGCACTCACAGCACCTAGTTCTCCAGGTTCCTCCTGGATGAAGAAGGACCAGCCCACCTTTACCCTCCCACAAGTTGGAATAATAGGTGAGCGTCTCTTAAAAGACTATGAAGATAAAATTCAGGAGGAGTATGAGCAAATTCTCAATACCAAACTAGCAGAACAATATGAATCTTTTGTGAAATTCACACATGATCGGATTATGCGATGGTATGGGACAAGGCCAACAAGCTATGTGTCCCGAAGCTTTCTTGCACATCTGGGTACCAGGTTTGACCTCAAGAGATGGCTGCTGTATACTTTTAGCAACTGGTTTGATATCACATTTCACCTCCAACTTTGCATCCTGAGAACATGTAAACTTTTCTGCAGGTCCATTTTATGCAACTTGAAAGACCTTAAAACTTTCTGGTTGCCACAAGCATATCTTTCTTTTCTGCTCAGCCAATAAACAGCTGTGCCCTACTGTGATAGATTTTCCAAACAAAAATACCTGGAGCAGCAGTTTAGCAAAATATGCCCTCAGTGGCACTCAACAAATGGAGTTTCCCCAAGCACAGTTCTGTAAGAAGTGTGTGTGTGAGAGTGTGTGTATATGTGTGTGTGTGTATTTTAAGTTATTATTTGTATTGTGCAAATTTTTTTGATCTTGGGGATTCTGGCTGTGAATTTGATGCACGACAATTATGGTTAAAAACATTTGCTTGGTCTACAGAAGATCGTTAATGTTTTGTGACCATGTAAGTTGTAACGGTGGATTGTTTTATGTTGTAGGTATTATTGTTAAATACAGGGACTGTTCCCAGGCACAGAATATGAATAATAAGTTAGGATGGACATTAGGTGTGATTATGATGACATAGCAAAGGTCTGTCGTCCTAGGTCTACAAATGCGTGGTGAGGAATTAGGATAAACTGGAGACGGGCCATTTGACACATGGACTCTGCCTAGCCGTGCTGAAAAATACTTTGACTCCAAGCCTTAAAATACCCATGTGGAGTCTGTGCTCACCTCATTCACACAGAGAGCTCCCTGGACACTGAACCTCTAAAAAGAAAAAGTCTCCCTGGAGCAGGAGCATCAGGGTTTGCTTGGGAGCACAACACAGGTGAGCGTGGGGCTGGGACAGCCCCTGGTGGCACTGCTATTTGGGAAGAGCCACTTTGCCTTTGTACTGGTTATTAAAAACAGAATTTGGATCCTTGTGGTCAGGCTCCCCCAAATTCTTTTTAAGAATGACCATGTTCAACTGCTTGAGCTTTGTTTTGGCAACCCCCTGCCCAAAGTTGCTTACAGACTGTTCTTCAAATTGTTTCCAAGGCTGTGGAACAGAAAGTAGCCTCTGTTTTGAGGAGATGGAAGTTAAGTATACATTTTTTTTTTACTGTGACTTGTTCAGGACCACGTTTTACAAAATGCCTTGTTTCCTTTATTATTGTTTCTGGAAAGGAAAGTTCTATTAAAATTGTTTTAGTTTGAATATAGAATAGTTTTATTAATTAGGGGTTATTTTGAAAAATTCTGAGTTTAATTCAAGTGTATGCCAGTACCTTCCAAAGTAAGGTAATATTCAGAGACAGTTGTTCTGATCAGATGGCTTAGAGAAATTCTGGAATATTCATATTCGAAGATGCCTTATTAATGAGTGTCTTTGACTTAAATCTAACCAAAAACTGCAACATTATTCCTTGTACATTTTCATTATATAGTGTTAACAAGCTTAGTTGCAAACAAATAAAAGACTTAAGCTATTAAAAAAATACTATTGTGAATTATTGTTAATTTTGTTAAGTTTGATAATGGCATTGTGGATATGTAGAAGAATATCACTCATAGGAGAGGCAGCCAAAGTACTTAAGAATCGGGAAAAAAGGGAATAAAAGGAAAAAAAGAAATGGTTCAGAAAAAAAAGTAAATGTGGCAAAATGTCACACTTTGAAACTAAGGAGGGGATACAGGTATTCTTTGTATTATTTTCCCAACTTTTCTGGATGTTCGAAAATCACCATAATAGAAAGTTGAAAACAGGGAGATGTGTAAGAACATGATTTGTTGCAGCGGAGGTCATGGAAGGTGGCATCAGGACAAAGATCTGAAGGATGGCAAGGAGCCAGGCATACAAAGACTAGAGACCACAGGCAGAGAGAACAGTAAGTGCAAAGGCCCTAAAGTAGGAAATAGTGAAGCATATTTAAGAAGCATAATGAAAGCTAGTCTGACTAGGACATATTCAACAAGGAGGAGAATGGTAGGAAATGAAGTTGGATGGGTTGGGAGAGTCTGGAGCATGTAGGACCCTGTAAGGACTTTAGCCTTTATTCTCCAACTTATTCACTGGAGGGATTAAAGCCTGACCTTGACATGATATGTATTTTTAAAGGATCTTTCTGGATTCTGTGTGCAGAAGAGATACACTGCAGAGAGGCTAAGGGAACCAGTAAGGAGATTGTTGCAATTTAATCCAGGTGAGAGACACAGATGTCTTGGACCAGAGTGGCATTGGTGGAGGTGGTGACAAGTGGTCTGATTCTGGGTATATGTTGAAGATGGAGTCAAACAGGATTTTCTGGAAGATTGTATGTAAAATGCAAGAGAAATAGAAGAGTAGGGATGACTCCAAGCCTGTTGGCCTGAGCAGCTGGAGGAAGAAGTTGCCATTTATCTTGAAATGAAGAAGACTGCAAGAGGAACAGGCCTGGGGTGGACGTTGGGGGAGACAAGGAGGGATATTAGGAGCTTAGCTTTGGGTATGTTAAATTTGAGCTTATTGGACATCCAAATACTGATGATAAATAGGTGTTTGGATATATGAGGTTGGAGAGGTCCTGGCTGGAAATAGAAATGTGGAAATCATCAGCATGTAGGTAATATTGTATTTAAAGCCCTAACATGGGATGGCAGCATGAAGTGCAGGTGGGGGTGGGTAGTAAAGAAGAGAGGGTTGAGAACTGAGCCTCAGGGCACTCCAGGGTCTAGACGGTGGGAAGATGACAAACATGACAAAACAGTGGAAACTTCGGGGAGTAACCGGAGAGGCAGGAGGAAACCCAGGTGTGCTAGCAGATAAACACATGCAGGTGTAATTCAGGTAAGATGAACGCTGAGAATCAGACATTAGCTTTAGCAACATGGAGGTTACCTTTCAAGGAGTTCTGCCAAAAAGGGGTGTAAGGCTTAGGAAGGAATGGAATCAAGACAGGATATTTTTTTTTTAATAGGATGAGAGAATTTGTAGCATGTTTGCATTCTGATGGGAATGAGTCAGTAGAAGGGAACAGTGAGCTCCAGCTGAGAACATCCCAGTCTGAGTAGCAGGACTCCAAGAAGGAGAATGACCTCTAATGATCCACCCATGTGGGCATCCCCTCCCCACTCTTGGATGCAGGAGATACAGCCCCTTCCTCATCCTCTTCAGGAGCTATGGCATTATAGACTTTGGTCATGTCTGTGCTCCTGACTAATGCACACCAAATTGAATGGAGTCTGACCCAAATAAAGAGTCATACTGAAAATGAGCCAAAAACACTATCACACCAGGCAGGAAAGTACTACAGGGACAGAATCTGTGACAACTATGATTCCTGAGTAGTCACCCCATCTGGTGTAAACTGGCCTCCAGACTGGTGATAACAAGGGAAGCTGGAACCCCTGAGCGTGAGTGGAAGCCATCAGGATGGATGGGAGCCTGTGTCCATTCCTGCTGCCTCCATCTTGGCAGTGTGGGTGTCCTGCAGGTGAAGCTGGCGTCCTTTGTCACATAGCTAAACACACACCTGGCTTAGGAGTCGGAGGAGCTGAAAGAAGGTGCAGGGCAAGGTGAGCCAGCAGAAGAGCAACAACTGGGGAGAGCCGCACAAACGCCCACCGGGATCTTTGAAGGGAAAATGCAAGATGGCTGCTATTTCCGGCAAAAATGTCTTCCGTGGCCCAGCCTCACGGAAACCTCCAGGGGAGGGAATTCTGGGAGTTGTAGTTCAGCCCTGACAAGTCGACCTGTTACAAAGTCACCTCAGCTTTCATAGGCCTGAGCACTCTGCCCTGGCTGTGCGTTCTTGGGACCAGGAATTCCACGAGGGTAGGGGTGAATGGCATTCATATCTGGGGCTTGGCACAGAGGAGGGGCCCAGGGAATAATCAGTGAATTAATCAGCAGTTATTGAAGAGAAACGGAGTCCCAGGTTCTCCATTTAAATCAGAAACCTATTGGGGCACCTGGGTGGCTCAGTCGTTAAGCGTCTGCCTTCAGCTCAGGTCATGATCCCAAGGTCCTGGGATCAAGCCCCGCATCAGGCTCCCTGCTCTGGCCTGCCTCTCCCTCTCCCACTCTCCCTGCTTGTGTTCCTTCTCTTGCTGTGTCTCTCTCTTTTAAATAAATAAAAAAGAAACCTATCTAACAGTATCATAGACTTTTATTACCTCCATGTATGTGGGAAAATATGGACCCCTCCATGGCCTGAAGAGGATCAGGATATGAGACCCCCAAAAATGCTACTTCGGCATAAAGATTATTCTGAGCTGAGGCCAACTGTGAATCAGCAGATGTAGGAAGAGTTATCCATCCTCCCCTTATCTGCGTTAAAAGCAGGGCACAAGTTTCCCCTGGGAAGGTGTGTCCCCATGCTGTACCAGAAAGAGAAGAGCAATGTGCATTCCACCTGAGATGGGGAGTCAGCAATGAGACAAGTCTGCATAAACAGACTTCCCTACAATAACCCTATTGTCCATTCTTTCCCCCATTTATTTGTTGGTTGCTTCTTCGAGATTTATCATACCCTAAAGCCGAAAGCTCCTTTCCTTTGTTAAAATAGTATAGAAGCCCCTAAGTCTAACTGCTTCAAATTTCACTTTTCTGTCAACTCCTGTGCACATAAATACAATTGACTGTTGAACTGTGCAGATCTACTTATATGTGGATTTTTTCAATAAATATAGTACAGTGCCGCAAATGTATGTTCTCTTCCTTATGATTTTCTTAATATCATTTTCTTTTCGGGGCACCAGGGTGGCTCAGTTGCTTAAGCAGCTGACTCTTGATTTCAGCTCAGGTCATGATCTGAGGGTCGAAGGATCGAGCCCCACATCGGGCTCACACTCAGTGAGGAGTCTGCTTGTCTCTCTCAATTAGCATTGGCTGTTTTAAATAACAACTCTCCTGATAATGAACAGCGAGTCATCAGAGGTCATGGCTACTGTTAGGATAGTTGAGGGAGCACTAAGTGGGAGCACCCACCAAAGCCTCACTAGGACCCTTTGAGGAGAGTGGCTCTGTCCAGAATTACAGTGTGGAAACTGAGGCTCATCTGGTCATAAAGGCCAGGGAATGACGGATTGGGATCCAGGCTGTGAGCTCAGCCACTTTCTGCAGTGCCGCTCAGGGCCATGGGGTGCATTCCCTCATTCACATTCAGACATTCTACCCATTTCTGTATTGTAAATATTCTGCAATATTTACAATCCAGACCCATGTGGCATGATACAGATGCACACAGAGTATATAAGAATATGGAAACCCAGACAAGGGGCAACCAGTCAAGGGTTAATCCAGTCTGAAAACATCTGAGGTGGCTTCTTGGAGGAGGTGACACTGGAACTGAGTATAGAAAGGGATAGATGATGTTGGCAGAAAGAATTACATGGAGAAAGACCTGGAGGGGAGAGAATGCTTGATTCCTTGGAAGATAGATAAGAATAGGTAAATATGGAAATGCATAAGGAAGAAGGGAGTTCACAGAAAAGGAAGTGCAAATGACTCCTGATGCTTAGCCCCTTAATTAGAGACTAGAACTTAATTATTCCAACCACTAAAAAGAAAGGAGAATTATGTAATGTGATCAAGGTGCTAAATATCACTACAATGGCAATCGTATTATAATATTTAAATGAATTAAGTTAATAATATATTGTACACCCTAAATTTATACAAGTTATAGGTCAAATATAGTCAATAAAAAGGGGGGGAGAAAAAACAAAGTCTCCTCTCAACCCAGAAAACCTCTCCACAAGGTGGAAGAGAAAAAAAATGAGAGTTTTATTTTTGAATAAGTATTAAACCAGAATGTGATGTCCACCACAGGTGACCCGCTAAGAAATTGCACAGAGAGGGCGCCTGGGTGGCTCAGATGGTTAAGCGTCTGCCTTCGGCTCAGGTCATGATCCCAGGGTCCAGGGATCGAGTCCCGCATCGGGCTCCCTGCTCCTTGGGAGCCTGCTTCTCCCTCTGCCTCTCTATCTCTCTCTCTCTCTGTGTCTCTCATGAATAAATAAATAAAATCTTTAAAAAAAAAAAAAAAGAAAAAAAATTGCACAGAGAGAAAGCTCACCCCCTTACATGGCCAGGCAGATACAACTTATTACATACATCTTCTCAGTCTGAACACTAACTAGTCCTCAAGCGAGAGCACTTGACAGCCCCATTTGTCACACATAGTTCATCCTAAATTAGCCTGGTTATTGGGGGTGACCATCTGTGTTAGTTAATTGGTTTTATCCAAAGGAAAAATAAACTTTTCATATCTTTTTTTAAAAGACTTTATTTATTTGAGAGAGAGAGCATGAGCAGGGGGAGGGGCAGAAGGAGAGGGAGAAGCAGACTCCCCACTGAGCAGGTTGCTGATGCGGGGCTTGATCCCAGGATCTTGAGATCATGACCTGAGCTAAAGTCAGACACTTAACTAACTGAGCCACCCAGGTGCCCCTAAACTTCTTATATCTTTATGGCTGCAAAGTCATAATTTAGTTCTGCAAAGTTGGAATGAGGTGCCCCCACCTAAGTTAGGCTCCTACTCTTCCCCAGAAACTGGGAGATAATCTGGGGGCACTATCTTTCTTGCCGGTTCTGTTTCAAAGAAATGGGTCCCATGTCCTTGAAAAAAAAAAAAAAATCCCTGAGTTGTAAAGGGCGCAAGAGGCCTATTTAGATGTTTTCAAGATTTACATACATCTCGAAGGGACAGAGAGAGCACTTACTTACAACTACACATTTCCTAAAGAAAATACTTCTGAAAGAAAGGGGGGGTCTCTTTTCCTTTTTGCACCAGGGAAAACTAATTTTTCTTTCTTTCTATGTTTGTATTTACCCTTTCAGGGGTGATTGCAGGGAGGAAGTGGTGTGTCCTGTCAAATGCTACAAAACAGTAGCCTGAGGAGCACCTGGCAGGACGTGGTGACCTTGGTAAAAGCAACTCTAGCGGAAGGGAAAGATGGAGAGACGGACAGGTGAGTGGAAGGAAGAAATGTATCCAGAGAATGGAAGATGCTTCCATCTTCTCTCTGAGAAGAGAACAGGCAGGATAAGGAATGCAAGACCAACGAAGTGATTTTTTTTTTCAATGAGCGGCTTCAGAGGATGTGTCAGATGGGGACACAGCCAACGCAGATGGGGGAGTAGAACACTGGCAGGATACAGGCTGCCTCAGCCATCGTTACCCCAAGAAGAGCCATCTTGGGGGAATCTCTTGGAGGAATGGCCATTTTAGGTTATATAAAGTTCAAATCTACAGAAAAAATAACAGTGAAGGTTTAGGCTCAGGGTCAGGGCTCAGCCAGGTCAGGGTCAGGAATTGGTGATGAGAAGATATTCATGGTCAGAATGTGGGTTCGGGTGGGATGAGAGCTTGTGATTCTGGGGTCAGATTAGAGGTCAATGTCCAGAAGACAGAGGCCAATCTTCAGATACTATAAACCTGAACTTCACTCCATCTCTTCCTACTGTCTATTTCTCCTTCTCTATTCTGTAAGTTTCTTTTGCTCCTATATTTCATTTTTCTTTCTCCCTCTTCCTCTCTTTCCACCTCTCTCTTCTCCTTAAGGATGAGGCAGACAAGAAAGGGGTTAAGAAAAATTGTCTCCCTCGCCCTTATTTTTGCAACCCATGCCCGCAGAATTTAAATAGCTTTAAACGCCGGTTCTTCGTTGATTGAAATTGACTTTAGACCCAACACGAATAATTTAGAAAGCAAATGGGCATAATCTGGCTCAAGTCTCTGCAAATAAGTAAAATCTAAATTCCAATTCCTTTGTCTTCTGGAGTAGCCCACAGTTGATTTTTTTTTTTTTCTTTTTGCAATGGATCAGTTACTTGTATTCGATTTTTAAAATCTTGTGACTGGTTTCATAAATATAATGGGGCAAAAACCTTACTTCCTGTAAGGGGAAATCAGACTTGACTAATTCTCATGCTGGCACTAAAAGAAGGAGAATTGCATGTTTGTAAGTGCAGATACATTTGAATATCAAAATAGTAGGGACAGTAAGTGATGGGTCACAGAGGAAATAGTCATAACTTATAAAAAGTCCAAACCATTAAAAACACAAAAGATTTATGCTAGAAATTAACCCTAGCCTTCTCCCACCAAAGTCTTCCAGTTGGAAATATCAAAATCTAAAATAACTCCTGGTTGATTATATTTAGAAATTAATGACAGTAAGAGCGTCTGTTTCAAACCCAGAACGCTTTTTATGGAGTATCTTACAATCTCCAATAGGAGAATCACAGTGAAGAACTCCAGGTTTTGGAGAAAATCCATGTCTCCCTATGCAGATACTGATTTGGAAAGGGACTCCTGGCTTGTCACTGGGCCCGGGTGGAATCTGGATGCCAGGTGCCCTGGACTAAATGTGTGTGTCCCATCCCACAATTTGTATGTTGTTTTTATTTGTTTGTTTGTTTGTTTGTTTGTTTGTTTATAGAGTGTGTGAGTGACTGGGGGGAGAGGCAGAGGGAAGAGGAGGAGAGAGAGAGAATTTCAAGCAGGCTCCATGCTCAGTGCGGAGCTTGACATGGGGCTCAATCTCACAACCCTGGGATCATGCCCTGAGGTGAAATCAAGGTCAGATGCCTAACCAACTGAACAAGCCACGCACCCCAAGGTGGTATTCTAAGGAAAACCTCAGGCCTAAGAACCAGGGAGCCAGTGGTATAAATCCCAGTCTAAATCCGAAGGCCAGAGAATGGGAGGACTGATATCTGAGGGCAGGAGAAGACAGATGTCCAAGCTCAAGCAGAGAGCAAATCCCTGCTTCCTTCACTTTTTCGTTCTATTTAGGTCCTCAACAGATTGGAAGAGGCCCAATTGCCTGATGTGGGCCATCTTTGCTCAGTCCACCGATTCAAATGCTATTCTTTTCTGGAAACAGCCTCGCAGAAACACCCAGAAATAATGTTTTACTAGCTATGTGGGCATCCCTGAGGATAAAATCAACCATCACATCACCCTTGTAGGAAGCAGCCAGAGCTGCTTAGTTTTCATTCAGCCACGTGAAGACACAGTGAGAAGTCTGCCATCTGCAGCCCACAAGAGGGCATCCTGGTCTTGGACTCTCATCCTCCAAAACTGTGAGAAACAAACTTCAGTTTTTGATAAGCCATGGTATCTTGTTGTAGAAGGCCAAACTGACAAAGTCACCTGGCCACAAACACCAAGGACATTGTGACCCGAACTGCACATCACATACTGGGTGCAAACTACCAAACCATGACTTTGGGTGTGCACAGCAGCATCCGTCATCCACGGAAAAGATGTTTATGGGATTAGATTCAAGTGGGGATGGAAGGTACAGGCGTACACCTAAGCAGATGGCTCAGATGCCCATGGTACCTGCTCCTGATGCATCTCCCTTCACCTATGCCTATGGGCTCATGGATATTCCCTGTGATCTCTTTACAGAGAAGGGGAACAACAGACCAGAGGTATGGACGGATTCGTATGATGGACTGGCACCAGGCAATAGGTAGATGCTGGGTTAGCATTGCACTCATGTGGCCCTGAAAGAGTGATGTAGGGAAGGCCTTCAGGTGGTGAAACTTCAAGGGTCCACCTTGTGGGAGAGAGGGATGTCCTTAGGTCCACTTATGCATGGATCCATATGAGCCACCTGACCAAGGACTTGGAAAGAATAAAAGTATGAAGAGAAAAAAGAAAAGAATGAAAGTATAAAAGGAAGACAGGGAGGATATGTGGAGGTCCTCTGGGAGTGGGCACAGAGTGTGAAGATGTTCATGACCCATGCTGATGCCCACCAGAACAAAGGCACTGAGGAATGGCCATGTGGGCAGGTGTGGAAGCTCCATGTGGTTACAACAAATAGGCTAGCTCTCCGCAAGGCCGACCTGGCTGTTGACAGTACTCAGTGCCCAAACCAACAGAGGCAGAGGCCAATGCCATTCTACAGCAGGACTACCCAAGACATGCCCCGTCGTGGAGAGGACTGAGCTTTATCCTCACAGGGGGATAGACACATACCGTGGGTTCCCATTCGCCTTCCTTGTACACCCAATGCTTCCTTCAACACTGCCATTTGGGAACTTAGAAAATGTCTTTTCGAGTGCTGTGGTATCCCATGAGGTAGTGAGGTCATTAACTCACAGCCATGGAGCTCTCTGATCTTCCCAGGTGCCCCATTTACACAGAGACAGTTGGCTTATCAGAGTGATAGAGTGGCCCATGAAGGCTTATGAGGGCACCGGGTGAGAGATGGTACCCTGGCATCCATCAGGAATGTACATCTCAGACCAACGGTCAGTCTATTGTGCCCCATCCCCCACAGGCAGAAGGCAGGAGTCCATGAGGCAAGAGGAGAATAAGGGAGAGCCCCTCCCGCTACTGCATACTCCCACCGACCACCCACTTAAAGAATTCTTGCTGTGGGTCTCTGTAGCCTTGGGATTGGTGTGGGTGAGGAACCCATCACAGCTCTAATCAACTGGAAGCCATGTCTGCAGCCCAGCCGTTTTGTGCTTCCCCACAAGGCAAAGAGGAGGGGCATTCTGCTGATCACTAGATGGAACGTGACCGCCAGAGGGAGGTTGGGTCGCTGGGTCAGGGAGGACTGTGTTTGGCAGCCAGGCGACATGTGAGGAGTACATCTTCCTATTTCCATGGCCAGTGGCCCTGCTCCATGGAAAACTGCAGACACTCAGTAAAGATCATCAAACACCCAAACCTCCTAAGAACGAAGACTTACGTCCCACGACAATTGCTTAAACTAGGTGTTGGCAGGTAGTAAGCTGATACGGAACGGGTGGGGGAAGGAGCACCCAACCGCATGCAGGACATTTGCAGCTTTGTTTTTACATTATTTCCTGCCCCCCGTCTGCCTCTCACTGTGGGCATATGAAGAACTGGCTATCGCCGTGGGCGTCCAACTCATTGTCACCAGCACACCACGTTGCTGTGATTACGTAATGGGTGGCAATGGTGCGACCTCTATACTGAGGACTCTGGTTTTCATCTGGACAAGGAGAAGGCATGGATGTGAGGAGGAAGAGGGTGGGCCAGGACGGACACCTGGTTTCCTTCTCCCCCTGCTCTGTGCCGTGGGTGGCAGATCTATGGGGCTGCATCGCAGGAATGCCTGCCCTCCAGCTGGGTTCAGTCAAGAGGAGCCCCAACGGGAGAACGGAGGAAGGACACTGAGTAAAGCTGGGGTACTCATTCCCCAGCTCCCTCCCTACGGTGTGGGCTGGGTGGCTTTTTCAGCTTAAGATCAGAGCATGTAGCAGGCAGCCCTCTGAAAAGCTCCCCCACACACCCTTCCTACTGCAGATTCCAGTAATGGTAAAGACTTCTCCCCCTTCTCGGGCCTAGGATGGTTACAGAGACCCAAGGAGATCAGCCTCGGGAAACTGCGCAAACCTTCTATGTCAAGTTTCTCGGGTAGGATGAATCCCCCTTTGTGCTGGGGCCTTGCCTGCTAAGAGGGTAGCCTCATCAGTGGTGCAACACCACCTCCCAGGTCATGGTGGTGCCCACTTACCTTTGGCCCGAGCATCCTGAAGGCTCTGCTACCCTTCAAGCTGGAATGGGGACATGCACCAGAACAGTGACGGAAGGTCCTAAGATGGTGAATCTCTCACCGGGCTCCTCCCCTCCCCAGCCAGATCTCTGCATGTCCTGCCCACCCCCCAAACACACACACAGAGAAACCCCATCATTCAGGGAAAGGACAATGTCTTTATTATCAGACACATGTGGCCACTCTTGACCTCTCCCAGAGGTCCAGTTCAGCCTTTCCCAGCTGCTTCTATATGTTGTTATCAGGCCATGAAGTATGTGGGTGTGCTGAGGGATGATGATTCATGGAGAGGGCAAGGAAATAATTCAGCATCCAAGGCTGCTTGGTTATGAGGTCAGAAGGAAGGTTGGTTTAGGGGGTCAGCAAGGAGCTAAGAATCATAGGGAAATGGGGTCAGCAGAGAGGCATCCCACACCAGACAGCTAGGGATAGTCCAAGCCCCACCACCCAAGCCAGTAAGGGCACGGGGGCCGCTCCAGCTTGGAGAATAAGGTCCTCCAGCTCTTCCTCAGAGGTCTCAATCACAGAGAAGACCCCAATTTTCCGGGCATCGTTCAACAAGGAGCTGGAAGCTTGGGTCACGCAGCCCTGAATGTTCAATTCAGAGTGTATCCCACCTACAGAGTGAGTCAGAGAGGTTTCAAAAGACAGCACACTCAAAGTCCTAAGACCCAGGAATCCCAGACCCCCCCAGCCCCCTCAGACGGGGAGACCGCGCTTAGTCCTCTCCTCCCTCAGACCTAGAAATCCGAGTTCCCAGGCCCCCACCCTCAAACCCTTGAGTCAGGGCCTCAAGTACCCTCCCACCTCAGAACCACTGCATCCAGTCCCCCAACCCTGCATTCTTGGAACCTGGCCATCAGCACTTACCTCCCTGGATCTTAATGTAACCACTGTAACAATGAGTGGTGCCATTGGGGCATATAATAGTTTTTGGGTTTTCTGGGCAGGATCCAAAGATGTTCACACAGATGGGACATTGCAGATTTCCCGGGGCAGGGGCAGCTGAAAAGTAGAGAGAAGGTTGGGGTGCACAGCTCTGCTCCTAGCTGGAGCCACCCTCCTCGATCCCTGGAGCCTCTGTGTCTCCCCATCTCAGGGTGTCCCCGGTCCCACCCAACCTGCTGGGCTTCCGTACCTGGACGAGGGAGAGAGTTCAACAGGACGTTGGTATTGCTGGCCCCGTTGCACCTGTTGGAGGAGCAGAAATGGGCATAGGAGGCCACCAGCACTCCAGGGGGCCCCGAGTGTACGGTGATCCTAGGGGCATCCTGCGTCCTGCCCTTGCTGCAGCCTTTGCTTCCTACTATGATTGATTTGTGTCCTGCGGGGAGGGGCGAGAGAGCAAAAGCTGGGCTGGGGGAGTGGGGCTCTGAGGGTCAAAGGCAGGAGGCAGAGCCAGGGGGGCTCCCTGACGCTCAGCAGGCAGGCAGAGGGTGAGTGCATGTGCCCGACTTCCAGAGCCCGGGGCACACTGAGGGCAGGGGGAAGGCTGGGGCCAGGGCCAGCTCTGCCGTCCGTCAGTTCTTCCCCCAACGCCACCTGCTCAGGACAGTCTCCCCGGAGCACCCACTTTCAAACGGGAACCTTCACCTAACTCTCCCTACCTCCTTTCCCCACGGGGTGCTCTCATCTCCGCATCCATATATTACTCTGTTTTGTGTGTGTGGTTTGTTTTTTCTTCCCCACTGGCGTGTAAAGCCTGAGGAAGGAGGACGGAAGGGACCCACGGTGCCTACAACAGTTGTCTGGCACACGGCGGGGGCTCGATAAATCTCAAACGGACTCAGCGAGGTTACCCTGTGCCGGCTCTGTTCTTGCCCCGCCCCCGCCCCCGCCCCCGCAGGGACTGTGACGACCACCCAGCGAGGGAGGTAGTATCACTGCTGTCATTTCTCCGTGTCCAGAAGGGCCAACTAAGGCACAGAAGAAGGAAGGCCTGAGCTTAGAAATTGAGGCATGAGGGGAACCCGGCAGGAAAATCGGGGGACAAGGCCCAGGGTGGGGACATTCGGGACTCTGAGTGCAGCCCACGTACCTACATCGACGAGCAGAAGTGTCTCCTGACACACCTCCCCAACACTACAAAGCTCGTAGTGACCTGTGGTCCACCTGAGGGGCGTCTGAGACAGGTTTTGATTGCTGTACAACGTGAGCCCCCGTTGACAGGTCAGAAAAGCTGGGGAGAAGGAGTTGGTGTGTAAGGGTCTGTGTAAGCCAGGGAATCAGCCATGTCCGTCCCTCCGGGTCCCGTGCTTGGGAAGGTGGCCACATTCTTGGGTCATTTTCCAGGTGACCTGGCCACAGAATCTCTCAATCTCAGATTTAGATGGGACCGTGGAAGTCGGGGTCCCATCCACATTCTTTACCCTGTTTTTTTTTTTTTAAGATTTTGTTTATTTGACAGAGAGAAACACAGCGAGAGAGGGAACCCAAGCAGGGGGAGCGGGAGAGGGAGAAGCAGACTCCCTGCTGAGCAGGGAGCCCGATGCGGGGCTCGATCCCAGGACCCTGGGATCATGACCGGAGCCGAAGGCAGATGCTTAACGACTGAGCCACCCAGGCGCCCCATCTTTACCCTGTTTTTGCCTGAACACCTGTGGGAGCCTTTCTCAAGGGTCCTCGAGGAAGGCCCCTCCTCCCTTTGGGTGTGACAGGCACCATGGCTCTTCCTTGGCCTACATCAAACTCTACTTGCCCTCTCTGACGCTCGGGGCCCTCATCTGGATGAGGAGGGTAGCCTGCCACTATATATATATATATATATATTAAGATTTATTTATTTATTTGAGAGAGAGAGAAAGCGGGGAGGGACAGAGGGAGGGGGAGAGAAAGAAACCCAAGCAGACCCCACAGCTGAGCGTGGAGCCCGACGTGGGGCTGGATCCCACAACCCTGAGATCACGACCCAAGCCGAAGCCAAGAGCTGGACGTTCAACCCACTGCACCACACAGATGCCCCACCACATATTTCTCTCCAGACCAAAATACTCAAATGCCTGGTGCACACTGAGCATCTACCATGTGCCAGGCTGTGGTAGCTGCTGTGCATGGACTAGCCCGTGAGTCTCTCAGGGAGCTCCCCTCACCCGGATTACCTCATTGCCTCACGGCAACCTCCAGTGTAGGTGGCTTAATCATCATCACCCCAACGTCAAGTTGGGAAACAGAGGCACAGGACTTGTGCAGGAGGTGCAGAAGCTTGCCCCATGTCCCAACCCAGGTGACTGGCAGAGCTGAGCTCGAAACGCAGGTGTTCTGGCTCCTTGGGGCGGGTGCTGACCACGCTCGGCCACCTCCGGCCCCCGAGGTCTAAACCTTCTCTTTAGACCTCACATGGCCAGCAGGGATGGGTCCCTCGATGCAGAAGCACCTGGGCTGGTGAGGAGGCATCCACAAACGTGGCACCTTCACCACGGCCCCTCGAGGGAGGCCTGTTCATCTCCCGGCTACGCAGATGACAAAACCGCCCTCTGCTGCCTGCTCCAAGCCTCATCCCACTCCCCCCCACCCTCCAGCCCCCTGCTTACCCATCTTGCTCAATGGCACCTCCTTTCTTGCAGCCGCGCCAGGAAAATATTGCTGTCACTTTGGACAATTGCCTTTCTCTTAGGTTGCACCCATCAGGAAATCCTGTGGCTTCAGCCGCAAAATACCACCAGGACCTTGTGGGCTTCTCACCAGCTGCACTGCTTTCCCCAGAGCCGAGACCACTGGCCCTCACCTGCTTCCCCCCGATTTCCCGGCCCCACCCCCAGCAACCATGAGGGAATCCTCAAAAGGGGGTAAGTCCATTCATGTCCCTCCTCTGCTCGGAAGACTCCAAAAGGTCTCCATCCCTCTCAGCATAAAATTCCTAGTCCCTCTGCCGCCAAAGGCCCACGGATCTGGTCTTAATAGCCACTCAGGTTGCTCGAGGCTCCTCGCTGTGTCCCCCACCCCTGCAGGGCTTCTTGCGAGCTGACACTCACCACCAGGGCTGCAGTCCTCCCTCATTTCGATGGGCCCGATTTTCTGAATCCCGTTGAGCAGGTTGCAGCCTGCTTGGGACGTGCATCCTTGGACTCTCAGAATGCTGAAGCTATCCCCTGTGGACCGGGGCAGGGAGGGAGACGCTGCTAGGACCACCCCGCCCCTTGGGGGAGCCACCCTCCTCAGGTCCCAGCTTCTGTCCCTCACCAGAGAACCAGATCTTGGTCCTCCATCTCCTCCTCCTGCCGCCTTAGTGCCCCACATCCCATGGCCCACGGGGGCCCCCCTGTGCTGGCTCACCTTCCCTGAGCCTGATTGCTCCGCGGTAGCAATGCGTGCTTCCGGCTGGGCAGGTCAGTTCTGTGGCAGACTTGCAGTCTTCTGTAGACAAGCAGACTGGACACCTCAGGGAGCTCGGGCCTGGGGAGGTGAAGAAAGGGCTCTGGATCTAATGGGGGCCTGCTCTCCACGGCCCTGCCACTTTGCTGGTCCCTAGAAGGAACCTCCCCAGTCTCCCACAAACGCGCCCTCCTTGGCTCCTCCCTTGCAGGCAAGCCAGGGAATCAGGGACAGGTGGCAAGGGAGAGAGCAAGGGCCAAGGGGTGGGCAAGAACCCCGGAGGGGTCATCTGGGCCTGAGTACCTGAGGGGGTGCAGGGAGGGGAGGGGTGCCCTAGGAGGAAGCAGTGGATTCACCCACAGGTTCCACAAAACAGTCCGAGAACACTAGAGCCTCGCGTTCACAAACTAATCCAAAGAGTCGAGAAGCACGAAACATTGCCCCAAACCTGATCTGGGGCTACCAGACAAGGAAGGTGTGGTCCGTGACACTGTAACAGTGTTGTGTGGCTAGATGGGAACCACACTGCTGGTGAGCACAGCACCACACAGAGTTGGGCAATCACTTTTGTATTCCTGAAGCTAATGTCACACTGTGTGTTAACTAGGCTCAAGGAAAAAAAAAATTTTTTTTAAGTTCCAGGCTAATTTCACTTTGGAAGAGGAACTGCCAAAACCCTAAATAAAACATGAGTGAATCAAATTCTAACTCAAAGAAGAAGAAAAAGAAGGAGGAGGAGGAGGAAGGGGTATGCACTAGGTTAAGGCCATGCCCCAGTCTAAGCGAGGTGGCTGAACACCAGGAGATCCCTGTGGCTTGCGGCTCCAGGACAATAGAAGAAGGGGTGCTGAGGGAGGGAGCCCCAGACAGAGCAGACAGGGAGTCGGGAGGGAGGAGGGATCCAAAGGTCGCTCCCTCTGTGCTCACTTCCACTCCTCAGCCCTGCTGCTCCCCTGCGCCCACAAGCCCCTTCTCTGCCCGCTCCCACCTCATACCTGCAGTGGAGGGCAGGGTCCAGAGCGGGAGGCTGGTGGACATGCTGTTGCATTTGTCCTTCTCCCGGCACACACGGGTGTAAGAGAGGACAGTGAGGCCAGGGCCTGCACTGTGCTCCCTGATGAGGACATCCTGATCTGCCACAGGGGTGCATCCCTTGTTGATCACCACGTACACTTGGGGTCCTGCACCAAAAGAGAGTCAGGCCCTGGACCCCTGGGTCTGAGGGAGGAGGGGCTGGGGGCCTGGACCCCTGGGTCTGAGGGAGGAGAAGGCTGGGGGCCTGGACTCCTGGGTCTGAGGGAGGAGGGGCTGGGGGCCTGGACCCCTGGGTCTGAGGGAGGAGGGGCTGGGGGCCTGGACTCCTGGGTCTGAGGGAGGAGGGGCTGGGGGCCTGGACCCCTGGGTCTGAGGGAGGAGGGGCTGGGGGCCTGGACTCCTGGGTCTGAGGGAGGAGGGGCTGGGGGCCTGGACTCCTGGGTCTGAGGGAGGAGGGGCTGGGGGCCTGGACCCCTGGGTCTGAGGGAGGAGCGGCTGGGGGCCTGGACCCCTGGGTCTGAGGGAGGAGCGGCTGGGGGCCTGGACCCCTGGGTCTGAGGGAGGAGGGGGCTGGGGGCCTGGACCCCTGGGTCTGAGGGAGGAGGGGCTGGGGGCAGGACCCCTGGGTCTGAGGGAGGAGGGGGCTGGGGGCCTGGACTCCTGGGTCTGAGGGAGGAGGGGCTGGGGGCAGGACCCCTGGGTCTGAGGGAGGAGGGGGCTGGCGGCAGGACCCCTGGGTCTGAGGCAGGAGAGGCTTCCAAGTCCCTACACAGAGTACAGTAGGACTGGGCAAGGAAGGCTCCTTCTCCCGGGAGAGGGTGGGAGTCAGGCTTGGGGCCCACAGGGCCCTCCTCACCGTTCTCAATGAGGATCAGCGTGTCTTGGCAACCCCAGCCATCCTCACATTCCTCCACGCCAGTCGTCCACTCAAGGGGCAGTTCCGATACATTCCTCAGAGAATTATCTGTCCCCCTTTGACAGATCAGGGCCTGCACTCCTGAGATGGGCAGAGAAATCCATCTGAGCCCATCCTCCAGGAAAATGCCCTCCCAGGTCAGGGTCCTCCCTCACTCACGGGGCAGCATGAGGGTGGCGCCCAGGAGAGCCAGCCGCAGGGCAGGGCTCATGGTCAGGGTGGTTGGAACTCTCGCTCCTGTTCTTTCTTCTGGGTACCCCAGCCTTTTATATCTTGCCAGGAAAGGGCAGGACGGAGAGCCCTGACAGAGGAGGTCCGAGCGCACCCTCTGAGTCTCACTGGATAAGAAATCCGGGTACGCCCTCCTTCCCCAGACCCAGGAGTCCAGGCTCCCTGACCCCCCAACACTTAGAAACATCCCGGCCCCCAGGCCCCCACTGGCCCAGCTCCCCAGTCCCCTTTCTTCCTGCGCCCCACCTGGCGGGTGCCCACCCCCATGCTGTTTGGGTAGTTTGGGAAGGAGGTTTCCTCAGGGCAGCCTGGCCACCTTCTGGCCCCAGGTGGGGATGTTGGGGATATGACCCAACCGCCTGTGAGGACATTGTGCGGTGGGCACTGGTTACTCCCTGCTCTAACCTCTGCCCACCAGGGGTTCTTGCTTCTCCCTCCTTTCTCTTTCTTTCTTACGTTGCTTGCCTTTTTATTCCCATTTTCCCCGATGTTCCCTCCTGCTGTCTATTCCTCTGTTCTCCCCACTCCTAATGCAAGAGGAGCTGGGGTTCCTTCGTCCGGGGAGGGGAGAGGGGAGGGGGGTGGTCGTGGAAAGTGAGTTGCTGTCAAAGACAGGATATCCCTTGACAAAGCAAAGTTTCTTCCCTGGGATGTGCCAACAACCAGCTCTGCAGAGAAACAGCATCAGCGCAACGTGCCTTGTAACAGGGGCCTATTTCTGTGTATAAAACTCGGACTTTGAGCTACCGATCATTTAACAATAAGCTCGCAACATTCTGAAATATTTAGCCATCGGCTTTTGCAAGCCTGTACAAACCAGCTCCAGCACGCTGGGGAGGAGAGGGCCAGGGAAGAATAGAAGCCTTGGCAGTGACTGCAGAGCCGACAAGTGGGTGTATGAGGAAGAGGAAGGTGGGGGCGGTGGTACCAGCAGCAGAGGGGGAGAGAGGCAAACATGTACCTTATAGTTCAAGTCTCTTCTTGATGTCTTTATACATTCTGTTTTATGTTTGCAAGTGTCACATTGCCACGCGGGCAGAGACGCGATTCCCACCGCATCTACGCCACTCATGGGGCACACGATGAGTCCTCAATATGTACTGATCGATTGAACAAACGAATGAAAGGTGGGGGAAGGTGGGAACAGAGTATTTGTGTAGGTCGTGCACCATGGAAACACCACTTCCTCCCCAAAAAGTCCCCTTGTCGCCGTGGCAACAGTGCCCTCTGGAGGTGTGTGTGGCCTGAAGCAGTGTTTTTGGAAGGAGAGAAGGACTGCTAGGCAAAGACACACAGAAGGTCATAGGTGGTCAGTGAAACATCTTGCTTTTAGTCCACAAATATTCACTGAGGCCGGGCTCTGTGCCAGGCACCATCCCCATTGCTGGGGGACTCGGGAAGACCAACAAGAATGAGGCCCAGCTTTTGTTGAGCTCACACCCGAGTGAGAGAGAGAGAGAGACACTGAGCAAACACGGGAACACACACACACACACACACACACACACACACACACACACAGGGTGCTGAGTGCTGGGCAGGGTGAAGACCAGGTGATGTGAAAGGAAGTGAGTGAACTGGATCAGGGCAGGCCTCCTGGAGGAGGTGAACTATGAGTTGAGAACAGAATGCAGGGCGCCTGGGTGGCTCAGTTGGTTGGGCGACTGCCTTCGGCTCAGGTCATGATCCTGGAGTCCCGGGATCGAGTCCCGCGTCGGGCTCCCTGCTCGGCAGGGAGTCTGCTTCTCCCTCTGACCCTCTTCCCTCTCGTGCTCTCTATCTCTCATTCTCTCTCTCTCAAATAAATAAATAAAATCTTTAAAAAAAAAAAAAGAACAGAATGCAAAGAAAGAGTTTGTCATGGAGGGCATGTGGGAAAGGCATTCCAGCCAGAAGGAAGAGCAGGTGCAAAGGCCCTGAGGTGGGGCCACTCTTGGCTTATGTGAGGATTAGAAAGAAAGCAGGTGGCTCGGCTGCAGAGAAGGAAGGAGGAAGCGATGGGTGCTGAGGGTAGAGAGGCTGGCAAGGGCTTGGCAATGCAGGCCTGAGTCAGGATATTAAGGCAATCTTCCTGGGAGTCCCACATATTTCAAGGGGCAAATGCAAGGCTGGGCGTGGAACTATTTAGCAAAAAGGCTTTACAGTTGTAGGTATGTGAAACTCTGCTACCAGGCCGGATCTTGTTGCTCCCTGATTGTGAGGCCTTGGGTCATTCATTTCCCCTCTCCCAACTGCCTCGTCCTCTTCTGTAAAGTAAGGGTGATGACTATTGGCACCTCATGGGTTGCTCATGGACCCAGAAGCTCAAGAATGAGCAGCGAGGGGGCGCCTGCGTGGCTCAGTCATTAAGCGTCTGCCTTCGGCTCAGGTCATGATCCCAGGGTCCTGGGATCGAGCCCCACATCGGGCTCCCTGCTCAGCGGGGAGTCTGCTTCTCCCTCTCCCACTCCCCCTGCTTGTCTCTCGCTGTGTCTCTCTCTGTCAAATAAATAAAATCTTTAAAAAAAAAAAAAAAGAATGAGCAGGGAGGCTGGGTCCATTTGAGAAAGACCCTGCAATGCAACCATGGGCGTAGACAGTGACTCTTCCCCTATGCCAGAAAAACTGGGGGCCATTGATCCGGGGGAGTTGGGCACTGGCCAAAGGCATAAATGCTCAGGCCTTGCAGGGATTCTTTGGATGATGGCTCTGGACAAACATGAATCGCTGCCGTGAAGGAGGTCAGGGCTCCTGCGTGGTCCTGTGATATAGTTCAGAGGGACCTGGATCATTTGAGTTTCTACAGAGCATCACACTGCTCCACTTCATTGACAGATTTATGTTATTTACTCAGATACAGTGAAAAGAGGTAGCAAGCACCCTTGATGATTCAGGAGGAAGACGTGTGTGCCAGAGGGTGGGCAATAAGCCCCCCCATCGTGTTGGTGTAAATCCTAGGGGCCCAGAGGTCATGGGCATGTCCCCCAACAGTAACCCCCCTGTATCAGCAGAAGAGACTTTCCAAAGCCCTCAATGGACGTCTGAAACTGTGGGAGTACCAAGCTCCATATGTACTATGTGCCTTTCCTGTCCATACATACGTATGATAAAATTCAATTTATAAATTAGAGGCACTAAAAGATTAATCACAATGACTACTAATAAAATAAGATACTATAATACAAGTTGGGTGCATGTGGTCTCTCAAAGTACCTTATTGTGCTGGACTCACCCTTCTTTGTGTGATGACAGGAGATGATAAAATGCCCACCTGATGGGGTGAAGGGAGGGGAATGACGCAGACCTGGTGACCAGTGTTCAGCGAGTCCTGGTCTTCTGACCATATGTCTGAAGGGGGATCATCTGCTTCCAGACCACAGCTTACTGCAGGGGCGGGGGAGGGGGACCACTGTACTCTTCTGAGACAATTTGCTACACCTTTAGGAAAAAGGTCCCTTAAGATTTGGGGCGGGGGGGCGCGGATGTAGCACATTTGACATACTACTCCTACTCATTTCCGAGCAAACCCACAAGACTGCCAAATTTTTTTAAGATTTTATTTATTTGACAGAGAGCACAAGCAGGAGGCACGGGAGAGGGAGAAGCAGGCTCCCAAGGCTGCCAGTTTTGAGTAGATCCTAGAGTAGGAAGGGACTCGAATGAAAGGCATGTGACCCAAGAGACCCAACGTCATCAAAATCTTCTGTGATATAAAGAGATAATAGGATAGTCACAGTGAGAAACTCAGGGTTTGGGAGCAAAGATGCGTCTCCTTCTGCAAATAACTGTCTTCCATTTAGAAAGCAGCTCCTGGGGCACCTGGGTGGCTCAGTCGTTTAAGCGTCTGCTATCAGCTCAGGTCATGATCTCAGGATCCTGGGATTGAGCCCTGCATTGGGCTCCTGCTCAGTGGGGAGCCTGCTTCTCCCTCTCCCTCTGCCCCTGCCCCCTGCTCATGCTCTCTCTCTCTCTCTCTCTCTCTCTGTCAAATAAATAAATAAATAAAATCTTTAAAAGCAAGCAAGCAAGCAAGCTCCTGGCTCCTTACTATGTCCCAGGGGAGCCTGCATACTGGACTCTGGGCCACCAAGGGCATCCTGACCTGCACTGCACATCACATACGGGGCATGCACAGCAGCATCCATCATCCATGGGAACAGTGTATGCGGTGTGTATGGGATCAGGCTCTCGCAGGTCCAGAGGGCAGAGGCGAATGCCTCAGTAGGTGGCTCGGATGCCCACGGTGCCTCCTTCTACTGCCTCTTCCTCTGCTTGCACCTGTGGGTTCATGGGGATACCCTGTGATCTCTTTACAGCGAAGGGATGGAACAGACCAGGTTTATGCACAGATCTGTACGGCGGGCTGGTGCCAAGCAATGGGTAGCTGCTGTTTAGCCCTGCACTCGTGTGGCCCTGAATGACGTAGGGAAATCCTTCAGGTGGCTAAACATAGTCACCTGAGGGCCTCACCGAGGGCCACACTGTGGCAGCGGATCAGCCGGAACCGTGAGGCACAGGTGGGAGTGAGCCTGCTGTTGCCAAGAAGGATCTGCCTGAGAAGGGCTCATCAAGAGGATGGGGTGCAGCCGGGACTGGGGGTGACTACAAGCCTTCCAGGTAGCCGGCGTGGGTGTGGGCAACCAAGGGAGAGCCATTCCAAGCAGAAGGAACAACGGGGCAAGGCCAAGGAGGCAGGAAACGCCTGGGCACGTCTTGGGAATGGCTGTGGGGGGGGGGGGGAGCGGGGCCTGGGCTGATCAAGTAGCTGCGAAGCCAGACGGAGGGGTTGGCCTGCGTCCCGAGGGCAGGGAGCCACGGAGGGGTGCAAAGCCGGGAAGGATGCTCTGCCAGGGAAGCCTTCTGACTGCCCTTCCCTTTTCCATGTGGACGTTCTCATCTTTTGGTCGCTCCTTTCCCCCACGTTTGCTCTCTGGGATCATCTGAAGGAACCAACTGACCCCAGCATCAACATATTCACCTCTGCCACCTCAGTGGGGATACCACAACCACCTCGGCATCCAATATGGCGCTCTCCACCTGCACTTCTGTCTCTGCCACCACCAGTGATCCCTTGGGCAACTGTAAAATGATCACAGGACTTGCCTTACCTATACTCCTGCCCCCCCCTCCACCCCCAGAGTTCTCTCTGTGCTGCTCCCATGTGGTGGAAACCAAATCCCCAAATGCAGTTTTGTTTCCTGATCCGAGTTATTGAATTGGTCATGGTCCCAGCAGGATAACGGATGGTACACCCAAACTGGGTAATTTGAGTAGAATTTATGAAAGGAACTGCTGTTCACAAACGTTAAGGTTGGATCCAGGGAAACACAAAGGGTGGTGCAGGAGTTGGGAGTCATCCTGTATTTTAAATATATCGTTTGTTGTGACAATATATAACAAAGAGTCAGGACTACTGTGAACGCAGGTCAGGTTGTGCACTGCACAAATGCTCTACACCTAGGGGGTGCCATGCACTTTGCAGACAACATAACTTGTAGGGAAAGGCTTAATACTGAAACAGGGAGAGAAAGCTCCCCTCTACAAAAACCCACACCTGAACACAAGGCCATGCACATTGATGATATGCTGCTGAATGTTTAACTGCTTCCCTGAGGGGAGAAATAAAAGCTCTGATTTGTAGTGTTTGCCAATTTCCATGGGGTAAATATTCCCACCATGGCTGATTTCAAGCGACCACGATGTCTCAGAACATGGAGTTGGCAAGAAACGCCCTGTGGCAACCCTTATATGATATTTTTACCACACAGATGCAATAGATGTATATAAATAATCTCAAGAGCATAGGTAATACTTGGGGCGCCTGGGTGGCTCAGTCGTTAAGTGTCTGCCTTCGGCTCAGATCATGATCCCAGGGTCCTGGGATCAAGCCCCGCATCGGGCTCCCTGCTCGGCAGGAAGCCTGCTTCTCCCTCTTCCACTCCCCCTGCTTGTGTTCCCTCTCTTGCTGTGTCTCTCTCTGTCAAATAAATGAATAAAAAAAAAAAAAAAAGAATTTCCACTGGGTTTTTTGATAGTTAAAAAAAAAAAAACAACTGAACCTGGGGTGCCTGGTTGGCTCAGTTGATTAACCATCTGACTTCGGCTCAAGTCATGATCTCAGGGTCCTGGGATTGACCCCCTACATCGGGCTCCGTGCTGAGCACAGAGTCTACTTGTCCCTCTCCTTCCCCCTCTGCTCCTCCCCCAACTGATGCTCATTCTCTCTCTCTCTCTCAAACAAATAAATTAATAAAATCTTTAGGGAAAAAAGCAAATAATCTTTTGATCTAAGGAAGGCTAAGCCTAATGTTTTCATTAGTCTTAAATTTTCTGAACCATGCCAACTTGGCCCTGCTGGTTTAAAATCAGAGCAATGGGCCTCCATTCGCTGTGTTTAATTTATCGACAGTGATCGACACCTCGTCATTGGTTTAAAAATAAAGAAGTGTTCTAATCCGGTATGGTGGCCTTTATAACTTTTAAGACTGAGCGGCCATCTGAGTGTCTCCATAGCCTGTCCCAGGGGCAGAATATCCAGCCCACTTCCACGGAGCTGCACAGCCTTGGGTGGGGTCTTTGAGCCTCTCAAATGACCATGATGGGGGCAGCACACTGAACCCCCAGAGACTGTCACTGTTTACGAGTCCTCGTGGGAAGGGAAAGGTCTGAGAGGTATGGACACAGGGCTGGAGGAGGTGAAGGTGTTGAAGGGGGACAGATCAAAGGATCCAAGGGAGCTGAAGGGAAAGTCGAAGGGCCAAACAAGAGGAAGGAGGATCGGGGAAGACTGTGGTCAGCGGGACAGGGGACAGGAAGATGGCAGTGGCCCCTGGGATGAGCAGACTGTGAGGAAATCTTGAAAGGGGGGGTGGAATTTTCCCACAGCACTACTTCCTCTCATGCAGAATCCCTGGGGTCCTAGAGGAAACGGATCCCCACTGGCGCGTGGGAGAACTGCAAAGTTCCTGTCAACACAAACAGAGCTACTGGTGTCCAGAAGATCTGGAGCACCAAGAGCCAAATGGTAAACCTGGGCCTCTCGGGGGCACCCAGGTGGCTTAGTTGATTAAGCCTCTGCCTCCGGCTCCGGTCGTGATCCCAGGGTGTTGGGATCAAGCCCCGCGTGGGGCTCCCTGCTCGGTGGGGAGTCTGCTTCTCCCCCTGCCTGCCCCTGCCTCCCGCTTGTGCTCTCTCTCTCTCAAATCAATAAATACAATCTTAAACCAAAAACCCAAAACGTGTCACCCAGCTGGTAAACAGACTGCAAGGTCACGAGACATGCCTTGTGTTGTGAGAAAAAAAAAAAAAACGTGGTTCTTCTATAGAGCTTCCATATCAGTAGTCGCTGGGATTCGTGCAACAGCTAGGAGCCCTTCCTGCGTGTGAGAACGTGATGACGGAGAATGACTCATGCCAGTTTATAACAGGCTGGTGGGAAGCAGACAAGCGCACACTCGCTACGGCCGGTAACGAGTCAGTCATGTTCCCTATCAAACTTTGGGTCGTGGAGCTCATGGTGGAAGCTGTAGCTACCTTTGTCCTGCATAAGATAAGAAGGTATATCCCAGGTTTGTTCATGACATTTCCAGAGAACCGATGGAAATTCATAGATTGGTTTAAAAAGATGAGCCAATTTCTATTGAAGAGAACTCTTACTTATATCATTGACAAACTTATTTCTGTTGTACATAATATGATTGACGGAAAATTCTTGATAAATATGCCATATTGTTTTGCACACAAGATGTTTTCTAAACCGGACGATGTGATTGTGGTTTGACTACTCGTCTACCTGTGTGATCTGAACTTTCTGTGAGAATTCTTTTCATTGGAAAACTTATTTCTGTTGTTCACAATATGATTGACAGCATAAAAAATTTTTTTACAGAAAAGTCTTGATAAATATGCCATATAGTTTTGGAGACAGGATGTTTTCTTAACCGAATGATTTAACTACTCGTCTACCTGTGTAATCTGGACCTTCTGCAAGAATTCTTATCATTGGAAAACTTGTTTCTGCTGTACACAATACGATTGACGGAAAAAAAATTTTTACGGAAAATTCGTGATAAATATGCCATATTGTTTTGGACACAAGATGTTTTCTAAACGAATCATTGAAAATCATGAAAAACTAATGATGCACTATATGAAGAATTTATATAAACCTATGGGTTTTTACCTTCATCAAATCTTTCTCCTCCCCCGCTCAGAGCACATTTCAGGTTCCTCCTGAATCTGTGCCTCCCAGATTTCAAAAAAAAGTTTTGTTTTGCTTTGCAGCCTCAGTTCTTTCTTTTTTGACACACAGGAGCAAATAAACTTCGTATCAACAAAGAGAGTGTCTGCAGCCTTATTGCCGCGTCCTAGGCTCACTTCTTTCTCCTGTGTGGCTCAGGCTCTGTGGCCAGGATCCGAGGAGAAGTAGGGAAAAACCACGGTGGATGAGAAAGAGAGCTCCAGGCCATGGCGTGGGGTGGGCTGGGGAGGGAGGGGTCCGCAGCCTGGCTGGGATTTGCTGCGTGGAGGATGGGGGTGGGGGTGGTTTCTGAGACATAATATTGGGGGCTCAGCATCCCAGGGGGCTTTGGAGATGACTCTTTTCTGAAGACTTGGAAAACTGGGGTCTGGGCTGCTCTGAAGCTTCAGCGGCCACATTGGAAACACAGCTTGGAAATGGCAACCTTGAACTCAGCCCCACAGCCCCGGGCCCCCGCCAACAAAGAGACACGGGGGACTGGTCCGTCCTCATGAATCTATCTGTCTGCTCCCTTGGAGACCCCCACCAGGGGTCTGTAAATATGCTTTGTAGCCTGGCAGGCAGCTCTGAGAGCTGGACGCCCCCCGCTCCTGGGGGCCAAAAGCCTTTCCCACCACCCCATCTGCGCAGGTGGCTTCACACAAAGTTTGGGGACCCTGTGGCTGGTGTCACATCCAAGGCACCCTTGGTGGCAAATGCAGGAACTCTGGGGGCTGTCTGCTTGACAGTTTCAAAAGCACCTACTAGTAGAAAGGCCCTTTTATTTAGGAAGAAATAAAACTGGCTGCCAAGTGCCCTGAACCCCACAGAATTCCCCCCTCCCCTTTCAAGTTGACCCCCGTCATGCAAGGCTCGGCAGATTCTGCCCCCTTTTCTCATTGCATCCGGGCTCTGCCCACTCCGAGGTCACCAGCCTCAGTCCCCTTCCTGACGGACTCCTGTCCTCCCCATGCCTTCCAGTTACGCCAAAACCCCCTGGAGGATCTTGATAATGAATCCCACAGGAGGATTGGAGGATGTAGACGTATCGATGGGGGACAATCAAAGGATTCAAGAGAGCCGAAGAAAACATCTAAGCTATAAAGAGGGATGAATAAGGATCGGGGGATGATGAGAATGGAAGTCTTCGATGAGCCAGGTTGGGGATTCCATGTTGCTGGAAATGCCCAGTGAAGTCCCCCAGTGTCCTTAGGAGATGTTTGCTATTTCTGGAGATACGGATCTGATTTAGTGCCATGGCAGTAAGCACAGTCACTGACAGATGAAAAGATGACAAACTACAGAAGAAGATGACAAACTACCCATGGATTAATAGGTAGTCAAACCAGAGAGAAAAAAGCTTGTAGAGAGGGGCGCCTGGGGGGCTCATTCGGTTGAGCTCCCAGCTCTTGATTTTGGCTCGGGTCCTGGGATGCAGCCCCACATCAGCCTCCCTGCTCAGTGGGGACTCTGCTTGTCTCTCCCTCTGCCTTTCACCCTGCTTGTGCTCTCTCTCAAATAAAAGAAAAAAACAATCTTTAAAAGGAACAAAAAAACTTGAAAAGAGCAGGGAAAGAGTCCAGCTTTCTCAACCTCCTTCCTCCTGAAGGAAAGGGGACCACAGCAACTGCTTCTTTGAAAATCCATCCTCTTTAGGAACAAAACCATGTCTCGGAAGACTTCATATTGTTAATACCTCCAAACCCCCAAAGTGATACACAGATTCAATGAAATCCATGTTAAAATCCCAATGGCATTTTTGGCAGGAAGTAGGAAAAAAAAATCATCCCTCAATTCATAACCCCAAGGAGCCAGAACAATCTAGAAAAAGAAGTGGGAGGCTTGTACATCCCAAAACATATTACTGAGCTACAAGAAACCAAAGAGTGAGGTCCTGGCTTAGACACAGAGACACACATATAGACCAAACGAAGAAAACAGAGAGCCCCCGAATAAAGCCTCCCACACATGGCCAAATGATCTTCCCCAGGGTTCCAATCCCACTCGAATGAGAAAGGACAGTCTCTTCAATGAAAAGCCTTGGGAAGACAGGATATCCACATACAAAGAAGGAAAACGGACCCTTCCTTTCTACCATACACAAAAAGTAACTGAAAATAGATGACGCATCTCAACAGAGAACCTAAGACCGTGAAGCTGAGAGAGGAAAAGGGGAGAAAAGCTTCATGACACTGGATTTGGCAATGATGTCTAGGACATGACGCCAAAAGCACAGGCAACAAAAACCAACTACAGGGCGCCTGGGTGGCTCAGTTGGTTGAGCGACTGCCTTCGGCTCAGGTCATGATCCTGGAGTCCTGGGATCGAGTCCCGCATCGGGCTCCCTGCTCAGTGGGGAGTCTGCTTCTCCCTCTGACCCTCTTCCCTCTCGTGCTCTCTGTCTCTCATTCTCTCTCTCTCAAATAAATAAATAAAATCTTAAAAAAAAAAAACCAACTAGAAAACCGGGGCCATTTCAAGCTTACAGACTGTTGGCCCTCAGGAGAAACAATAAATTGAGTGAAGAAGAAACCTACATAATGGTAAAAGGATTTGCAATTCCTATGTCTATCAAGGGATTCAAATCGAAAAGATGTAAAGAAACTCTAAAATTCAAAACAACAAGGAAAACAAACTACCCAACTAAACAATGGGCAAAAATCTTGAAAAGACATTTCTCCAAAGATATACAATGGCCACCAAGCTTCTGAGAACATGCTCAGCACCACTAATCATTACAGAAAGCAAAACAAAGAACAAAGATACATCATGTCACACCCATTAGGATGGCCACTATCAACAATAACCAAAAGAACCCAAAAACCGTAAAACAACTTGTGTTGGGGAGGATCTGGAGGCATTGGAACCCTGGCCCGATGTCGGTGAAAATGTAAAATGGCCCATCTGCTGTGGAACACGGCGCAGAGTTTCCTCCAAAGGAAGAAATAGACTTACCACGTGATGGAGCAATCTCACTCCTGATTGTACATCCATAAGAATTGGAAGCAACATTACGAAGGATACTTGCACATCCCCGTCCATTGCAGTGTTGTTCTCCAGAGTCAAGCGCCCCGCGTGTCCACACCCAGAGAGGAATGGAGAAAGAACGTGTGGCATCTACATAACAGAATGTTATTCTATCTTAGAAAAGAAGGTAATTCTGGACCTTCTGCGAAGTGAAATGAACAAGTCACAGAAAGACAAATACCCTATGATTCCTCTTATATGTGTATCTAAAATAGCGACATGTAAAAAACGGAAAGAACTGTGGGGGCAGTGGGGCAGACGGGGAGGAACACAGAGCAGTGGGTACAGATCTTCAGTCACAAAATGAACAGGTGCTGGAGAGGCGTTGTATGGCAGGGAGAATATGTACAGCCCTGCTGTAGGATACACTGGTGCATGGCTAATGGTAGCAAACATAATGTTATGTGTTTTTTACTTTAATTTTTAACAGATTTCTTTAAGGGAAAAACCGGGGTAAAGAACCCTGGGGCTTTTGAAACCTTCTTGCCTTCAAAGAGGAAGTTCTGGGTGTGACAAATACAAAGTGTTGGTGGGTGAGTTTCATTTCCTGTTCCCAATCAGCCCGTTTCACCCCAGATGGTTGCTTGTGGGGTCTCTGAGCCCCTCAAGAGCCCACGGTGGGGGAGAGGCTCAAAGCTCCAGGGATTATCGGGAGATAATCGGGAGAAGGGCCGGGCAAGGATGGAAACAGGGGTAGAGGAGGTAGCAGTGTGGAAGGGGGCAGATGAAAGGATTCAGGACAGCTGAAAAATCTAAGATGTGACATTAAAAAAGAAAAAGAACAAAGGGGGTGCCTGGCTGGCTCAGTCCATAGACCATGAGACTCTTGTCTCTAGGTGGTGGTCTCAAGCTTCCTTTAAAAAATAAAAATAGAAGTTCTTGGGTGGCTCAGTTGGTTAAGCGTCCAACTCTTGATCTCAGCTCAGGTTTTGATCTCAGGGTTTGTGTTCCAGCCCCACGTTGTGTTTAAATTAAAAATGAAATTTAAAATAATGGAAATCAAAAAAGGAAGAATGAGGAAAGGGGATGGTGAGGAGGGAGACACCTTAGATGAGCAGGTTGGGAAGCTCCTGAGTCAGGGGCTCTGTGCGGCCATGGACGCTCCCCTGTGTTTAAGAAAACCTTGCCTTTTCTGAAGATACCAAATGCAATTCGCACCCTAAAGGGGAAGCGTCTAGCAGGCAGTGCAGAGGAGAGAGGAGCAGAGTCACTCGTGGCGTCCACAAATGGTGAGGGCAAAGAGAACACTTTGCAGAGGGCACGGAACGTGTCTCTTGGTGACGTTCCTCCCACTCCTGGGCTCCAGGATAGGCATGGAGGGAACCCCTCCGAGCGGGCAGAGCTGCAAAGTCCCAGGAAAGGGACCAGAGCAAGTGCTTCTTGGAATATCAACCATCCTCACCCAAGAGAGCCACATGGTGCTCTGGGGTCTGTCCCCTTTCTGGGCTCAAGGGTACCGTTGGGGTTCACATTAAGAGACAGGACTTCTTACCACAGGTTTTGACCCCCACACAGCCCTGGGACGTCGTAGCCACACTGGGCTCACCAGGCCTGGGCTTGTTGAGCGGACCTTCCCTTTTTCTGGGAGTCTTTGCCGCTTGGGTCCACGCAGCCCCGGCCTCCCGCCTGCTGGTGGCCTGAGGGAACTTCCGTGCAGGGGCTGCCCTCCCCGGTCCACGTGGGCAGGGATGAAGGCATGTGATGAATCTGACGACCCAGAGGAAGGACCCTGGCTCAAGAGAGACCATGGAGGGGAGAGGGTGTGCGTGCAGCAACCACCCAGTGGGGCATCTCCCCTGGGGCCGCCTGGAAATGTGCAGCTGGCCGAGTTCTGGCTCTTTCGCCCCATCATTCAAATGAGGTCTTTACAGAGGTAAAGAGCTACAGGGAAGGTTTGAGTCTTCATGACCCCACCACACAATTGCAAGAAAGGGGATCTACCCCCAGGAACGAAAGGACAGGGGGACCCAGCCTCCCTACTCACACCCACCTCCCCTCAAACCTGGAGCAGCCAGTGTCCCTGAAGCCCGGGGGCCCATCATGCAGGGCTTTGGGGGGCCACATGAGGGACCCTGTGTCTTTTTCGAAGTGCAGTCGGACGTGTCTAAAGGGACTATTTATTCGTTGTTTGACGGATCTGTTTTCCAGAAGCGACATGATCTATTTACATGACGTTATTCTGGTGGCATCGCTCTGCTTGCCGCCCAGAGAAGGCCCCAGAGAGAGGAGACAGTGGAAGCTGTCATAGGCAGAAGAGTGACCCCCCAGGATGTCCACACCCTGCTCCCCAGAGCCTGTGAATACGTGACTGGACAAGGCAACGGGGAATTAAGGTTGTTACTAGGCTGGCCTTTAAATGGGGAGATTGTCTTGGGCGATCCCTGTGGCTCTGTGTCAGGCTTCTGAGCTACAAAACTCTAGGATTAACAAATTGTGTTGTGTGAAGCCACTGCGGTTGTGGTAGTTTGTCACAGCAACAGTAGGAACCTCACGCCCTGCAAGGCTGGTTAGACCCGCCAGGTTCACGTAGGAAATGACAACTTGGACTCGTGGTCGCGGTGGAGGAGAAAGTGGTAGAGAAACAGAAGAAATGTCGGGGCAGGTGGGGGACCTGGAGAGCTTTGGGTGACAGATTCCACGTGGGGCAGGGGGGGACCAAAGATTCAATAGTGACTCTCATGATTCTTGCGGCAGCACCCACGTGGCGGGAAAGACCTTTAATAGAAGGAGACGTGTGCAGGCTGAGCCTGTGTGAAGACCGGAAGTGAATGCTGGAATTATGTGTGCAGTTAAGGCGCTGAGGGGGGCGCAGGGACGGGTTCGGCTTGGTCCCAGCTTGTGCGAGAGGCCAGAGAGGAGAGGTGGGGGCAGTCCATCCAGCAGGACACGATCCTCATGGTGTCCACCGGGGCCTGAAGGCATCCATCAAGCCCCACGTGTCCCCCCACACACTTGAAAAGTACATCCAGTGGGGCGCCTGGGTGGCTCAGTCAGTTAAGCGTCTGACTCTTGATTTCCGTTCAGGTCATGATCTCAGGGTCGTGGGATTGAGCCCCACGTCAGGCTCCACGCACAGCGGGAAATCTGCTTCTCCCTCTCCATCTGCCTCCCACCCTCCCTGGTGCGCGCTCTCTCTCTCTCTCTCTAATAAATGCAATCTTTAAAAAAAATTAAAATAAAAGATAAAAAACTGAACCTAAAGAAAGATTTACTATTACTTTGTTTACATCAGTGAATACAGTTTTAAACGCACACTAACTCTGAATGCCTGCTTTTGTGTTACTTTATATAGAAGTGGGTTGGGGCCATCTTTACAATGCCAAAAATGAATTAAAAACACACATGGCAAATAAAAATGCCATGCTCCCTCCCTGACTAGGGTCAAGCAAGCAGATACATACAGGCGATTTACTTTAGAATAGAAAAGGAAAAAAAAAAAAAAGCCCCTCATCTAAGCTTGGGAATTCTGGTACAAACTTTAAAAAACCTTCCTGGGAGCTGTATGTGGAACAATGTCCAAAGCCCACTCTGAAAGGGAAAACATTCAAATTCCAAGAAACCAGGGCTGAGAGACCTTGTTAAAGACACAGGACTTTCAGTAGAGACCCTAGAAAAATCATACCTTAGGAGCAGGGCTAAACCAGCCCTAGAGTGAAGTCTATACCCAAGCTAATAAAATTTAAATATTCTATATTATTCTATACTACATATTCTTAAATATTTCCAGATATTAGCAATGAACAACTGGAAAGTGAAATATTTTTTTAAATACCATTTGAGCGGGGGGTGCCTGGAGGCTTGGCGAGTGGAGTGTATGAGTACACTATTCTGTACTCACCATTTCAACTGCAACACACACCTCTCTCAATATATGATGGCTTGAATTGTGTCTCCCCCCTTCCAAATTCCTGACCCCCAGTACCTCAGAAAGTGACCTTATTTGGAGATAAGGTCTTTACAGAGGTAATCAAATGAAGATGAGGTCATTAAGGTGGGACCCGATCCCGTATGACTGGTGTCCTTACTCAAAGGGAAAAATCTGCACACAAACACACATAGAGGGCAGAGGATATGAAGACTCAGGGAGAAGACAGCCATCCACAAGCCAAGGAGAGAGGTCTGGGACAGGTCCTTCCCTCCCAGCCCTCAGAAGGAACCAACCCTGCCCACACCTTGACTTTGGGCTTCCAGCCTCCAGAAGTGTGATGATAATACCTTTCTGTTGTGTAAGCCTCCCAGGCTGTGGTACTTAGTAATGGCAGCCCCAGAAAACAAATCCACAGGCCAAGAGTCAATTTAGGATGATCTTCACTACAGGAGCTAGAAGCCAGCTGTGGCGTCAGGCCTGGAGGCAGGGCAAGTGCTAGTCAAAGAGACGGGAAGGGATGAGGGAGGGTCCCAGGGCCTAAGGGACCAGAACTACCTCTTCATATTTATACTAACCTTAATGTTTTTGTTAATAATATATTAATAATTATACTTAATATTAACTGTCCCCAATTGAAAGTTTTTAATATATTTTTATGTAAAATTAAGAACTTTTACTAACACCATTCTGACTGAGGCATTTTCTCTATTCAAAATAAATATTCATTTATAGCTTAACTTCTAGGAATAGTACCAATTCTGAAAGTACACAAAGGGTACTTTATTTTATGTTTGGATGCTGAGACTTGAGGGGGGTAGTGACTTGGATTGCTGGGTCCAGATGACAGTAGGCTGGGACCTGGACCCCTGAGTCAGAGGGAGGAGAGAACCAGGGGCCTGATTCCTGGGTCTGAGGGAGGAAAGGGCTGGGGGCCTGGACTCCTGAGTCTGAGGGAGGAGGGGGCTGGGGACCTGGACTCCTGGGTCTGAGGGAGGAGGGGGCTGGGAACATGGACCCACAGATTCCTGAGAGATGAGAGAACTGGGGACCAGGCATCAGGGACCCAGTATTTGAAGTGAATTTCTTACTATCTTTTCTCTTACTTTGCTCCTGGAGCAGGTGCCAAAACCACAGTGAGCACTAAAAACTGTCTGTCCTGTAAGTCTGTTCCTTCTTAAAGGGCATCAATCAAGACAGTCCCTTCGGTTATTCTAAGAACTGCCAAAGCTTCCAGAATATGCCAGCCAGACAGTGAGGACAGAATCAGCCATGCTCACTCTTCCATCATACAGAGAGACCTCCTCCCCTGAAATCTGTGGGCACTGCCCTGGGCAGGTTGCTGGGGCAAGGATGGGATTGGCCATGGCCCTTTTGTAAGGTGCTTCATCCTTTCCTGCCTCCTAATGATCCCAACGCACCCTGTCCTATAGCCCCAAGATGCAAAGGCATCTGACACCTAAATATTTCTCATCCCCTCCAGGAATCACATGCCGATTCTTAGTGTTTGGAATGTTAAAACATGAAATAATTGGGGGCTACAGTATAACCTAATTGTAACTCTTTTGTCTTGGGTTATTTCATCTTTGAAAACATTTTTGGTGGATTCTAAAAGGCCATGATATTCTTCCTGATCTAGCTAAATGGCTTTCTCTTATATTTGTATTAACTCTCCCTAGTTTTTTTAAAGTTCTAATTGTGGTATTTTCTCTATTAAAAATATTCATTTACACCATAGCACTCACAGAAACAGCATCAAGTCTGAGAGTACACCAAGGACCCCTTTGCTTCATGTTACATGTAGATCTGGACAGCTTACATATAAATGAAATAGAATTTTCAGCCACGAACAAGAAATCTAAATGAAAGCCACGTCTACTCGGTGGTGGTGGCACGGCCACGTGGGTGAGCTACAGCGGCAACCTGTGCCCTCACAGTCACTGCTCATGCGCACAGTCAGGGGGGCTGGAAATGACTCTGAAGCCGGTATTTCTCTGTGACCTCCTAGCCTGGCTGGAGAAGCAGAGGCTCCACCGCCCAATGAGAGAAAGTGATCAGGGAGGCCGTTTGAGGACGCACCGCCCACCCTGCTTTGCCCACTGGGCGCTGCAAACACAGCGACCTCCCCGCAACCCCAGCATGCTCGCCACTCGCCATTCTGCGCATGCGTGCCTTCTTAGCCTGGCAGGAATGGGCTTCTCCAGGGCCAATGGGGTGCGGCGTTCCTTTGGGTTCATCCAATAAGCGCATCAGATGCTCTCACATTGACCAATGGGGCTTCGAGTGACCTGTTGGGTGAAGCTGGCCCCGCCTTCCGTGTCTCTCAGAGACGAAGCCGAGGCTGAGTGGACCGAGAGGGGCGTTCCAGGCCGTTCCTTCGGCACCGTGAGGTTCTTGTGAGGTTATCTGAAAGCCAGGTGGAATTTGCGTCCCTTAAAGAGAAAAGGAGGGCTGGGGACCCAGATTCCTAGGTCCTGAGGAAAGAGGACGGGTGGGGGGGGGGGGCAGGACTCCTGGGTCTGAGCGGGATGGAGGCTGGGGGGCTCAGAATCCTGGGGGAAATGGCGGCTGGAACCCAAAGCCCTGGATCCCTCGGTAGAACAGGACTGGGATCTCAGAATTCCGAGTTCTGGGGGGCCTGGGGCCTGGTGGGCCGAGAATCCCGGGGCGTGGGAGAACGTAGGCCTGAACCAGGCCTCCTGAGCCTGAGGCCGAAGGGGCGTCTGGGCCACACCCGCGACCCCGAGGCCGGAGGGTGCCGGTCGTTGAACTCTGTCGTCGGAGAATAGGGGTTTGGGTCGGAGGGTTGCAGCTGTGGAAGCTGAGGCACAGTAAACGTGCTAATGTGCGCCCACTCGCAGGCTAGCCAGGGCCACCCCGACAGTGGCGGCCTCAGTCTTCTGTCGCGCCGGCTGCGCCCCGCAGTGACAGTACTTGCCAGAAGGTCGATGCGGCCTCGTTGTGTGAGGCCGAACAGCCCCCTCTTCTCTCTCAAATCGCAGATCCTTAGCCGCTCCTCCAAGCCGCTCTGAAAGGCGCCATGGGACCCCGTCGTGTCCAGGGTTTGCTGTTCCTCGTCCTCCTCGGGGCGCCCTCCTTGGCCTGTGAGGACGGGGGGTCTCGGGGGGGAGCTGGTTCAGGGAGGAGGCACCTCTGGGGAAGGAGGACTGGCGGCGGGGCGGGCAGGTGCTTAACCGCGATCTCATTTCCTCCCCAGTGAAGCAAAATCTGTACTGTCACAAGGGCATATCGGTGAGTGTAGAAAAGGACGCAAGGAAGAGGTTTAATTGGACCACAGAGAAAGTTGAGACTTGTGACAGTGAGTCATTGTGCCAGGAATCCCTTCTGATGATTAAAGCAGGTAAAGTGAGAAAGGGCAGTTGGGTCAGGTGGGGGGAAGGGTGAGTATGTTGTGGGCAGGGCTGTTCCCCCTCCCCTGGGGCCAAACCATAGGCCCGCCATCCCCTGTCTTTCCCTCCTGTCTCCGAACAGGGGCCAAGACAGCAGTTTTGGGCACTAAGGGCTGCGTCGCAGATGGGACACAGGCGATAATGTATGTCCAGCACTCCCCACCCCCAGGCATAATCACAGTCTCGTACAGCAGCTACTGTGAGGAGTCCTTATGCAACAGCAGGCAGAACTTACTGGAGCTGTGGAAGGAGGAAGAGACCCAAGGTACGTGGGGAGGTAAGACATGGGCACTGAGAGAAATCAGGTAAACCCCTGAAAAGATGGCGGGTCTTCCTTCTCTGTGTTCTTACTTGGCTCCGGCCCAGTGGGGCCATACACAAAAGAACCTCAGAGCTTTTGCCTGCCTTTTTCTAAATTGTTACCTTGGGGTCTAAACACTGCTCAGAGCACTGGGCTCTCAATGAAGGCTGAGGTGTTAAGTTGGGTTTTGTGTTGATTAAGCAATAAAGTGTCAGTGGAGGTTTCCAAGCAGGATGGTGTGGCATCATCAGTCTGGCAGTTACTGCTTCCCTGATTTGGCCAGGCTCTATGGCAATCTGGCCCTGCCTAACTTTCCAGCTCACTTCCTTCTCTTTCTTCCTTGTTTGTTGTGTTTCAGCTGGGGCCAGTAGTCAAAATACTTAACAATAGATATCGTACTGGCCAATCAGAATGGATGCTGGCCATACAAAAAACAGTCCATCTGAAAAACAAACTGAGGGTTCTAGAGGGGAGGAGGGTAGGGGGATGGGTTAGCCTGGTGATGGGTATTAAAGAGGGCACGTTCTGCATGGAGCACTGGGTGTTATGCACAAACAATGAATCATGGAACACTACATCAAAAACTAATGATGTAGGGCGCCTGGGTGGCTCAGTTGGTTAAGCGACTGCCTTCGGCTCAGGTCATGATCCTGGAATCCCGGGATCGAGTCCCACATCGGGCTTCCTGCTCAGCAGGGAGTCTGCTTCTCCCTCTGACCCTCTTCCCTCTTGTGCTTTCTATCTCTTGTTCTCTCTCTCTCAAATGAATAAATAAAATCTTAAAAAAAAAAAACTAATGATGTAATATATGGTGATTAACATAACAATAAAAAAATAAAAAAAAAAACAGTCCACCCCTATCTGTGCCTACCAACTGAATACCAACACTGCAGTGTCTCGCAGTCCTGGAAATCCACCACACTGCTCACACCTCCCAGCCTTTGTCCTTGCTGTTTACTTTGCTACCCACCCCAACTCCCATTTTCACTCAGCTAACCTCTATTCACCCTCCACCTCAACTCAGGTGTCCACTCTGTGAAAATAGTTAGCAAATTCTCCCAGATGGTTAGATACCCCTCCATTCCTTTGCCATTATACCTTGGACATAGTGCCTACTGAGATGTACCATAATTACTGGCATGTCCTTCTTCTAGATGGTGATCTCAGTGGCAGGAACTGTGTCCTTTTCATCTCTGTCTTCACACCTAAGCACACAGTTTGGAAGTCATGTTGGATGGGTTCTGATAGCAAAGAGAATCAGTTGGAGAGGCATGGTGAGGTTGCAGTGATAGGCCTTGATTGTGGGGGCAAAGACTTGGGGAAGAGAGGGAAGCAAGAAGAGACAAGTCCAGAGGCAGGATATACCCTAATTGCCCTCTGTTTCTCCCTCTAGCTCCCAGTATGTCACCACGCCTCCACTGCCCAACCTGTGTGGCTTTGGGGAACTGTTTGAATGCTCCTTCTCTTCCCTGTCCCAATGATACAATTCAGTGCTACCAAGGAAGACTTCACATCACTGGAGGTAAACTGAACATCTGGTGGTTTCAGAGGCTGGAAAACCAGACATCTGGGTGGACCCCAAGAGGTTCTGACACTCGGGGTTTGGGGAATGAGGAAGGACTGATTCCTCTCTGATTTCCTAAAACATCCATGTATCTCCCCATCCTTTCTTGTTCCATAGGAGGCATCAGCTCATTTTTGGAAGTCAAAGGCTGTACATCCATAATTGGTTGCAGGCTGATGTCTGGGATCTTTACAGTAGGGCCCATGTGGGTGGAGGAAATCTGTCCATATCAGTCTCTCCCTCAACCCCGAAAGACTGAAAATGGGGCCACCTGGCGTCCTGTTTCGGTTTGGAGGTTAGAGCTAGTGCTGCTGATGTTACTGCAGTAACCTGTCCATTGTTCCTGAGGAGGTGCTTTTTGTCCTGGACTGCAGGACACCCTTCCTGACTACTGGTCGTCAACAAGTTGAGGAGCAAGTGGAGAGCTGAAGAACAGAGAGAGTTCCTGTAGATGTATTTTATGTTTCTAATAAAGTTTCTGCTGTGATTGGTGTATAACCCAAGACTAGAAGTGGAATTTTAGTGCTGAAAGGGCCCTTAAAATTCATTGTCTCCAACCCACACATTTTGCAGGAAACAGAGATCTGGAAAATTTGAGTGTCTCACACTGACATAGCTACGGGCAAAGCAAGACCAGAACTTTGATACTTGGACCTAAAGTCTGGTTTTCCTTTCACTCTAATGGGTCACTTTCTCTTGATAGCTGGGCAAGAGATCAGTATTAGCCTCCTTCAGAGCACTCTGAGCCCAACCTTAAGGCCACAGTTGGCTGTTTTGTTCTAATATTTCCCTGGGAGGTATGGCAGATTTTGAAAAATCAGACTCCAACTTCTTCTGTTAAAACAGACCCCATCTCCTATGTCCTGTCTCTTGCCCCTTTACATCATTCCTTTCCTTCTCTGCTGCTTACTTCATTCATCTTCAGTGGACATAAGAGGCAGCTGGGGCTCAGCAGGGTATGAAAACTGGGGCCTGGGACTCTTGGGGGGAAGATTTGTTTTTGGTTTCTCCTGCTTATTATGCAAGAACACATAAAACCCATCTTATTATAAAAGACTCCAATGATATAGGAGCCACATAGGAAAAAGTAAAAGGTGGGGAGAGGATAAGGGGGAATAGACATTTATTATTTTATTTAAATAGTTTTATTGTGGTTTAACTGACATAGCTAACTGCACCAGGGGTGGAAGAAGACTTAATGAAAACTACTGACTCCTACAAAGGACAAAGGACAGGGGAGTTTGTCTATCCAAGTTCTTTCTAGAAAGTGTTCTGGTTCTAAATCAACTCTTTGAGTTAAAGATGCACTCCAGCTAATACTTTATCTTTGTCCCTAGGCATCCAGTTTCCCATCATGTCAGTTTGCGGGAGAAAGCACAACAAATCAAATTTGAATTTAAGAGGGGGCATATAAGTTTCTGAAATAATAAGCATTCAGAACCATGACTGGTAAATGCCATCTAGGGCAAAAACAAAAACAAGCCAACTAGATATTTCCCATAGGAGAATGGCTTTCTGATGGCACTGAAGAGAGTTACAAGAGAAATCCCTGAGTGAATGGAAGAATGATACAATTTTCCAAAATTTGGAAATTTTGTGGATTGTTTTGGTATTTTAAAAACTATATGTATCGTATGCCAACGAACTTCAGCGGCACGGGCAAATTTCTCAGGCCGCAAACTCAAATATAATAATATATTTACAAAAATATATACATAATATATATAATATAAAAGTATTTTAATATATTGCTTATTTTTATGATACTTTGGTTGTAACAATCCCTCATCTGACCCAGTGGTAGGCAGAAACTTAACTAGTTTGAATAAACTCAGCCACCTCAGGGCTTTCTCCCTTTCTACTCTCCTTGCCCAGGGCTTGGCTACAGGACTGGTGGGAAGGAGGTGACTGTCTCGTTTTTGCCTCTCTGCTGCTCATGTCCACATTCCTGCTGATGCCTGGTACTTGGCTTCCATTCCTGCTGGCATCCACTGGGAACCTCCAACCCTGTCTGGGCACTGATGGTCATCCACATGGGCCCTCTCAGCTCTGCCATTCCTCTCTCAGCTACTTCAGGGCCTCTTCCAACAGCTCTCAAGTCCCACTGCAATGCTTCAGGACTCTGGGTTGTAGAGGCATCCCATATAGCTGATGAAATTCCCCCAAGATCTGGAGAAAAGATCATTGTACAGGGAACTGCTTCCTCCCTAGGTACTAGGGAAGAGATGGGGCCTAGCCGTTGGGAGTTATCATCCACCTTACACAGACCACTATCACACATTCTTCTCAAATCTGTGGTTTTGCAACAATCGTGCCATAAGGCCTTTCAAGGAACTTGAAAATTCCAGGTCTATCAAATCAAAAGTTAGGCCTTCAGAATTATTGTCTCTGTCTCACTTTACATAAGACTATTTTGAAACTTCAAGGCTGAACATTAAGATATTTCTGGCTCTTTGCATTTCTCGATAATGGCCCTACTAACTGAGGGACAAGGAGCAAAAGAAGTGGTATAAAGAATTGGAGAGTGGGGAGACAACAGTTAAAACGAAATATAATCCTGGGGCGCCTGGGTGGCTCAGTCGTTGGGCGTCTGCCTTCGGCTCAGGTCATGGTCCCGGGGTCCTGGGATCAAGACCCGCATCGGGCTCCCTGCTCCGCGGGAAGCCTGCTTCTCCCTCTCCTGCTCCCCCTGCTTGTGTTCCCTCTCTCGCTGTGTCGCTCTCTGTCAAATAAATAAATAAAACCTTTAAAAAAAAAAAAAACGAAATATAATCCTGCCATACACCTATTCATTCATCTGCCTGGACTTAACCTCTGTCCTCACCCATACTGCTCTCTCCAGGGCTCTGGTTCACGTTCGTCCCTCCCTGAAATTCCATCTCCCATTCCCACCTACCTCTCCATGACAGCCCCACTGGACATCTCACTGCCAATTCTAGCAGACCTTTCCTGACTTCTCTGACACCCACGATCTCCCTCCACAGAGCCCCGGCACATTCAGCCATCTTATTTCAGTATTTTTCTGTTTCCCACACAACGTATCAACTCTCCTGACAAGGTAACAGCACGTCAGGCACAGGCTTTGTTTCCAACAGCTTTCCAAGAGCACCCATAAGATGTGACCAGCAAACATGCTATGGTTTCTTCCAGAACTGCTTATTGAAGTGAACCAAATTTCCCCTAAACACATACACACTCCTCTCCAACAACTAAACTGACTACCACCAACTGCAGCCAATTACCTTAAACTTGATGTTAATGTGGAGGACAAAAGCAGTGAGTTTCTAGAGGGTAGAGAAGAAAAGAGGCGGAAGTTTAGGAAGGACGGGCACTGAAAAAAGGCAAGAATTTGAAGATCCATCTCCCTATTTCCTTAATAGTGTTTTAGTGGCCATGTGAACAAATCCTGGTTTGGGGCAGTGATGTCAGAGTAGGAGGTCAGTTTTGATCAGGAGCTAGGAAACTAGTTGTTTAAGATGTTTTACTATTATTTAATGTTAACTAAAGTAATAATTTATTGGGCATTAAATCTGTTTCTTGCTCTATGTGCAGAACTTTAGGAATACAATCTATATAATCCCACTGTATGTTTCTGGTGAAGAGCTGGAGGTGACTTAAATAGCCATTACTAAGGGAATGGATAAGCAAAACGGCAGACCTATTCTTTGCATGGTCAACACTTATTAAACCACAGCACTATGTTAAAAAAAAAAAATTCTTTCACAACAAAATCACTTGTAGAAGTTAATACCACAATCAAAATACAAAAGTTCATTCACCCCAAAACTCCCTCATTCTACTCCTTTGTAGCCCCATCCTCCCCTCATCCCGGTCGTAGACAACCACGGATCTGTTCTCTATCACTATGCATTTGCCTGTTTGAAAATGGCATAGAAATGGAACCACACAGTATGGAACCTTTGAGACCAGCTACTTTCACTCACTATTCGTGCCTCTGAGATTCATCCATGTTGTATGTGTACTGACAGTTAATTGCTTTTTAGGGACAAATATCATTCCATTGTATGGACATACTCCAGTTTATCCATGAAGCCATTGAAGATGTTCGGGTTGTTTCTAGTTTGGGGCAGTAACGAATTAAACTGCTATAAACATTTATTGTACAGGTTTTTTGATAAACATATAATTTTATCTCCAAGATAAATACTTAGGAATAAGATTGCTGGGTCATAAGGCAAGAGTTTGTTTAACTTTACAAGAAATGGAGAAACTGTTTTTCAGAGTGCTTGTGTAATTTTTTTATTACCACCAGCAATGTATGAGAATCCTAGTTTCATAAGTTTTCAGGCTATAGGTACTGATATATCATTAGATTCATATTCATTTCACCTTTTTGAACTATTGTAAATAGTACTTTTAAAATTTCAGTTTTCAATTTTTCATTGCTAGTATATAGAATAAATGCAATTGATTTTTGCATGTTGACCTATATACTACAACCTTGCTAAATTCATTTATTAGTTCTAGCAGTTTTTTGTAGATTCCATGGAATTTTTGTGGATTCCATGGAATTTTTCTAAACAATCATGTCATCTGCAAATAGTGACAGTTTTGTTTTTTCCTTTCCAATACGTAGGCCTTTTATTTCTTTTCTTTTCTTTTTTAAGATTTTACTTATTCATCTGAGACACAGAAATACAGACAGAAAGAGAGAGCATGAGCAGGGGGAGAGGCAGACAGAGAGGGAGAAGCAGGCTCCCTGCTGAGGCAGGAGCCTGATGTTGGGCTTGATCCCAGGACCCTGGGATCATGATCTGAGCTGAAGGCAGACAGTTAACCATCTGAGCCACCCAGGCGCCCCTTATTTCTTTTTCTGTTCTTATTGTACCGGTTAGGATTTCTAGTATAATGAATAAAAGTAGCGAGAATGGACATTTTGCTTTGTTCCCAATCTTAGGAAGTTTCTTTAAAAATTAAACATACCCTTCCACAGGATTCAGCCTTTCCTTTCCAAAGTACTACCACTCCCCACCCCAAAAAACCAAAAGCATATGTCCATACAAAGATTTTTATACAAATGTTCATAATAGTTTTATTTATAAGAGCCCCAAACTGAAAACAACTCAAATGCTCAACAACAGAGAAAGATTAGATAATAATATATCTCTCTAATGCAATACTACTCAGTAAAGAAGAAAGGAATGAAATATTCATACATATAACAACCCTTGTCCCTCTACCTACCCCCTGTCCCTGCCTGGGCTTGCAGGCACTTGCACTCTCGCTCTTAAATAAATAAATAAATAAATAAATAAATAAATAAATAAAATCTTAAAAAATAATTGCTCATGTATTTTCCTTTATTGAGATCTTTATTTCTTCATGTGGCTTTGAGTTACTGTCTAGTGTCCTTTCATTTCACTTCGCAAAACTCCCTTGAGCATTTCTTGCGGGGCAAGTCTGGTGGTCACAAACCCCCTCAGCTTTTGTTTATCTGGGAATGTCTTAATTTCTCCCTCACTTTTGAAGAACAGTTTTTCTGGATATAGGATTCTTGGTGGACAGTTTCTTTCTTTTAACACTTTGAATATATCGGTCCTCTGTCTTCTGGTCTCCGAAGTTCCTGATGAGAAATCTGCTGGTAATCTTACCGAGGTTCCTTTGTATGTGATGATTTGCTTCTCTTGCTGCTGTCAAGATTTTCTCTTTGGCTTCTGAAAGTTTGGTTATAATGTGTCTCAGTATGAGTCTCTTTAAGTCCATTTTATTTGGAGTTTGTTGAGCTTCCTGGATGTTTATATTCATGTCTTCCATCAAATTTGGAAACAACCCAAATGTCCACCAATATTTCTTCAAATATTCTCACTCCTCCTTTCTCTGTCTCTCCTCCTTTTGGGACTCCCACACTTGAGTACTGGTTCACTTGATGGCATCCCACAAGTCTCTAAGGTTCTGTTTGCTTTTCTCTAACTTTTATTTTCCCCGTCTCAGACTCAAAATATTCCATTGTCCTACACTCAAGTTCACTGATTCTTTCTTCTGCCTGCTCAAATCTGTCTTTGAATCCCTCTACTGAATTTTTCATTTCAATTATTGTACTTTTCAACTACAGAATTTCTTTCTGGTTTCTTTTTAGGTTTTCTATCTCTTTATTGATATTTCCATTTTGTTCACACACACTGTCTTCTTGATTTCCTCCACATCTTCCTTTAATTCCTTGAACATCTTTAAGATAGCTATTTTAAAATCTTTAACATATCTGCCATTAGGTTTTTTTTTTTTAAGATTTTATCTTATTCATTTGAGAGAGATAGCAAGCATGAGCAGGGGGGAAGGGGCAGAGGGAGAGGGAGAAGCAGATTCCCCACTGAGCAGGGAGCCCAACGTGGGGCTCCAGGGTCCTGGGATCATGACCTGAGCCAAAGGCAGACTCAACGACTGAGCCACCCAGGCACCCCATGGTCTTTTTTGGAGACGGTTTCCGTTGGGTTTTTTTTTTTTTCTTCTTTGAATGTCACATTTTCCTGTTTCTTTGTATGCTTTGTGATTCTTTTGTTCACCATTTGAATCTTAATAATGTGGTAACTCTGGACAACAGATCAACCCTTTCTGAGGGTTCATTGATTTTATTGTTTTTATTTATCATCATTATTGTTATTTTTATTGTTGTAGACTATCTCTGTGCTGAGGATCAGCCTGAGGTATAAACTTAGTCTTCTCCTTCTTCTTTTTTAAGTAGGCTCCACACCCAGCATGGAGCCCAATGCGGGGCTTGAACTCATGATCCTGAGATCAACACCTGAGCTGAGATCAAGAGTTGGATGTTTAACTGACTGAGCCACCTAGGTGCCCCAAACTTAAGGTCTTCTTAGGTCTTTTCTGAGGCTTTCCTTGGGCATGCGCAGTCACTCTCTAATATTCCCTGTATATGTGGTTATTTTTTGAACATCCTAGTCTTTAGTGTCTAGCTCTGAAAGGGGAAAAAGCAAAAGTGAAGGGAGGAGAAAAGGTGCCAACCCTTCACATCCCCTGGAAGTTACTTCAGCTGGAGAGAAAGGGGCTTGCGACAAAGAGGGAGGTACAATAACCATGACTGCCCACCTCTTTGTCTGCACCTCTGTGATCAGAAGCAGCAATCAGCAATCAGAGCACAGATCCCCAGTATCTGGAGAACAGAGTCCTTATTGCCCACATGGGCTCCCACAGCTGCATGCAAGTTGCTCCTGGAACACATGCAATGACAGCCTGTCACGTGGCTGGGGTTGGTGGATGGCTAGCTGCTACTATGTTAAAAACCAAAATCAGGGGCATCTGGCTGGCTCAGTTGGCTAAGTGTCTGCCTTCAGCTCAGGTCATGATCCCAGGGTCCTGGGATCAAGCCCCACATCAGGCTCCCTGCTCAGCAGGGAGTTTGCTTCTCCCTCTCCATTTGCCCCTGCCCTCGCCCTGTTCGTGCTCTCTTTCTCTTTCATTCTCACCCTCTCTCTCAAAATAAATAAAATCTTAAAAAAAAAAAAGAACCAAAATTAACTACAATTTACCATCCAAGCCTTCCCTTGGAAATTGAAAGCCTTCAACAGACACCAGAGTTCCAAAATAGTTGTATCAGACAGATTCTGCAAAAGCAACTGTAGTCTAGATGGAGAGACAGATTCCTGGTGCTTCCAATTCTTCCATCTTCCCACTGTTTGCCATGTTTTTTTTTTAAACTTAGATCAGCAGTTCTAACTACCAAATTAAAGGGAATTCATGGGGCAAAGGAACATGTTAAATGACACTACATGTATACAATCAGCAAAATCCAGGCTGTGGGAACTCTGTATGACCTGGCTTTGTCAAAAATTATGTTTAGAGAAAAAAAAAAGAGGTGAAGCTATAACTTAAAAGAGACTTAAAAACACAAAACCAAATGCAGTGTGTGGACCTCACTTGGAAGTTGACTTGAAAAACCAGGAAAAATATTTTTATGAGACAAGAAAGGAAATCTATTGATCGCCTGGCTATTTAACCGTAATAGGTATTTTAAATTCTATTTGACATAAGAACTGAAACCATATGATTTCAACATGGCGATGGTTTGTTCCAAGAAGGTCTTGCCTAGGGGTGCCTGGGTGGCTCAGTGGTTAGGCATCTGCCTTGGGCTCAGGTCATGATCCCAGGGTCCTAGGTCAAGATATAGAATATTCTAGGGACGCCTTGGTGGCTCAGTCGGTTAAGCGGCTACCTTCAGCCTGGGTCATGATCCCAGGGTCCTGGGATCGAGCCCCGCATTGGGCCCCCTGCTCCGCGGGAAGCCTGCTTCTCCCTCTCCCACTCCGCCTGCTGTGTTCCCTCTCTTGCTGTGTCTCTCTCTGTCAAATAAATAAAATCTTTAAAAAAAAGAAAGAAAGAAAGAAAGTCTTGCCTAGAAGAAAAATCTGTAAAAGCTCACTTACCAGACAACAGCTTGCTTATCATTTTGTTGTGTTCACCAATCCTAAACCATTGTGTCACAATCCTTGCCTAATCCTGGCCAGTTTCTTGGTATCCTTGATTTTCCCTTTTGTGGTACCGCTGAGATTCTGGTGGTCTCTGTTAGAGAGTCAACTATTAACAGGTATAATAAATTTTTTTGTGTCATGTTTAGTAAGAAAAGGGGAGGCTTATCTCCTTGAAGAAATATACTGAAGGATTTACATATTTTTAGAAGATTTTATTTATTTATTTGAGAAAGAGAGAATCGAGCAGAGGGAGAGCGGAGGGGCAGAGAGAGAGGAAGAAGCAGACTCCCCGCTGAGCAGGGGAGATCCCAGGACCCCCCTCCCCCGCCCAGATGATGACCTGAGCCAAAGGCAGTTGCTGAACCAACTGAGCCACCCAGGCGCCCCCTGATGGATTAAAATGCAAGTAAGACTGAGATTTGCTTCAATATAGTATGGGACAGAGAATGGGTGGGGCATAGAAAAAAATGAAATTGACCATAAGGTGATAATTTTTGAAGCTTGTTGGTAAGTTGGTAGTTACCTGGGGTTTCCTACACTTATTTTTGTCTACTTATGTACATGTTTGAAGTTGCCCATAATAAAAGGTTTTTTTTTGAAGTGTGCTACTCAGACCACAACATTGGAGTTACGCTTAATCATCCTCTCTTCCTCTCTTATGCTATTATATCCAATCCATTAGCACATCCTACATATATTCAAAATTCCTCTAGAATCTGACCATTTCTTATTACCTGCACTGCCACTTCCCTGTCCAAATACCACCGTTTCCCACCTTGATTCCTGCAATAGCCAATGGTTCGATGCTTCAGCCTTTGCCCTCCCTGATCCCCATTCTGTTCTCAACACAGCAGCCAGAATGATTCTTTTTAAAAATAAGTCTAAAAGCTCTTCGCAAAACCTTGCAATGACTCTCCATCGCACTCACAAAGTCAAAGTTCTTACAGTGGTCTACAAGGTCCTACACTCTCTGTCCCACTCCTTGATCTCTCTGACCTCATCTCCTAAGACACATCCTTTGGGTCAGTCCAGTCACACTGGCCTCCTTCTGGTTTTACCAATGCACCAGGCACGCTCCCACCTCAGGACATTTGCACTTACCGTTCCTTCTGATCTAGGGTGCCACCTCTTTCAGGTCTTTACACAAAAGTCCCCTTCTCAATGAAACCTTCTCTGACTGCCCCTATTACAACTGCAGCCATCCCCTCCCCACCCAGGCACTCCCTCTTCCCCACCTTTTTTCTCTCCTGTACTTAGCACCATCATATGTCATACTTGTTAATAGTCTTGTCTCCCTCCTTAGAAAAATAAGTCCCACGAGAGCAGGGATTTCTGTCTGTTCTGTTCCCTCCTATAGCCCCAGTGACTAAAACAGTGCCTGGAACAGAACAGGTGCCCAGTAACTATTCATTCTATGACTTTGGTCACTATTGTTTTCCATACAGTGCCCTCCGCCACCGCGCTATTCCTCCAGGGTTCAAACTTAGGTGTTAGGTCCAAATGGGATAATTAGGAAAGACAATCTTGATTTAAAAAAAAAAAAAAATTATCCTAAGGGAAGAGAGGTAGGGTCCTAGCACAGCAGTCTATGTAAATGATGCACCGAGGGGCAGCGTCTGTGAACAGTGCCTCTGGGGTGAGGGCCGCCAATGGATCCAGGCCCTTAGACAATGGCATTACCGGTAAATCATCCCAGTGTGCTGGGAGACCGGAAATAATGTTCAATTTCTCTTCCTAGGAACCCAAGAAATGCAAAAACAATAAGTTACTTTGGCAGCTTTACAAACAAGGTAAGGAAATAGAAATGAGCAAACTTTGTTCAGGACAAACTTTCAATGCAGTGTTTGATTTTCTGTGTGTCTCAGACAAATGACTCCAATTTCTGACTTTTTAAAAATACCGAAAATAATCATATCATGGAATCAAAAATACCAGTACGCACTTTGGAAAAACTGTTTGACAGTACCTGCTAGGACTATATCTATGTATGCCTTATGACCTACCAGTTCCACATCTGGGTATTTACCCAAGAAAAGTGATCGCATATATCCACATACAAGAATGCTCCTGGCAGGGCGCCTGGGTGGCTCAGTTGGTTAAGCGACTGCCTTCGGCTCAGGTCATGATCCTGGAGTCCCGGGATCGAGTCCCGCATCGGGCTCCCTGCTCAGCAGGGAGTCTGCTTCTCCCTCTGACTCTCTTCCCTCTCATGCTCTCTGTCTCTCATTCTCTCTCTCTCAAATAAACAAATAAAATCTATAAAAAAAAAAAAAAGAATGCTCCTGGCAGCTCTATTCATAAAAGCTCAAAACTAGAAACAGCCCAAGTGTCCACCAACAATAGACTTGGGAAATAAATGTGGCATAGTCACAAAATGAAATGCTTTACAGTGACGTTTAAAAGTAACAATCCTGCCGCATGCAACAATATGGTGGACTCTCACGACATAATGCTGAGTGAAAGAAGCCAATGACAGAAGAATATATAATTGTATGATTCCTTTTATATAAATATCAGGAACGGGCAAACCTAACTCACAGTGAGAGAAATCAGAAAGTGGTTAGCTCTGGTTGGTGTTGACTGAAGGGGGCACAAGGGAATCTTCTAGAACGTTAGAATATCTATATCTTTTTTTTTAAGATTTTATTTATTTGACAGAGAGAGCACAAGCAGAGGGAGAGAGAGGGAGAAGCAGGCTCCCTGCTGAGCAGGGAGCCCGATGTGGGACTTGATCCCAGCACGCTAGGATCATGACCCAGGCCGAAGGCAGCCGCTTAACCGACTGAGCCACCAAGGCGTCCCTAGAATATTCTATATTTTGACCTAGGTGGTTGTTACATACACATACACATGTATAAGTTCATAGATATATATGCATATATACAAATTCATTGAGCTGTACACCTAAGTTATACCCCAATAAAAAAGTTAAAATTCTTAAAAATTTTAAATAAAATAGAATAAATAATGTGTGTCAGTACTTTCAAGACCTGAAATACCAGAATGCCGGGCTGGTGGCCCAGTGGAATGTACACATGGAGAATGGGGCCAGGTTCTCAGTTTCCCTCTCTCGCCACAAGGTGGCTCTCTCCCCTCTCTCAAGTCTTCCCCAGTCCTCTGGGAAAACTCAGAAAATGTCCCAGGAAGCAGAGGGTTGTGTGCTCCTGGGCACTTTGGACAGCCTGAGCCCCAGACTAAAAATACTGTGTAATGATGCCGGCCTCACTACAGAAGAGTGTAGCCCTTTTAAGGCAAAGACTTGAATCCCAGTTCTGCCATTTCCTAGCTGTGTGACTTTGGGACTGTTCCTTAACTTCTCTGTGCCTCAGTTTCCACATCTGTACAGTGGAAATAATAATAGTACATACCTTGTGGTGTTGTTAGCGTGAAATGAGTTCACCCTTAGGAAACTCTCAGAACATCACCTGTCAGAGAAGAAGAGCTCAACGTCGTTATCTGAGTTAGTATTAAGAGAGGAAAATGTCAGTAACTGAAAGGGGAATATCTGGCATCTCACTTCTTCTGGGGGCCAAGCAGGTATTAGAAGGCTGATGAGCTGGAGATGAAAAGAGCCTGTTCTGGCTTCTATGTTCTTTTCTAGAACCTATGTTCTTTTCTAGAACCTTCTATGTTCTTTTCTAGAACCTGATGGCCCAAAGGGTTTCGCCAGTCTTTTGTAGCTTTCAGAGCTCTGTACCTCAATGTGGGGAGGCAGAATAATGGTCCCCTTCCCCAAAGATTTCTACAGCCTCATCCCCCGGGCCCGTGAATATGTTACCTTACATCGCAAAAGTGACCTTGTAGTGACCTCATGAGTACCCTGAGATGGGGAAGTTATCCTGGATTACACCAGGCAAGAAGGATGGACGCAGGAGGATCAGAGTCACAGAAGCAGAAATGAGAACAAAAGCAGAAGTCAGAGTAGCTTGGCTAGGAGCCAAGGAATGCAGGCAGCCTCTGGAGGCTGGAAAACTCAAGGAGGGGATTCTCCCCTAGCGCTTCTGTAAGAACTGCAGGGGCCAACGGCGCGCCGCCCCAAGATGCGCCCCTTTGGCATGAAGGCTGTTTGAGTTAAAAAAGCAATCGAAGGGCGCCTGGGTGGCTCAGTCAGTTGAGCATCCCACTCTTGATTTCGGCTCAGGCCATGATCCCAGGGTCATGGAATTGAGCCCCTTGTCGGACTCCTGAGAGCGAAGAGTCTGCTTGAGATTCTCTCTCCCTCTCCCTCTGCCCCTCCCCACTGCTCACACGTGCGCTCTCTCTCAAATAAATACAATCTAAAAAAAAAAAAAGCAATCAAAACCCAGCAGACTTAGGAAAAGCTCTGTAACCACCACCCCCCTCCAGCTCAATCTAAAAGAATTTAGATAGGGGACCTGCCCCGGGAAAAGAGCCATCACCATAGATGACTGCATTATGATGTGAACTAGGCATAGTGCCCAGGGGGGAGCCTAGCAAGGCCACTCTTGATCAAAGTCCTCCCTTCCTCCCCTTGTGTCTGAGTGGCCCGGCAAACATTTGTTTACCAAACATTTGTTTTTCAGCTTTGTGTAAACTGTATTCCTTTCCTCTGAAGTCCCAGCCACCCACCTACTCCTCCTCCATCCAGAAGGACATATAGACCTCTTTTTGCCTGAGTGTCTGGAATTTCCCTGTCTGTGTGGATTCCCCATGTGTACACCTATAAAATTTGATTTCCTCCTGTTAACCTGTCTCATGTCAATTGGATTCTTAGTCCAGCTAGAAGGACCTTGAAGGGGGCAGGAATTCCTGCTCCCCAACAAAACACGGTCTTTGATGTTAGTTAGCCCTGTAAGACCTATTTCAGATTTCTGACCTCCAGAAACTATAAGATAATTAGGCGGATAATAGACGTGTGTTAGTTTAAGCCACTAAACTTGTGGTCACTTGTTAAAGCAGCAACTAGAAATGCATACACTCAACTCCACGCAATGTCTGGGCAACCTGCGGGTGTCTGCAGTTGTGACGTGATTTTGGAGTAGTGTTGTTGGGGTCCGGGCTGACGGCCAAGAAAGAATTCTTAAGACCTGAGATGTCTTTGGTGCAAAAAGGTGGTTTTATTAAAGCAAGGGGCAGAAAGAGCTGCTGACTCAGCATTGTGAGGAGCAATTGATTCTATATTTTGGAGTTGAGGGAGGTAAAGACAAAGGAAGTTCCAAAAGGACTTTCATATGCTAAAGAAGACTCACAGGATCCTGGAAGCTTTGCTATTGTCAAACTAAGGTTGTTTTTCCCTCTAGCAAAGCATTAACATTAAGACAGTTGGGAGTTTCCAGGAGGAACATTATACTCTGCCTGCCTCAAGTATTTGTCAATGGGCTGCAGGTTATAAGGACATTTAATCTTACCAACATTTCCCTCTGCCTTTGTTTCCCACATCAGTTGTACATCTTAATTTCCTTCATTTATTTAATCAGGACAGGCAGGGGCGCCTGGGGGCCTCAGTCGGTTAAGCGTCTGCCTTCCGCTCAGGCCATGATCTCAGGGTCCTGGGATCGAGCCCCATATCGGGCTCCTTGCTCAGCGGGGAACCTGCTTCTCCCCCTGCCTCTGCCCCTCCCCCTGCTTGTGCTCATTCTCAAATAAATAATAAAATAAACAAATAAACAGATAGGACACCCAATCTCATGGTTCAACATTCAGTAAGTACACACAACCACTTTAGCTGAACCCATGCATACCATTGGACCCCGCACTGCCACTTCTGCCTACGTATTTGACAGAAATACCCTGGTATGTCCACCCAAGGACCTTGACAAGAATGTTCCTAGCAGCACTATCTGTCATTGCCAAACACTGGAAGTGACCCAAATGCCTGTCAGCAGCAGAATGGATAAATAAATACACTCATCATTTCCTCCACAGCCACCTCAGGCCCTGAATCTGCCCTTCTCAGTGCTCATGGCAGGAAGGAGCGCCTGAAGACTCTGACCGCAACCCCCCCCCCCACCAGTAAGTACATATAATATCAACAGTCAGTATTTGGGGATGTCTACAAGCACAGAGGAGTTGAAGCACTGTCCATATGTCAACTGATCTCATCCTCACAGCAACACTCTAAGGTCAGGGCTTTTATTATCCCCATTGTACAGATGGGGAAACCGAGGCACGGGACATCTAAATAAGACACCAAGGCATGCTTGCTAGTGCAGAACGAGGATGTGAACCCAAGCAGTGTGGCTCTACTATAGGAGTAGGAGACGTAGAAAGTCACAAGTGGACGGAGCCTGGGAGCGGCAAGCTTGTCCCCTCACAGCTGGGACACATGCAACACTCGGGTCCCAAACTGCAAGGGGTCGGCAGCCTCAAGACTCTGTCTGGCAGCACTTTCTAATCCTTGGGCTGGCCCTACAAGGGGGCAGCCTTCCCAGGAGGTTGGGGGGCACAGGCTGAGGGTGCCGGAGTGTGGGGCTGATCATGTCCTTTCCCGCTCCAAGCTGGGTGGCGGGACACTTGTTCCTGGTCTGATGGCCAGTGCAGGGAAGCCCTTAGGGACACTGTGGAGGGCACGGAGGTGGAGGTGGGAGAGTCAGGAGTAACTTCGATATTGCAAAAGCCCAACACTTGAACCCGGTCCTTAGCTCTGGACCAGAATAACATCCCTGAGTGGCCAGAATGTACTGGTTGTCCCCCTCTGTTCCCAGACCAAGGACCAGAAAAACTGAGTTCTGATTGGTAAAACACAGGGAAATTAACGAACACTCCAAAGGCATCATGAGGAACAATACCTCGTCCAAAGGTGGGAGACCGGGGTTTGGGTTTGCCGGATCAGCTGTAAAAGCTTCACTGTTATTACAGGCATGAGCCTTTCCAAGGCTGTGAGCCCTGAGGACAGGGAGGCCACTCCAGGAGACCAAGAACCAGGAGCCACCCACACCCAGAGTTACTGGAAGAATGACTGCTCCGGTCTGCGTACTGCAGAGACAGGCCCCCGTGCCAGGACAGCTGTCTCTAATCTGCTGGTGACAGCCCAGCCAGCCTCACTTTGCCCAGGGAGGGTCTAGAACTATCTGGGTCCAATTATTTTTATAAGCAGCAAAAGTCCTGGGAAACTGGCTTGTGCAAACCACTAAATTTCTCACTTGTAAACTGGAGATAATCATCATTCTGGCTGTGACAATTAAGTGGCCTCCTCTTGTCACGTGCAAGAACCAAGCGGGGGCAGGGGGGGGGGGTTGGGATACGGGTCTGTGAGGCCTGAAGCTTACATAAGAACTAAGAGGGAAGGTGTTGAAATGAACTCAAAAGATCTTGGGAGGAGGGGGGGTGCCTGGCTGGCTCGGTCGTGGGAGCATGAAACTCTTGATCTCGGGGTTGTGGTTTCGAGCCCCACGTTGTCTACACCCCTCGTTGGGAGTAGAGATGACTTAAAAACAACAACAACAACAACAACAGATCTTGGGATGCATAAAACCCACGCCTGCACCTTTACTTACAAACGAATTCTTCGTTGAGCTAAAGACAAAAATTAAGGAAAACCTAGACTGATGTACATTTGATAGATCAAAATTAACTAATCTAGATTAAAAACCCGGGGGGAATGCCTGGCAGGCTCAGTCAGAAGAGCATGTGCCTCTTGATCTTGGGGTTGTGAGTTTGAGCCCCATGTTGGGTGTAGAGAGGGCTTAAAAAAAAATAAATAAAATCTTTAAAAAAAATAAAAACAGGTAACACAGTGACTAATTACAATTAAATAATGTCAAGGCATTCACTCATCAACCCGCAAACATGGATGCCATCAAAGCTTCTGGCCGGCCTCCTGCAGACAACCACACCCAAATGAGAAACACAGACACAGTTTTGCTGAGCCACCCTCTCCTGTTCTGTTCCCTTCCACCACACAAACCCTGTCCATTCTGAGCATGAGGGTTTCCTTCAGAAAAGCCCCGCAGGGGAGTTCCCCGGGGTCCTCTCTCAAAAGGCCTCCCACTCCCCTGCCCAGGAGCAGAAGGCAAGAGCGCCGAGCTGATGGGAGCTATGGAGATTGCACCACCGGCCTCGGTCCTTCCCGTAGTCACAGCACTGGCACGGCCGCGTGCCTCGCTTTCGCCGACAGAATGAGGTGCAAGTGATAGAGTGCCGGTTTCAAGCCTGGGTCTCATTTGAGGGGCCTTGCACGTTTCTACTTGTCCTTTTGCACCTGCATGAGGACGAGCCCCGGCTAGCCCACTGGAAGGCGGCAGACACTTGGAGGGAAACCAAGTCTCCTAGCCATCCCGCAGACCTGGGAGCCAACACAGCCAACCCCAGGAGACCCAGTGGGCCAGCCCTGCTCAAACCACCCACCTGTGAAGTCAGCTTAAATAAAGGAGATCTCGGACAGAATGTCAGGTGGAGAGAACAGTGGGGAAGAGCAGCCCAGCAGAGGGAAGGGATGGAGCACTGGGGGGTTAGGGAGAAGGGAGGCTGCTTTTGATCGGGTGGTCAGGGAAGTCCCCTGGGAGTGGGTGACCTGGCAGCAGACGCAGGAAGAAGAGGGAGAGGGAGCTCGGCACAGCTGGAGAGGGCACAGCCAGTCAAAGGCCAGGAGGCAGGCATGCGGTCGGCGTGCATGAAGAATGGAGTGAACTAGGCAGGGAACAGGGTGGCAGGAGGTGGTGTCCAAGCGGCAGGCAGTGACTGGATCACGAGGAACGAGGACCGTGCAGGCTATCATTGCAACAATTAAATGTGTTACTATGTGGAAAGCGCTCAGGACAGTGCCTGGGTCATGGTGAGTGTCCAGGAAGTGTCAGCCCTTGCTTTACTGTTGGCACTTTTATGCACAAAATGCAGTGTCTCCCTCTCCTGGGATCTGAAGAGGAAAATCCCCTCGGGATGATTGCCCCTTCCTGGAACTAAGGAGAAAGAGGTTCACGCAGGGGGTTTGGGGGGGGTATCTTGACAAGGAAACTCACTTTTGACTCTATCTGAGTTGGTAACCTTTGAATTCTTATAGCAAGACTGAGTCCATGTATTATTTATGATATTTTAAAAAATCGCCAAACAACCCAGATGAATCAATAAGCCAGGTGTGGTATATCTACACAGTGGACTATTATATAGTCATAAAAAGGAATGCAGTATTGATCCATGCCACACTGTGGATGAAAACGTGACTCCGAGTGAAAGAAGCCAGGACCAAAAGGTCACATGTTGTTCGATCCCATTTTGATGAAATGCCCAGAACAGAGGACCCACACAGAAAGCAGACTGGTGGTTACCAGGGGCTGTGGGAGGGAGAAATGGGCAGTCACTGCTTCATGGATACATGAAGTCCTTTTGGGGTGATGAAAATGTTTTGGAACAAGAGATAGGTGGTGATCGCACATCACGGTGAATGTACAAAATGCTACTGAATTGTACACTTTGTTTTTTTTAAGATTTTATTTATTTTATTAGAAAGAGAAAGCATGAGTGGGGGGAAGGGCAGAGGGAGAGGGAGAAGCAGACTCCCCACTGAGCAGGGAGCCTGACACGGGGCTCAATCCCAGGACGCCGGGATCATGACCTAAGCCAAAGGCAGACGCCTAACCGACTGAGCCACCTAGGCACCCCTAAATTATACACTTTAAACTCTGGCTAGTTTTACGCTATGAGAATTTTAGTTCAATTCTGTAAAAATACCAAAATAATTGGAAGTCAAGCCTCCTGGGAGGAATCACTCCCATCCTTTGTAACCTGGCAGGAAATCTAAAACCCAATCTGTTCCGTAAAACACTCATTTCGAGTTTCATGGTAATTCCTCCCAGAAGCCATTGACAGGGAGAGGAAGAGCGAGCCAGGCAAACCTCCACCCACCTGTGAGAGGTTGGGTACTTCCAGGGCACCCTCCATGCAGCCTGCCCCGCCTGAGCGTTTCCGGGTGCTGTCCCGTGGCTGAAATACCACCCCCTCCACTGTCCCCTCAACAAGGGCAGTAACATCTAGATGGTTAAACACCAAGTTGGTCCCAGAGCCAGATGGCCCCCTACTGCAAGCTGTGCATTCTCAGGAAGGTGACTTCGCCTCTCAGAAGCTCCACTCCCCCATCTGTAAAATGGGTCCAATACTAAGACCTTCCACTTCACAGAATTGGATGTGAGGATGAGATGACGTGATTTGTGGATGGCACTTCGAACTCAAGAACTCCATACATCTGTTCCACGAATATACACAGGGCACCGACTGAATGCCAGTCACTGTCCCCGGTACTGGGGACACAGCAGCGATCGAGACAGACACAATCTTTGCCTCCGACGAACTTACATGTTAGTGGGGGGCAGGGGGGACAGATGATAGACAGGGCAGAGCTAACTACACGATACGGCAGCCGCAGTGTCAAAACATGGTAGGGAACTGTTAAAAAAAAATGAAGTAGGGAAGGATAAAAGTGTCAAGGGGTGTGTTGTGCAGGGGTGAGGGGTGTTCAACCAGGACGGCCTGGGAAGACTTCATGAAGAAAGCGATTCATGGAGTTAATGTGTATAAATTGCTTAGAACTGTCCTTAGCACACAGCAAACACTGCAAAGTGCAGGTGACACTGCAGATGGTGGGGGATGGGCATTCCAGGCAGAGGGAACAGCAAGTGCAAAGGAGGGAAGGGGCCTCTGCTGGCGTGGATCGTTGAGGGGGCCGGCATGCCCGGACAGAAACAGGCAGAGGGCAGTGTGCAAGCAGGTGGAAGGCAGACAGGAAGTGGGAGCTGGACCCCGAGGGGCCTGTGGGTCATGGTGAGGCCACGGTGAGGCCACGGGCCTCTCCCCTGAGTGAGAAGGGAGGCCGCTGCTGTTTTGAGAGCTCACTGTTTTTAGTAATAGTCTCATTTCCCTCATTCACCTCCTTTGTGAAAAGACATCTTTGCCTCTCTCCTTTTCTTCCACGGCTGAGTCCTCCTGCCCCATGGGGATGACGCCTGCCCACACTGCCTCCTCCTCCCACATTTGGGAGGAGGACTTTAAAGAATTTTTGATCACATAGCTCTGTGTAACACACGTGATATTTCTAGGAACCGGGAGTCTTCGGGTCTGGGGACTATGTGACTGGGAGTTTATGTTGCTCTGAATTTTGATAACTGTCAGATTGGAGATGAGCCCCTGACACAAATATGTCATCAGACCAGGCATCCCAGTGTAAAGGAATGCCTACACAGTCAATAACACCCCTTGGGAAAAAAACGAAGAAAGAAAGAAAAAGGAAAAGCACCGGCTTAGGAGAAACATGAAATTCTAGTAAAAGGTAATTTAAACAACAGAGAGAAAGGATTAAGAGCTTGAGCCCATCTGCTCAGGATGGAAGTCAGGACTTTGTAACTCACCAACCATCGGCCTCCGCTGCTGGGCTCAGCAGGAAGGAGGCGCCCAAGGGCTCCATCTGAGAAGGCACCAAAGGTGTGTCCCAACACGTACCTGAATGATTTCATGGTTTATTCCAGAATTGGGTATTTCTGCTGTGTGATCCCCATCCAGAAGCCCCAGAACATAAGAAATGACCATAAAAATCAGATGACTTATTTTTTAACCTAATGCTATAGAGAGTGACTATTTCTCACTTTACTCCCCTCTGTCTCCAAATTTACCTGTAACCCCAAGCACCTCAACCTCATTCCCAGCACCTCAGTCCTGCCTGCATCATGCCCTAGCAAATATCTTTAGGTTTTTTTGCTGTGTTTTTTTTTTTTTTAAGATTTTATTTATTTATTTTTTCTGAGAGAGAGCGTGCGAACACAGGAACAGGGGGGAGGGGCAGAGGGAGAAGCAGACTCCCCGCTGAGCAGGGAGCCTGATGCAGCTTGATCCCAGGACCCCAGGATCATGACCTAAGCTGAAGGCAGACGCCTAACCTCCTGAGCCACCCAGACGCCCACAAATATCTTTAGTTTTATTCATTCCTTTCATTAGGGGCTTTCCATGACTTGGACTTTGAGGGTACAACGGTGGACAAAACAGACTCAGACCCTGCCCCAGATCAATCCCTAATATACAGAAGAGGCTCCATAAAAGCTTTCAGAATGAACAGAAATGGTCTCTCTCTCTCTCTCTTTTTAGGAATCTGTACCGGCAGAAAAAAAGAGCTGCCCTCCAATTCTGTCTTTGGAATTTGCTGGCTCCCAAGCTCCAAAGTGGGTTACAGAACAAAATCCCAAGACCAAGGTTCTTTCCTAAATGGGCCACGACCTATTTCCACAGCCTCATCTGGTGACTCCCTCCCACGCAAAGCTGCACCCTCTTCCCAGAACAAGGCGGGTTCTCTCGCGCCTTTGCTACTTGGGGCTTAAAGCCCTGCTCCAACGTCACCTCCTCCAAGAAAACATGCCGGCACCCCAGCAGAGTCCACCCGTCAGTGTCTCTGCGGCAGGATTTAGTTGAATGTTGTGTCCCGCACCCCGCCCCACCCCCACCAGCCGGAGAAGGAAGCCAGGAGCGGGCAATGCTCCTCGCAGCCGCCAGAGGGCGCTTTAAAAACACCAACGCGACCTCTTGGTTTCAAATTCTCCCTAGTGTCTCCCAAGTGCTCTTGAGAGTTACCAGGTAAGACGCTTGCTGGATTTCCAAATCCTGGGCGGGCCACTGATCCTGCAACTCTGAGCTAGTGGCATCACGTGTCCAGGCCTCTGGTTCTACACAGTGTCGTCAGGGGATGAAACAGATGGCTTCCTACAAAGCCCTTGGAAGAGCGTCAGACACGTAGGCCATCCTCAGTTTGCGCTGGCTGCTGCATCGCTAAGCCAAGGCTTCTCGGCAGGAAACGTCAAACTCAGATCAAGTGATTGGGGAGAGTTTAATAAAGAGACTATCACAAGAGCAGAGGCAAGTGGTGACACAGCTCCCCAGGGCTGGAAAGGAGGACTGACGGATAGACAGACGGATGGAAAGATGAGTGGATGTGTTTCAGAAAGTGGAGTAAAAACGTTAACTGTAGAATCTAAGTAAGGGGTGCATAAGCATCCACTGTAAAATTATTCCAACGTATGTTCGAAAATGTTCATTAAAAGTGTTTGGGAGGGGGCCCAGGGTGACTCAGTTAAGCATCTGACTCTTGATCTCCCTCGGGTCTTGATCTCAGGGTCAGGAGTTCAAGCCCCACATTGGGCTCCAGGCTGGGCGGAAGCCCACTTAAAAAAAGAATGCTGGGGAGGGTGTTGAGTCAGCAAAGAAATTTGGATGGAATTGGTTAGAGAAGCCAAGAAACAAAGAATTTCTCTGGAACTTTCCACAGAAACCACAGCCCCTTTCCTGCAGCATTCAGGAATGAATTGTGCCAACTGTCAAGCTTCGGCTCCTGAGGAAACAGCAGAAAAATGAAGAGAAGAAAGAAGCAAAGCCCATGCTCCCACTTCTCAGGAATCCTGTCATCGCATCCTGAGATCTGTTTAACATCTGAGCTCATTTATTACTTGATCAACAAACGTTGACTGAAACCCTCCTCCGTGCCTGGCCCTGAGCTGAGCAGTGCCAAAAACACAGGCTGGCCCTGCCCTAAGGGGACTCAGAATCCAGGGGCAGAGACAGACTCCTTCTTCTGATACAGACCATCTAGAGTGATCAGAACATTTATGGGGGAAACCCAGGGGCCGTGGGAGCCCCAAACAAGGCACCTGATCCGGATGGAGGCCAGAGAGGGCTTCCTGCTGGAGAGGACATCTGAGTTGAGTCTTGACAGAGTTAGGTGTCAGCCAGGTAGAGAGAGGGGAGGACAAGGGAAAAGCATCCAGGGCAGAAGGAATAGCACATGGAAAGGCAGGAGGTGAGCAGAGGAGCATGATGCTCACAGTGAACGACAGGTCCAGTTTAACTGGAGTATGAATGTCAAGAAGGGGAGAGGCTGAAGTAAGCATGGAGCCGTCAGCATGATGTGAAAGGGCGGGTATGGCCTCCTATGCCACAAAGCACATGGACCTTATCCTGACAGTGCCAGGGAGTCATGAAAGGGTTACAGACAGTGGGAGGATGTGAGCAGATGTGCAAACAGGAAGGAAGGGAAGCAGGAAGGGAATGTCAGTCAGGACTGGCTAAGGTATGCTGCAGTAACAAACAGCTCCCGGAATTCAACAGCTCAAAACAGACAAGGTTGATTCCTTGCTCATGTGACGTGTCATGGATCTGTAAGGACCTGTTCCACGTCACCTTCATCCTACGGCCCTGGCTGACCAAAGCTCCAGCACTGGAAAAGTTGGTGGGCACACCGGCAAGAGCAGAGAACATGGAGAATCACACACATCTGCTCAGATGCTTCCACCTGGGAGCACCTCTCACCACTTCTCTGGCCACCACAAGTCACATGGCCGTGCATTTCTTAAGGCGTGGGAAAGCGTGATCCTCCCACAGGCCCAGAAATAGAGGAAGACTGCCCACTGATGACCAGGCGCAATGGCCACCACAGGACATGAGCGTGGAAGCAGCAAGAACAACAGGGAGCAGGCAAGAAATGAAGAATTTCGGACTTGGGGGGGCGGAAATGGAAGACGTGAAGATCTGAGGGACATTCAGGAATCACACAGAATTCTGTATCTGCTGGCAATCTGTCCCAATTTCTTATTCTGTAAACCAGCTAACACACAGAAACAATCAAACTAACAATCAGTGAAATGGGGAGATGTTGGTCAAACAGTACAAACTTCCAGTTATAAGATGAGAAAGTTCTGGGATCTAATGTGCATTATGGTGACTATGGTGAAAAATGTATTGTATACTTGAAAGTTGCTAGGAGAGCAAATCCCTTTTTTCTCTCCTTTTTTTAAAGCTTTATTCATTTAATTAATCTCTACACCCAACGTGAGGCTCGAATTCACAACCCTGACATCAAGAATCACACGCTCTTCTGACTAAGCCAGCCAGGAGCCCCTTTTTTCTATTTTTAATTGAAGTATAATTAACATAGAGTGTTATATGAGTTTCAGGTGTACAATATAGTGATTCAACACTTCTATACACACTCGGTGCTCATGGCCACAAGTGCGCTCCTTCATCCCCATCTCCTATTTCACCCATCCCCCAACCACCTCCCCTCTGGAAACCACCAGTTTGTTCTCTGTATTTAAGAACCTGTTTTTTGTTTGTCAAAGAGACTACATCTTTTTTTTTTTTTTAAGATTTATTTATTTTACAGAGAGAAAGAGAGAGAGAGAAGGCACAAACTTAAGGGAAGGGGCAGAGGGAGAGGGAGAGAAGCAGACTCCCAACTGAGTGCAGAACCCCACAGGGGGCTCAATCCCATGACCCTGAGATCACGACCTGAGCTGAAGTCAAAACTCAGATGCTTAGCCAACTGAGCCACCCAGGCGCTCCACAAAGAGAGTAAATTTTTTAAAAGATTTTATTTATTTGAGAGAGAGAGAGCATGAGTGTGTGTGTGGTGGGGGAGGAGCAGAGGGAGAGGGACAGACTCCAAGCTGAGTGAGGAACCCTTCGCAGGACTCAATTCCAGGACCCTGAGATCATGACCTGAGCTGAAATCGAGAGTCAGATGCTTAACCAACTGAGCCACCCAGGCTCCCTAGAGAGTAAATCTTGGGTGTTCTCACCACAAATACAAAAAATGGTTAACTAGGTGAGGTGACAGATGTGTTAATTAGCTTGAATGTGGTACATTTCACAACGTACGCATGTCTCAAATCATCATTTCATGCAGCTTAAATATATACAAGCTTTAGTCATCAATTATACTTAAATAAATCTGGGAAAACCAACCAGGTAGCCTTTGGAACAAAAATGGGCTCTTTAGTGCTGCTTGTAATAGGAGCAAAAATTCGTGCACCCAGCACGTCTACACCAGCACCACCCGGGAGAAACAGAATGCGAGCCACGTGTGTCCTTCTAAATTTTCTAGTAACCACATTAGAAAAAGCAAAGAAACAGGTGAGATTAATCACATTAACCCAACATATCCAAAATATTATCACTGTAGAATGGGATCCGCACGGACATTACTAACGAAGTATTTTACATTCTTTTATTTTTCCTGCTAAGTCTTCAAACCCAGCGCATCTCCTTTCGGAGCAGCCATGTTTCAAGGGCTCAGCAGCCCCCCTGTGGGCTACGGTACTACAGAGTGCAGATCTAGGCAAACTAGCTAATTACTACATCTTCACAAGAGCCCTATAAAGCAGGTACTGCTTCTGTTTTATAGATGAAGAAACTGAGGCACGGGAAAATGAAGGGATTTGCCCCAAGTCACAAACTGGGGGAGGAGCCAGGCTGTGGACCCAGGCAATGGAGCTCCTTGCACGCAGAGCCGAGATGGGCTCCTACACAGGCCCCCTATGAGGCTGGGTGAGGGAGCGCGTGTGGAGGCCCCTCCCACACTCACTGGAAGTCTCTGCAGAGGCTGAGGATGATTCTGGAAAATCCCGAAAAAACCCGCACTGGTTCCAGGCATGAGGGTGTGGGTGGGCATGAAAAGGTGTGGGAAAGGATTGGATCATTGCCTCTCACTTGCCACAGACTGCCAAGGCCTTAGGAAAATCCCTCGTGCATCTGGCTGCAGGCCATGGGCTTCGATGCTCCTGACTCTGGTAGGATGGAGCAGAAAGTTGGGGGTGAGTCCCTGGGAAAGGCCCAGACCCAGGAGGGTTGGGGTGGCAAGGCCTCTCTTCAATGGCCCGTCTGGTGTCCAGCTCCACACTGAGAACCCCAGTGTCTCAAGTAATGACCCTCCCTTTCCAAGTGGGGAAACCGAGGCTCAGAGAAGTCCTGTGACTTGTCCAAGATCACATGGGAAGAACGGAAAGGATGCATCAGGAAAGACAAAAAAATCTCCCCTCACCCCATCCCATGGCCACCCAATTCTTTTTCCAGAGGCAAGGGTACCGACTGCCTTGCAGTATTTCCTGCAATATTTTAGGCTATACAAGCATTCACACCTGGATCAGTTTTTTTAAAGATTTTTTTTTTTTTTTATGTATTTGAGAGAGAGAGACAATCTGAAGCCGAAACCGAGAGCAGGATGCTCCACTGATCGGGCCACCCAGGAGCCCCCGGATCATTTTTTTTTTTTTTTACACAGAAGCGGCACAGTGTTCTGTGTCTTATTTTTATTTTTCCCTTAATAATATTATCTTTGTGATCTCTCCAGAAAATACATATGGATGTGCCTCGTTTTTTGTTTTGTTTTTTTTTTAATGCCCAGAGACCTCAAACTCTCTGAATGTGTAGCATGATGAGCTTAACCAGTCTCCTCTTAAGGAACGCCTGGGTTATTCCTCGTTTTCTGCCATTACAAACACGACTGGAATTGGCATCGCTTGGGCAGACCTCCTGCCAGCCACAGGAAGCCAGGCCTGTGGTATAAATTCCCCGGAGGAAAATGGCCAAGTCAAAGTGATATGCATTTGTCATTCCGAAAAACATTTCCACACTGCCCTCCAAATTCTTACCTCCGCCCCTGGTTGGACCGCCCGTGCCTCAAAAGGCCTCTTGGCTCTCTCTGTGCTGCTTAAAGGTTTCGCAGTGAGAAAGGTCTTCACGTAGTACTTATGTAATTAAAATTAAATAAGCCCTTCGTTGAAAACACAAACCTGGGGAGGAGAGAAACCAGCAGGGCCAGTTCAGGCCCTGCCTGATGGTGTCCCCTGTCACACCCGCCGGGTCCCCAGCAAGCCCTGTCTGATAGTGAAATCCATCTCTCAAGCACAAACAAAGGCCTCAAAGACCTTGGGGGGAAAGGCAGGGATGAGAGGATGTCATTTTGCCTCTGTTGCTTTTCATCAGAACTAGATTCTTCTGCTCTTCGTGTTCTTCTTCCTTCTCCCTCTTCTTCTCTCTCAAACTTCTGTTTTGGTGAGCACTGTGCGGAAAACATCTCCAAGTTAATGTCCAGTTCAACAAAAGAACACTCAAGTTCTGCAGAATCTGGCATTTTTCTTTTCTTTTTTTAAAAAAAGATTTTATTTATTTTTTCAAGAGAGAGAGCAAGAGAAAAAGAGAGAGAAGGAGCAGGGGGAAGGGGGGGGAGGCAGAAGCAGGCTCCCCACTGAGCAGGGAGCCCCGCGTGGGGCTCAATCCCAGGACCCTGGGATCATGACCTGAGCTGAAGGCAGACGCTTAACCGACTGAGCCTCCTAGGCGCCCCGAATCTGGCATTTTTCACAAGAAAAGAGGAAAGGGAGAGCAGAGCTAGGAGCTTAGAAGTAGAAACTGGAAAAGCAAAACAATAATTTATTCTATTTTAGATACATTAATCTCAGGGCACCTGGGTGACTCAGTTAAGTGTCTGCCTTCGGCTCAGGTCATGATCCCAGGGTCCTGGGATCGAGCCCCGTGTCGGGCTCCCTGCTCGGTGGGGAGCCTGCTTCTGTCTCTCCTTCTGCTACTCCCCCTGCTTGTGCTCTCTCTCTCTCCCTCAAATAAATAAACAAAATCTTAAAAAAAATACATTAATCTCTCCCTTTCCTTTCCCTTCCCTTCCTGAACACAAGCAAGTAGGTGTCTGGAAGAGGAGACACGGCTGGGGGGGCGGGGCACAGGGCTCAGAATCAGGTGTCAGAGCCAAGTGGGGTCAACAGGGCATCTACCCCAGGGACCAGGGGGTGTGGGCAGAAGGCGACCACAGGACATTGGTTACATTCAGGGGGAATCAAGCAAAGAAGTAAACATGTTAAGATTTCTCACTGATGGAGAAATGAGCCAAAATTAGGCAAACAGAGAAAACTAGGGTGGACTGTGCAGTGCGGGGTTGGAATTGGAGATGCCAGGGGAAACTCACTGATTTTCAATATGTGAAAAGAGATCCAGAAATAAACACAGATGTAAGTCTATGTGCATATATATGTAGGTGTATATGTACATACTCCCTGCCTCCGTCCACTGAGCGAGCCAGGGTGCAGCAAGAGCTCATGGCAATGACCGCATGGAATGGCCAAATCCTGGTTTCTGAATCTCATTCCCCAGTGAAATGTGGCAGTGCTTCTTGGAGTGAAGGCGACTTTTGGGACTGGGCTGGGGAAAGTACCAGGTGAGTCTGGCACATCTCTTCATGCCAGGAAGCAAAGAAATGCTCAGAGAATGGGGTTAGGGGGGCCAGGTCAAAAGGACACAGGAGTCACCTCAAAGGGGCTCCCTCGGGTCAAACTGGGGACAATTAGAACAGCAAAGTAAACAATGGTTACAATCGATTGTCTATTCGGATGTGACTAAGAATAAATCAAGGGCGCCTGGGTGGCTCAGTTGGTTAAGCGTCTGCCTTCGGCTCAGGTCATGATCCCAGGGTCCTGGAACTGAGTCCCACATTGGGCTCCCTGCTCAGCGGAGAGTCTGCTTCTCCCTCTTCCTCTGTGTGCTCGCTCTCTCTCTCTCTCAAATAAATAAATCTAAAAATTTTTTTAAATGAATAAATCAGAAGTTTGGATGAGGAATGGGGTATTTGCAGAGCCCCAAAATGCCTCCCCCAGAAAACACGTGAATTACAAAGAGAAAAAAAGAGTAACTTTACAGTAGAAAAGCCTGGAAGACACCACTTTACTGAAGTATCAAAGCGAACGTCTTGATGGGACGTAAGAAGACCCCATATGACCTCTGTGATGCTCCTGACAAAGATGTTTAGCCAGACTCTGATTATAAGAAGATACTAGATGAACGCACATTTATGGACATCCACCCCCAAAACAGCCTGTCCTGTTTGTAAAGTCACGAAGTTCAAGGAAAGAATGAAGAATGTTTCCAGACTAAAGGAGGACATGGAGACATGCAAGGTCATGCAATGCAAGAATCCAGATCGGAACCTTTCCTGGGACGATACAGGGTCATTGCTGGGATAGCCAGTGAAAACTGAATGGAATATAAGGATTAGGGGGCAGTAATTTATCGATGCTAACGCTATTCATCTGTGAGGCTGTAGTTTGGTTCTACAGGAAGAGGTCCCTGTTCATAGGAAACACACACCGAACATCCATAGGTGATGGGGCATACTACTGGCAACTCACTCTCAGGCCGTTTCGGAAAAACAATTTCTTTGTACCGTACCTGCAACTTCTCTGTAATCTTGAGATCCTGCCAGTTAAAAAAATATTCAAGCAGTGCTTTTAAAACTTGTTTGAGCACACGGCAGAGGGGGTGGGGCGGAGAAATACATCTGACATCAAGACCAGCGTGAAACACATTTGCAAAACTGAGAAGAAAATGTCACTGAATGAAACATAACTTTGCTTCAAAAGAGAAGCGCAAACATGGTTTTATAAATTGTTAATATAACACAGGAAAATAACTTCCAAGGGCAACAAACCCCAGAAACACTGCTGGAGACTAAATTGACTCCATGACCTACAATTTTTGTCCAGTCTTTTTGCAAGTACGTTATAATAAGGACAAACACATACCGAGATTGTAGCACGCCCTGGGTGCTGTTCTAAGGACTCTGCAGATACTGCTTAATCCTTGCAACAATCTTATGAGGAAGGTAATCTTAATTCCCAACTTAAAGTTGATGCATCAGAGGCTGGAGAAAGGTGAAGTAACTTACCCAAGGTCACCCAGCTAGGAAAAGGTGGGGCTGGCACAGAATTTTAATCTGACTTTACGACATCCTGCAGAAGGGACATTATCCCCCACTTGACAGACTGGGTAACCAAGTTTCAGAGAAACTAAAGGGCCAGCCCACGGCCACGCTGATTTTGAAAAGCCCAGACTAGTACGCAAGAACAGTCTGGCACAGTCGGGGAGACTTCATGTCAATGTTGAATCCTGAATTAGGAACCTCGGGCTGTCCATCGAGAGCTTTGCTATCCAATATGGTAGCCACTAGCCATATGTGGCTGTTTAACTCAAATTAATTAATATTAAAACTTTGGTGTCTCACACTTACCACTTTTATTTCTTTTAAGATTTGATTATTATTTTTTTAAGTAATCTCCACCCCCAACATGCGGCTCAAACACACAACCCCGAGATCAAGAGTCACACGCTCTACCCTACCGAGCCAGCCGGGTGCCCCTCACCACTTTTCAGCGTGTGCTCCTAGCTACCACACTGCACATCATAGACTACAGGACATCTCCATCATCATCGGAAGTTCTCCAGAGATTGCTTTGCAAGGGCTCAACGATTATTCTTCCTTTTTTTTCTTTCTTAGTTTCTTCTCTCTTTCTTTCCTTCTCTCTCTCTTTCTTTCTTCTATTTATTTGAGAGGGAGCACAAGCAGGGGGAGCGGCAGGCAGAGAGAGAGGGAGAATATAAGGATTCCCGCTGAGCAGGGAACCCTACGTGGGGCCCGATCCCAGGACCCTGGGATCATGACCTGAGCCTAAGGCAGATGCCCCACCAACTGAGCCACCCAGGTGCCCCAATTATTCTTTCTAAAACAGGGATTGGAATATTCCAGATAGTTTTTAATTGAATGACAAATGCATGAGCAGCTCCTATCAGACTATTGGTTAACAAGCACATTTCATTGTGTTTTCACGGGAGTGGCACAGCCAGATTTTTCACATAAACCAGTACGTCAGGAAAAAAAGCCTGTTGGCCCACAAACCCCAACTGGGTTTCAGTCCATGGTCATGCCGCCTGATGGTACCTGTACACTCTCACCTTGTAGATATCCTTTTTTTTTTTTTTTTAAGATTTTTTATTTATTTGGCAGAGAGAGAGAGAGAGAGAGAGCACACAAGCAGGGGGAGCAGCAGAGGGAAAGAGAGAAGCAGGCTCTCCACTGAGCAAGGAGCCTGACGCGAGGCTCGATCCCAGGACCGCAGGATCATGACCTGAGCCAAAGGCAGACACTTAACCGACTGAGCCACCCAGGTGCCCCCCCCACCTAATCCACTGGGTCGAAACCCCAGATCTTGCTTTGGTACTTGGCATTCTGCATCCAGCAAGGTACCTAGTGCCTCGAAGACAGAAAAGTGGGAGAAAACAGAAAGCAAACAAAATGTCTGCCAATAACAGCAGCTACCAATAACTAAACACTCTTCCCAGCGAGGGCTGTTTACAGACCTCATCTTCATCATTCTCACGCTCCCCCGGGGAAGCACACGGGATTACACCCATTTTTACAAATAAACCATGGCAGCTCGGAGAAGCGAAGTCACTGCCCAGATCCACACAGGTCATAAACACAGCAGTCCGAACAGGGATCTGTCCCACCTCGAGCTCCTCATCCAGCTACTTCCCGGGCATGGATTTACTTAATCTAAAGCAAGCCCAGGAGAGACACCGATTCCAGCCTCCAAGCAATTCTGGCTCAGCCCCACTGCAAAGCTCGTCCGACAACTGTGGAAGCAAATAGGATTACAGGACACTCAGGACTAAATCCATGGTAATGACATATCAGAGGCAGGGTGGAGATGAAGACAAAGAAGAGGCTTAAAGAGGACGAACAGAGGAGAGGTTTAAAAAAGATTACAGAGGGAGGGGAGGAACTGTCCCGCTGGCTAAACTTCTCCCTAGTCTGTCGCTGTATTCTCTAGCCCCGCCCGGTGCTCGCCGCTATCGCGGCCGCCACGTGGATTGAAATCGTAGGTCTTTTCTCTCACCCCCTGGAGTCCAGTGCGGTAATAAGAGAAATTTTGATATCCGCACCATCCACCAAGCGGCCCCGTGTGGCTATTTGAGCGCTTGAAAGGGGACTGAGGAACTGAATTTTAAATGTCATTTCATGTTAATGAACTTAGACTCAAACGTATACACTACCTGTGGCTAGCGGCTACCATATTGAACGGCACCCCACTACATAGTGAGCTACAGAAGGTGAAGGCAGGGCCTCCCCAGGTGCGGCCCCCAATGCCCAATAGGGGAACTAGGTGTTTTGGGGGCACCCTCTGGGGTCAGGCTCCCTGGGTCCAAACCCCAGGTCTGGGAAACCTTGAGGAAGTGACGTAATCTTGTTTGTACCTCAGTGTTTGCAGCTGTAAAATGGAGCGTCGTGAAGTGGGCCTGAAAAAGCATTGGAAGTTATTGAATCTAAGTGCAGAGCAAATGAATGTGCATTGTGTGATCTTTCCAACTCGTCTGCATGAGATTTTTTTTTTTTTTTTTTTTAAATAATAGAAGTTGGAAGGGGCCCCTGGGTGGCTCAGTCGTTAAGCGTCTTGCCTTCAGCTCAGGTCATGATCCCAGGGTCCTGGGATAGAGCCCCGCATCCGGCTCCCTGCTCAGTGGGAAGCCTGCTTCTCTCTCTCCCTCTCCCACTCCCCCTGCTTGTGTTCCCTCTCTTGCTGTGTCTCTGTCAAAAAATAAATAAATAAAATCTTTAAAAAAAGTAAAAATAATAAAAGTTGGAAAAGTAAATTCTCATTCTATTCTACGAGACTGCTCTGGGCATTCTGGGCGCCTGTAAACACATGCGTGCGTACCTCAGTGCCTGGCACCTAGAAACAATGGAGGCCTTAAGAAGCTGAGCAAGCATTTACCTGGCAAACATCTCTTCTGTCACGTGCCAGAGACATAAAGACAGAAGAAACAGTAACACGTAGTGAGCACCTTCTAGATGCCAGGTACCATCCTAACCATTTCCATGTATTAACTCATTTTAATCTCCACAACCCTCTGAGGCAGATGCTTATTATTATTTACTTTAGGACAGTAATATTGTTGCCTCTTTTTTATTTTTTAAATGTTTGACATTTCTTTGTTTGACATTGACTTCCTCTTCTACAAGCAGAGTATTTTTATCTAAATCAGGCAATTAATACTGGACTTCAATTATCTAATCTGTGGGCTTTCTTGAGATTTTTTTTTCCCCCAGTTACTTAAATCATGTCTCTTGTAGCAAAAGAAAATTCTGGCTCATGCACTGCATTCTGTGGTCAGGGCTCCTTATTCCCCTTTCATCTGGAACACGGTCTCTATCATCCTTTGTTTCATGACATGGATATTTCTATTTCTTTTTTTTCTTTTTTTCTTTTTTTAAAGATTTTATTTATTTATTTAACAGAGAGAGACACAGCGAGAGAGGGAACACAAGCAGGGGGAGTGGGAGAGGGAGAAGCAGGCTTCCCGCGGAGCAGGGAGCCTGATGCGGGGCTCGAACCCAAGACCCCGGGATCATGACCTGAGCCGAAGGCAGACACTTAACGACTGAGCCACCCAGGCGCCCCCCTTTCTTTCTTTTTTAAGGATTTTATTTTTAAGTAATCTCTATGCCCTACATGGGGCTTGAACTCACGACTCCGAATCAAGAGTCATAGCTCCTTGGACTGAGCTAGCCAGGCGCCTCCCCAGGGTCGGGGGGGGGGGGGGCTGTCTTTTTATGTCAATATTCCTTCCTATGAAATTAAGTATCTCATGGGGAGAAGTTCACAGGACTCAGAGAAACATTTTACTTACTATATCACCAGTTTATTATAAAAAGATATAACTCGGAACAGCCAGATGGAAGAGACACATAGGGCGAGGTATGGGGGAGCCACCATGCTCTCTGAGCGCACCACCCCCGCCACATCTCCAGGAGATCACCGACTCAGAAGCTTTCCAAACCCCATCCTTTGGGGGTTTTATGCAGGACTTCACTGCATAGGCAAGACTGATTTAAGTCATTGGCTACTGGGGACTGATTATTCCATCCCCAGCCCCTCTCCCCTCCCAGGAGCTCAGACGGGGTGGGAATAAATCTAATCACCTGATTGGTTCCCCAGGCAACCAGCCCCCACCCTTCAGCACTTTCCAAAAGTTGCCTCATTAACATAAACTCAGGTGTGACAGAAAGGGGTTTGTTATGAATATGAAGACACTTTTATTGCTCTTATCATTCAGGCAATTCCATAGGTTTTAGGAACTCTGTGCCAGAAACCAGGCCAAAGACTAAATATGTATTTCTTATTATAAATCAAAATATAGCATCTATTACTGGCTCCTGCCTCAATCAGTTATTCTTATGAAAATTCCTAAATGGTGATGTTCTGATTCCATCACTCCCTCTACATTCACTTGTTGACTTGTGACTATAAGAAAGAGCTTTCGCTTATTTATTTATTGACTTACACCCTTTAAAAAAAAAGATTTTATTTATTTTGAGAGAAAGAGAGAGAGAGCAGGGGCGGGGGGTGGGTAGCAGAGGAAGAGGGACAAGCAGACTGCGCTGAGCACGGATCCTGACATGGGGCTTGATCTCAAGACCCTGAGATCATGACTTGAGCCGAAATCAAGAGTCCGACGCTTAACCAACTGAGCCACCCAGGCGCCCTGACTTACTCACACCCTTAATATCACTATGTAGTCATGGATTCCTGTTTATTCAATGGGTTATAATACTTTACTATCATTTAATTTCGTGCTCAACTTGCCCCAGATTTGGTCATAGACAGCCCCTTTCAGATGTGTCCTTTTGACACACGCCCATCATTCTTTGACTATTTTCTTACTCTGTAGGTCACCTCTGTTTTAAAAGATGAAGAAACTGAGGCATAGAGGACTTGAATAACTTGCCCACTTTATACTGATGGTAGCCACGGGGTCAAGATTTGAAGGCTAGCATTGTGGATCCAGATCTAAGCTCTTAGCAACTCAGCCAGCGTGCGTCTTTACCGGGGCCAAAACCATGATTTCATGTTCACAGCTGTATGCCTACCACTCAGCAAGATGCTTGGACCCATGGTACATGTTAAATAAAAATGTATGAAGGGGCAAGTCGGCTTGCCTCCCTCTCCCTCTGCCCCTCCCCCGCCTGCATGCATACATTCTCTCTCTCTCAGATAAATAAATCTTTAAAAAAAAATGTATGAAATCTGGAGTGCCTGGCTGGCTCAGCTGGAGGAACGTGAGACTCTTGATCTCAAGGTCATGAGTTCGAGCCCCACGTTGGGCGTAGAGCCTACTTAATTTTAAAAAAATGTATGAAATGAATAAATGAATGAATGAATGACCCCTCTGTTATATCCCTCAGGTCCCACCTTCCCTCCTTTCTGACCTTAAATCCATTCTGAATCATGATAGTCTCTCTTTTGCATGCACACTCCAGCCCCCAGCTTTGTCCTATTGACAAGGCAATCTGGCAATGTCCCCCCTTCCACCTGCTCAATGCCTGTACCCATGTAAGTGACCAAAGCTGGAGAAAAATCACACAACCCTGCTGGAAAGTCTTACTTTAAATTCATGACTCATAACCTCCAGTGGGCCCTTAACTCTAGAAGTCACCCTACACAGTCAAATCCATTCCCTTGCCTGCGCTCTGATGTCATACCTTCTCAGCTCCCCACAAAGTGACTCCTGTTACCCCCTCGGACATCAAACAAGTGAGGAACGACTCAACATCATTAGTCTTCAGGGAGATGCACCCGAAAACCACCATGAGACACTACATCACATCTACAGATGGGATAACATTTAGAAGAACTCCGAATGACACCATACGTTGATGAGAATGTGGAGTTACAGGAATTCTTATTCATTCGCAGGACTGTTAAAACAGTACAACTGGTTTTTTTTTTAAGATTTTATTTATTTATTTGAGAGAGAGAATGAGAGATAGAGAGCACGAGAGGGAAGAGGGTCAGAGGGAGAAGCAGACTCCCCGCTGAGCAGGGAGCCCGATGTGGGACTCGATCCCGGGACTCCAGGATCATGACCTGAGCCGAAGGCAGTCGCTTAACCAACTGAGCCACCCAGGCACCCAGTACAACTGGTTTTGAAGAGGGTCAGGTAGTTTCTTCTTAAGCTGAACACATGCCAATCCTCTGACACAGCAATTCGACTGCTGAGAATTTACACATGAGCAACGAAAGCTTATGTCCATAAAAGTAAGTGTACAAGAATATTCATAGCGGGCGTTATCCATAATAGCCCCAAACTGGAAACAGCACAGGTGTCCGTCAATAAAGGAATAAAAAAAACAAACCATGATTTCCACATTCTGTGGAGTGAAAGAAACCTTACACAAACGAGGATATGCTGTATATTTCTATTTATGCAAAGTTCTAAAGCTTTAGATGTTGAATACTTGCCTCATAGCTACTGCGAGTTGAAATGTGATGTAAGCATAAATACACAAGGGATCCCAGAGACTGGGTACAAAATCCCCATAAAATATCTCATTAATAATGGTTTTATATGGATAACTTATTTAAATGATGTTTGTATATATGAGGTTAAAATATACTATTAAAATTAACCACACCTTTTTTTACTTTTTTAATGTGGATACTAGAAAATTTTAAATTACATATGTAATTTAAATACGTCTTGCAATATATTTCTGTTGGGCAATGCTGATCTAAAATTGATAGGTAAGTGCTCACTTTGGCAGCACATATACTTAAATTGGAACCACACAGAAAAGATTAGCACGGCCCCTTCACAAGGATCACATGCAAATTCGTGAAGCATTCCATATTTTTAATATACGTGAAAAACGGATAGACAGATAAAATTTATAAATAACACAAGGAGTGCCTGGCTGGTTCAGTTGGTAGAGCATGTAACTCTTTTTTTTTTTTTTAATGATTTTATTTATTAGAGAGAGACAGCGAGAGAGGGAACACAAGCAGGGGGAGTGGGAGAGGGAGAAGCAGGCTTCCCGTGGAGCAGGGAGTCCAATCCCAATCCCAAAGCAGGGCTCGATCCCAGGACCCTGGGATCATGACCTGAGCTGAAGGCAGACGCTTACCGACTGAGCCACCCAGGCACCCCCGAGCATGCAACTCTTGATCTGGGGTTCAAGCCCCATACTGGACGTGGAGCCTACTTCATCAAAAAAAATTTTTTTTTACATTATAAATAAGACTAAAGCAGAACCACATATATTTCTAACACCTCACTGGAGCACTGTCCAACTTCTAGAACCACGCAAGGATTATCTGGTTCTCAGGGGGAATGTAACTTTTTAAGTCCTACTATTTATTACTGATTAGGGCCCCGACTCTATAAGGTTTAGATTTAACTTTGCAAATGACAAGATTGATAAACTGCAAACGATTTTTCTCTGGTAAGATGCAAATGACTTCAGATGTGAATGACTTCTGCCCAGTAGACAACAGAACCCCAACAACACTGCACCTAACGACGTCAAGAGTATGGCAGGAGAGGCTCTAGAGAGGCCAGCACTCCGTCCGAACTAACTCAGCAGAAACAACGAGCAGTTGAGTTTTTAAAAGGTGGGGTGAGGCGGAGATCTTAGGTCATCTGTGTTTGCTAATTGGCTTTCCCCAAAGGAAAAGGAAATTTGCTTGTATCTCTGTGACAGGAGGCAGTTTAACAACCTGGAGGAAGGTGCCCACACAAGTGAGGCTCTCACCCCCCTTAGGAAACTGGGAGGCAGGAGTACTATCTCCTTTGATATTCACATCTCAAAGACCTGGCTCCCAGGTCCGAGAGAAAGACATTTTCTGGGCAGGAGGCTTTTAAAGACATTTACATACATCTCAAAGGGCCAGAGAAAGAATCTATAATGACGAGTTTTCTAAAGTGAATGCTCTAAGAAAAGTGAGGTCTGGGGCTTCTGTGGTTAGACCATCTGGATTCTGGAAGGGCCCGGGGTGAGAGGGAGGTCAGGGGTTTAAACGCGGGGAGAGGGGCGCCTGGGTGGCTCACTTGTTAAGCGTCTGCCTTCGGCTCAAGTCATGGTCCCAGGGTCCTGGGATCGAGCCCCGCATCGGGCTCCCTGCTCAGCGGGAAGCCTGCTTCTCCTTCTCTCACTCCCCCTGCTTGTGTTCCCTCTCTCGCTGTGTCTCTGTCGAATTAAAAAAAAAAAAAAAAACTAAAAATAAATAAATAAATAAAATAAAAGCAGAGAGAAGCCTATCTCAAGTTTAGTCAAGCTGAAGGAAAAGTTACAGCCATCTTGGGCACGCTCTGTAAAGCTGGTCGGCTTGGGTTCAAATCTGGATTCCAGTGCTTATTAGCTGGGTGACCTGGAGCAAGTTTCTCAACCTCTCTGGGTCTGGTTTCTTCATCTTGTAAAATGCAGATGATTAACACTTATCTCATAGGATGGTTGTATAAATTAAGTATGTTAATCCAAGTACAGCAGACAAAACAACACCTGATACATGGATTACACACAAAACAGTACCTGATACACGGATTACTTGCTGTGGGTAAATTACTTTACTGTTCTGAGCCTCGGTTTCCCCAATCATCCCATCTGAGAATGTATATGGAAAATTAAATGAGACTCCAGGTGCAAACACCCATAGTACAGGCCTGGCAGCGTGATAAGACTTTTAAAAGTTATTAACCTTCCTTTAGTTACTATTACTGTTGTTCATGCTCTTATTAATTTCCTATTTTGTTCCTATAATCATCATTTACTTTGAGTTGTCATACTCTTTCTCATTAATAGTGATATTGGAAATATCACTATTATTATCTTGCTCTTGCCCACACCTGGTCACCCTTCCATCAAGCAGTCCCAAAGCCAGCCAGGGCCTCAGGCCCAAACCAGGCGTTCCCTCCCAGGGGCCTCTACGCCTTCATCTGATTGGAGGAGATGGAGGTGGAGTTCAGGCCCCAAGTCCCCAACATGAAGCAGAGATTGACAGCAGCACCCTTGAGACCTCTGGACAAGTGGGACACAGTGGCCAAGCCCACGGAAAGATTCTAAAGAAGCCAAACAGAAGACAAGGTGGGCGGGGCCTGGGGAGGGTGTACGACCTGTTAAACAAAGCTCTCCTCTGCTCCCAAACGTTGCTAAAAGCCCCATTCACCCTCATCCCCACTTAATGGTTTCACGGGGCATCCCCCTCGTCAATGGGACTGCCCCACAAGCTGGCTAAACCCCAGGAGATGAAAGGAATTCAAACCCCAACTTCCCCCAGGGCCATGGTTCTAGATCTCAGCTTCTCTGTTAAAGGTCTTGGCATTCCTGCCCTAGCTCGGCTAAGGGGTTACACTAAGAGGTCAGTGTAAGAGATGAATCCTTCAAAACACTATACAAAGGAATTAAATTTTTATTGAGACCTTTCTGTGCCAGAAGCTGACCACACAGGGGCATAAGGCACGGTCCCTGCCCTTGAGGAGCTCACAGTCTAGTAAGGAAGTCGGCTGCCCAAAAAATTGCCACAGAGATGGGGGGCAGGGGCAGCAGCCAGCACAGGAGGGCATGATTAGCCCACTCCACCCCCCATATTCCAGATTGGCTATAAGAAGGCAAACAGGAAGCTTATCATTATTTCTCCCATTTTCCCTGTGACAGCCCTGACTTTTCTCGGTCCCAGGCACCATGAGGAGAGGAGGGAGAGACAAAGATGAGGGAGATGCATTTCCTGCCTTCAAAAAGCTGCAACACCCTGGAAGGATATATACAATGGTAACTTTATTTCCCAAAGCCGCAAACCAGTGCAGCAGAAGCTGGGGAGAGTGGGGGAGATTGGAAGAACAGAGGCTGGGCCAGCCCAGTCCAGGCAGGGAAAGGGAAGTAATGGAAGAGAGGGTGCCCAGGGCCGGGGAATAGGGCAAGACGGAGGTTTCTAGATGGGAAAACTCATAGTAAGTTGCCAACAGTCACAGCCAACAGAAGGGCCCCCAACCCAATGGAGAAAGTTGCAGAGCCTTTACCATAGGCCACATCTTCTGTAGGGAACTGCCCCATATTACTACGGTCCTGGTGGCCAGCAGCACCTCCGGCCAAGCTAGATTCCTCTTTCCACGAGGTCTCAGGATGTACTTCCTGTGGAGAAGTCTGGCTGGTTGGGGCTGAGGTGGGTTTGGTGGTAGAGACAGCAGTGGTTGGGGCTGGGGTAGAAGTAGTGACAGAGGTGGTTGGGGCCAGAGTGGTGGGCTTAGGAGCGGGCAACAGGACAAGGGGTGGGATTCGAGGGGAGAAAAAGGTCTTGTTGTGGAGGTCCGAGTTACAGCGGGACCCCTGGCAGCAGGAGCCACTGAGTGTGAACCCTGGGCCTGTCACCGCATCCCGGGTGCAGAACTCGTCCTGGACACAGCCCCGAACAGGCAAGGATACAGTCACATTTGCTGCAGGAGGGAGACACAGGTAGGTCGGTGGTGGGAGGGTTGCAGATAGGGGCAAGACAAGGGCGAGAACCCCCAAAACGGGGGACAGAAGGGCTCTGCATCCATTAATCCGAAGTCTCAATTCAGGCCCCACTTTGAGAAACTCTGTCCCACTGTCTCTGGCACATGGTGAACCACATTTCCCACTTTTGAGAGGAAAAGTGTGTAGGATGAACTACAAGTCCCACAATGCCTTGGGAGAAAAGTTGGGACAGTTTGGCCAGGGATACACCTCTCACAAGACCAAAGAGCCCAACAAACTTTCCCTACAGCCCTCTCTTCATTTTTTTCCCCGTCTCTCTCCCTTCCACCCCCACCCCTGCCAAAATTTAGTCTTAAGAGTTCAGAACTACATCTCCCATAATACACCTGGCAGAAGAGGCGTCTGAAGAACATCCCCCAGGGCTCCCTGAGGCAGAGAGAGGCCAGCTGGATGAACTACCTCTCTCCTAAGTGGTTGGGCGGGGGGGGGGGGGCAAACCCCTTGAGTTTTAAGGAGTCGGAACTAGAGTCCCTGCAATCTAGAAGTTTGGAGGCTTATATTTCCCATAGCACTTCGTGCCGTTCTGCACCTGTCAGGCCTCTACGGAAATGTATTTCCCCCCAAAAACCTCTAGAGCAAAAGCATCCGTAGCCCCATGCTACGCTGGGCATAGAGCTGCATTTCTCCTGACGCTCTAGCATAAGACAAGAACTTAGGCCTACAGTTTCCAGAACGGGTTGGAGGTGGGGGAACTCTTCGGGTAAAGGGCTACCCACCGCCCATGAGGCCTCGGAGAGGCTACCACAACTCCTGTCGACCCCGAGCTCCCGACTCGCTCACCTGCCGTCAGGGTGACGTTACCGTCGAAGCAGCCCTTGTAGACCCGGTCGCTGGCGTTGTAGCAGCTCACGACGGGCGGCGCCGTGCCCTGGCACGCCTCGCGGCTCAGCCCCACGCAGCTGTAGCACTCGGCACCGTTGGACGGGTACGCACTCTCATTGCCTGCGAGGGCAGCGGGTTGGAGGGAAGGGGTCCAGAAGGTTCCGGAAGCACGTCTCCGCCCCCCGACGGACCCCGGGCTCAGTCCCCTAGCCCCGCCCAGGGTGTGACCCGACCCCACCCAGTGGCCTCGCTCCCTCCCCCAGCCCCGCCCCTAGCGTCCCACCCCACGTGGCCCCGCCCCCAGCCCGTGTCGAGTTCTCCCGCCTCCGGGTTGGGATCACCTTAGTGGCTCAGCGGCGGTGTGGCTCCGCCCCCGAGCCTAGGGCCCCGCCCCCACCGACCTGCGGGGTTGAGCGCTCGCGACGTGAGGTTGAGTTTGGTGTTGCAGCGGTCCTGGGAGCACTGCTGCAGCTGAATGAAGGCCAGAAGCCCGTGAAGGTCCAGGCCGCGGTCATTCTTGCCCGGGAGCCCCGAACCGCAGCCCCGCACTGCCACCGAGAACTGCCCGTGGACTGCGGAGAGCGGCGAGGGGGCGGAGTCAGGGGCGGGGCCTCGGGGCAGGGCCTCTAGTGGACCCCCCTTACCCCTCCCAGAAGAGAGCCGGGCCACGGTCGAAGGGCAGGGGCCTCAGAAAGCCGATCGAAAGACAGACGGAGGGGCAGAACCTCAAAGAGCTGAGTCCGAGGGAACAGACAGGCTGACAGACTCTGGACAAAACCGAGGGGGGAGGGCGATAGAGGGACGGAACCGCAGAAAGCATCCTAAGAAGGAACGGGGAGACTGACAGAAAGGGCACAGGCGCAGGGACAGGTGGGGACTCCCAGGAGCTGTAGCCTTCGATAGGGGCGGCATTCCCCCCGGGAATGGGCCAGCGGGGCGGAGCCTCAGTCTAGGGAACCTAGAGGGAGACCTCGAGAGGGCTCTGCATGATCACGGGCCTACCTGGATAGAGGATTCCGGCAGGGACAGGGTGAGTAGGGAGGTCTCAGGGGCGGGGCGCAAAGGGCTAGGGTGTGCCCTCGAAGGGGACCGGGTCCCAAATCCGGCCTTTCCCAGTTCACCCCACTCACCCCTCAGTCCCGCGCCCTAACGGCGTGGTTGTGTTGAAGGGCTTCCAGCCAGGCTGAAAGGGACGCTTTGAGGGCGCTGATGGATGTGGGCCCATTCAGAAGGGGCGGGACAAAAGGAGGCGGGGGCTGGCTGGCGGAGCGTGTAGGGGTGGGAATGGACCAGAGGGCCCCACTCACTGGTCTCCACCGCCCCCACGGCCTCTGTGCAGACGTCCACGCCCGGCGCGCACTTCACCGTCTTGGTCTTCTGCGGAGAGCATCCGTCGTCTGCTTTCTGCACGCAGCTGTAGCACTCCAGGGCCTGCGCTCCTGGGGATGCAGGGCCGAGTAGAACTAAGGGATCCCTACTGAAGCCTCCTCCCGAAAAGGAGAAATGGTCCTTCCCATGCCCTCTGTCCCCGGGACGGGACAATGCTGTTGCCCACCGTTTTGCAGGGCAGGAGTAAGGAAAACCTCCCCACAAATCTGGTGCCTCCTCTTCTTCAAGCCCCCTATGCCTGCAGTGGGGGCATCCTTCCCACAGCCCCTGACGCTCAAGATGGGGGATCCCGGCTCTGGATGGGAGGGACACCTTCCCACAGTCCTCCGTTCATGATGGCAGAACTCTTCCCACAGTCCAGGCAGCTCAGTGAGGAATCCCTTCCCACTGCCCTTCTGACCAGGGCAGGGGAATCCTCCCCTACAGCCCCCTCTGCCCAAAGTGGGGGATCTCTCCCACAGCCCCCTCGACCGGAGCAGATGATCTTTCCCACAGCCCCCTACTGCTCAGGATGGGAGATCCTCCCCACAGCTCCCCCTGTAGGAGACAGCTCCTTCCTAGAGCCCCTACTGTGCCCCCTCCATCCCCTCCTGGCCACAGACCCACCTCCTCCAAGAAGGAGCAGAAGCAACAGCTGCCCTGTCGTCCGGATCACTGCCTGGGCGCCTACTTTCCTGGCAGGGTCCATGACTCCGTCCTGCTCCCTCAGCGTCCCCCCTGGGTGTGCCGCCTCCCAACCTGGGCCCTCTTACCTGAGCCCAGGATGAGTAACCTCCCCCCAGGCAACCCTGGCCTTGCCCAACCAGGCCAAATCAGCGTCCGCCGTGGGGCGGGGCACCCACCCCTGGGTGCGTCACCCACAGCTGCTGAGGCGGGAAAGGGCAGGAGGCAAGGTTCCCTGACAGTCCCCAGGAGAAAGTCTGTGTGTTTGGGGCCCCCGGGGTGGGGGGGGGGAAGCAGGTAGAGGGGAAAGTACTGAGGCTCAGAATGGGGAAAAGGGTCTACTCGACACTCAGCACTCCGGAAATATTTCATGAGTACGTAACGGGGGGCAAGCTTTGGTTTGGGCAAGTGTTGGAGGGCAAGACAGAACCAGTGCCCGTCCTCACGGAGCTTACTGTCTGATGGGGGAGACAGATATTAAGTGATCACACCAACTGTTATATACAAGGAACAATGAAGGGAGAAGTGTAGGGAGCTCCAAGGAGGAGGTATGGAGGTATGGAGTCCAGGAGTGGGGGCTGGTTGGTCAGTGAAGCTTGCCGGGAGGTGTCCTTCAAGCTGTGGTTCAAAGACGGGGGGGCAGAGCCAATTACAAAGCAGAGGGAGGACATTCTGCTCAGACGACAAAGAGGAGGAAGGTGGGCGCTGAGGCCCAAAAGCCAGGCAGGGACTAGACTGGTCAGGACATTACAGGCCCTGTGAAGAGATTTCAGTGAATTCTGAGAAAGGTGGATAAATGTTAAGAGGCTCTAAATTTATGTAGAGCTCAGAAGCCTTACACAACTAAACCATACCATGTAACTCCGTTTACATGAAGTTCTAGAACAGAACACGGATTCCATCGTCCCAAAGGAGCGATGGTGATGAGCCCCCACTCTCTTCCTCGAGGCAGTAGTTATACGTGTGTACAAATCTGCAAAGAATTACCCAGCTGGGGATGCCTGGGTGGCTCAGTGGGTTAAGCATCTACCTTTGGCTCAGGTCCTGGGATCGAGTCCCGCATTAGGCTCCTTGCTCAGCGGGGAGCCTGCTTCTCCCTCTGCCTGCTGCTCCCCCTGCTTGTGCTCTCTCTCTCTCTCTCTGATTTTATTTATTTAATTGACAGAGAGAGAGACAGAGAGAGAGGGAACACAAGCAGGGGGAGTGGGAGAGGGAGAAGCAGGCCCCCTGCCGAGCAGGGAGCCCGATGCGGGGCTCGATCCCAGGACCCTGGGATCATGACCCGAGCTGAAGGCAGTCGCTTAACCAACTGAGCCACCCAGGCGCCCCTAAATAAATAAAATCTTAAAAAAAAAAGAATTACACAGCTGTATACTCATATACTTCGCTAAATGTACATTATATTTAAAAAAAGAAAAGAGAGAGAGAGAAAAAGAAAGGATGTCACTGTGGCCTCTGTGTAAAAAAGGAAAGGACTCTGCAAGGAGAGAGAAGGCCAGGGGACCAGTGAGGGAGCTGGACAGTCTTCCAGGTAAAGAAAAGCAGCCCCTGACATCAGGGAGTTGGCCAGGCACCCACAGTGAGGCCGTGGGGTTCTGTTACACACCAACACCAACACAGAACACCAACCCCAGCCAGGGCCACACTGTGACGTGCTGGAGGGGGACACACTCAGGACCACTGCATCACCGTGTCTGAATTCCAAAACAAACAAGAACATCCTGCGAACCGCAAAATGACTAAGCATCCCCGTATCCAGGCTCATATAAGTGACTGCCTATGTTACGTTAGGCTGTGTTATATTATAGTATTTATATAGATTATGTTTATTATATAATAACATTTATATTATTATACTATATTATATCATTATATAAGCTACATCTCTAACCTTCCTTTGTTTTTCCCAGCTCATAGATAAGATGTTTCTGTGCCAGGGAAAAATAGCGGCTGTGTCCATAAAGATATTGTCTATTCCCCAGACCCCGTTGGGCACCCCTATTCCCAATAATGACTAGCACCTCAGTCATATATATAGGTGACGTCACTTGGCATCATGCTGAGGCTCACAGAGAGAAAGTGAATGACTACTTGTGAAGTCATCCAGCACTGGGCCCCTGCCTCCTTGCCTTCCAGCCCTCCAGCCTTGAAATCCCAGCCCCGCTTAGGGTTTGCTGTGTGACCCCAAGGAAGTGTCTTTACCTCTCTGAGCCTCTGAGACATGTGTTTTATAATAAAGGAAGGAGCATCAAAGTATCAACTCTGAAATTGGACAGACTGAAATTTTAATCCTGCCTGTGCCATCCTCTTGCTGTGTGACCACAAGCAACTGGGACTCCCTCTCTGAACTTCAGCTGCCTCTTTTGCCAAAAGGACCTGAAAACCCCTATCTCCTGAGGAATGGAGCGAGGCAGGGTAATAATACTGTAACTATTGTGTGTTTGGGACCAGAGGCCCTGCAGGCCCCAGCTGCGTGGGAGAGTTTCAGGGAGGAACCCCAACTAGCCAGACCAGAAGAACTAGCATCTTGGGAGGGAGTGGTACCCAGGGTGGGGAGTCTCCTCTTGCTCAGGCCTGCCTGGATCCTGGGTGCTGACCCCAACCTGGCCCAGGCCCAGCGAGCAGAGGGAAGGCTGAATGCGGGGCCTCTCCTTACACCTGCTCTGTGATTCTTCCCTGCTCCTGTTCCCAGAGGTCACTGCAAAGTGATTCTAGAAACTGGTTCCCCAGATGTGTGAACAGAGAGGTCAGTGTAGAGGCAGTCCCCAGCTCTGGAGGTCAGGCCAGGGCCTCAGACAACCTTGAGGCCATATCCACTATGGTTTCCTGTACCCTGGGCCAAGGCAGGTCCAGAGCCCGGTGACATTCCCAGCCTATCTTCAGACCCACTCCCTCTGGGACATAGAATCTGGGATGTGTCAGAGAAGGGGTGGGGTTAGGGGCAGGGCTGGCTACATAATTTGTGGGGCTCGGTGCAAAATGTAAATATTGGGGGCCCGGTTCGAAAGGCAGGAAAGAATGCCATTAAAGGTATTAAAATAGAAATGCATTTTTCCTCTTTCTTCTGCCGTCTTTCTCCACTCCTCCTGGTGTTTAATGTCATATTCCCAAAGGCAAACACCTTGGACACTTGAGAGCACAGACCCTCACAGGTATCTGCAGACCTTGTCCCACAGCCAGAGCAACTGGGTTGCTGGGCTCCCCTTCCGGTAGGCAGCTGCCCACTGCCATGCCCCACCCGAGATGCTATGAGGCACGAGTGCATGACCCTGCTCTTCCCGGCTGCACCCAGGCCCTGCTGAAGTTGGAGGTGACAGTGGTCACGGGGCAGGGGCAGGGAGGGAAAGGCAGACAGAACCTGTCCCAGGGACGCGGGAGGTGGCAGGAGGTGAAGCCGTGTGTGAGCCAAGGCTCCAGTCCCCTCTAGCGCATACTTGACATCCCTTCAGACCGAACTTACGAGATCCAAATTCAAAAAGAAAATTAAGAATTTCCAGATGGCAACCACAGAGCATCACACCTGAAAGGGCTCTCGGCACAGGGACCTGTCAACTACACTGATCACATGTCCGAGGCTGGCCTCCGTGAGCACTCAGTCTGCAGAGGGGCTGGGGGATGAATTGATCCAAGAATCCAGATGTCTGGCACCCGGGGGTGGAGGCCAAGGGACACAGCCGTCCCCGGAGGGCCCAGGGATTGAGGTGTTTGTATTCCCAAAACTCAGGAGCACCGCATCTGGAGCCTTAAGAAATCCTGAAACAGGATGCCCAGGCCCTAAGCAAATAGGAACCAGAGAGACTGAGTGCCTCATTCCAGAGAGGTCTTTCCAGTGGGCGAAGACCTGTCTCTACACAGTGAGGGCCTAGAGTGGTCAGGGCTGTAGTGAGCAATCCCAGGGGACTGTGGAAGCCCAGAATAGGCACCTGATCCAGCCTAGGGATCAAGGAGAGCTTCCTAAAGGAGGGGACACCTTGAGTAAGACTGAAAGAATGGAGAGCCGTTTCTTTGTCTGCTTTGTTCTCTGCTGTCCTCGATCCTCAGCAGCTCTTTCTCATCAGTTTATTCAGCCAGCAGACGTTCCTTCAGCACCTAATTTGCACCTAGGCCTTTTGCTGTGTGCCAAGGACAGAATAGTGACTCGAACAACCTCCTGGGGCTCCCATCCAGCATAGAAGACACACTCATCGACAGTGATGACCCAGAGTCGTCAAGGCTGTGATGGCGGAGGCACAGGCTGGATCATGGCTGGCTGGCACAGGAAGCCCAGAGGAAGCACCTTGCTCAGCGAGGAGAATCAGGGAAGGCTTCCTGGTGAAGGAAACATCTGAGCTGTGACCAACATGATGAGTAGTAGGGTGGAGTGAGGAAAGGTACCTAAGCAAAAGGAACAGTATGTACAAAGACCAAGAGGTGAAAGGGAAGCATTTTTTCCACTTTCATGGAATGAATGTGCCCTATGGTGCTGAGGATGTGGTAGTAACCAGGACACCACTGGCTTTCACCTCATGGGACTCCTAGTCCATATGGGACACAGATCCATTACCAGTGATGACCTAGGGTGTTCAGGGATGGGACAGGGGAGCTCAAAGTGGGGTGCTTGATCCAGGGGGGCAGGAAAGGCTTCCTGGAGGAGGGGACACCCCAAGACCTGAGGAATGAGGAGCTAGCTGCTTAAGGACAGGGCAGAGGGAATAATTATGTGCCAAGGCCCAGGGGACAGGAGCCTAGAAGTTCTTCAAAATTGCCAACAGCCCAGTCAATTCAAAAAGGGTGGAAGCGGGGCGGGGGGGGGGGGGGCACAAACTAAAAAAACAAAATTGCCAAAGATTAAGGACGCATGCTTCCCCACCTCCCTCTCTGAGCCTTGACCTTAATGTTGAAGCCTCCATTCCTAAAGAGAGGAGAGCGGGCTGTGGGACGCTTGGCTCTCAGAGATACCTATAACTCGGATGTCCTGCCTAGGGGCTAAGGGGCCCTGGGACGCCTGTGCCAGAAATACACAGCAGCAACAACTGTCTTCCTCCGTGTTTAATTCAGTATTGCAGGAGCACCAATAAATAGTTCCTTCCCGCCCCTGCAATCTTCCTCCTGCCCGGGGCAGGGCCCCAAGGGCTGGCTTCCCGTCGCGGGAAGGCACCTGCAGCCCAAAACACCACGGCTCAGGCCCGCCGAGCCGCGGCACCTGCAGGATTCCCGGAAGTTCTAAAAGGGCGGACCCAGCCCTTCCCGCAGCGGGCGGGGCCTCGGGTGGCGCGGCGGGGGCGGAGCCTTGCCGGGACGCCCCCAAGAGGGCGGAGCCCCTCAGGGGGCGTGATTCTCATCAGCAGCTGTCACAATGACGTCCATCCAAATACGCATGGCCTCCGGGCTGGGCGCCACCATGTAGAATAGGCGTTCGTAGGTTTTCACGCAGAACGTCAGGCGAGGGTTGGGGCTCTGGGTTAAGCAGCAGAATGAAGGTGGTTAAGAGAACATACGAGTTCGAATCCCAGCCTTGCTACTTACGTGCTGTATGGCATTGGACAAGTTACTTAGACTCTCTGAATCAGTTTCCCCATCTGCCTTCCTAAATAATGCTACCTACCTCATTGGGTTATGAAGATTAAATGAATTAACATTTGGGGGCTTACGATTTGGGGAGCAGGAGAAATCTAGAAGGAAGACTCATGTCCCCTTTTTAGCCTACCTTCTATATTAGAAATATAAGCATTCACATCCCCCCAAATCTAGGTCCCCCTGGTTTGTAACTGGAGAAAGCAAATATTTATACTCCATTTATTAAGTAGCTACTTGCCAACCCCGAATTGAGTAAATCCCTTAGACCCATTCATTACTTTCTGTTAACCTTCTCAAGTCTGAGAAAATGGGTTACACTGTGCCCATTTTGCAGGTGAGAAAGTGAAGGCTGGCTAAAGGAAGTCACTTTACTGATGTCCCACAGCTGGGATTCCAACCTAAGCTCTAAAAGGCCATAGTCGGTTGCTCCCCAGAGCTTTCTAAATACCGTACCAGTTGCCAACATTTAGATTTCTGGCACTGCACTTGTACAAATTTCAAATTTCTGAGTTCCTTAGGGCAAAAGAATATGAAGTAACACCGTGTGGCCCATTCCCATTTGGCAACTATGGGCAGAGGCTGAGAAACGATCACCTCTTCTAGATGCTCCCAGGCTGCCTCCATCCTTACCCTGACGTCTTCATCCATTTATTCCCAGCTTGGCCTCAGAGCTTGCCAAATTTTTGCTCTCGATCTTTTGCTCCAAGAAAAGTTAACAGTGGCTGCGAGCCAGGGACTGAGCTCTTAATTTGTGGTCGCTGCAGTGAAATGACCCGGTGGGCTCCTTCTGGGCTGGATGGAGGACCCTGATGGTGCGGTCTACCCAGGGGCAAGCTAGGGTCTGACTGCAGGGGGCTCTGACCAGGAAGGCAGGGGGGGCACCAAGCGGGGGCTTCACCTTGAAGGCACAGCGTAAGTGGTCGTAATAGACTTCCTCGATGGCCTGGAAGTAGATGACGCCTTTGAGCTTGGTCTCTTCCTTGTCTAATGGAGGGAGATGAGGGGGAGACAGCTAGTGAGAGGTGTGCATCTCTGTATCTGGGCAGGGGTCGCTAGACCCAAGTCCTGAGACTGGTGTTGGGGTGAGGGAATGGTGGCAGGGTCTGGAGGTCCCTAAGATACCCTGGTTGGGAGGTGAGTGAATGTTGAGGTTGGAAGGGAGACTGGACAAGACTGGGGAATGGGGTCTGGGGAGCTGGAATCCTAGGTCCCTGAGTGCCTTGGTCCTGGAGAAGAAAAGAGACTCAGGAGAGGTTCTGAATCACTGACTGCCCGGGAGAAGAAGGGTGAGGGGCCTGGACTCCTGGGTGTTGAGGGTGCAGGGAGGGCGAGGACAATGCCGGTTCATATTCCTTCCAGGTATCTTAGGAAAAAACGGGGTTTGGGGAGCCAGAATTGTACGAAAGTGTTACCCATGTCACCGAGGAGGGCTGGGGATTTGGATTCTGGGTCGCTAACAGGGCTGGGGATCCAGACTCGTGGGCCTGAGCGAGAAGGGGGCAGGGGGCCGGGTCTCTTAGGTGTCTGGTGGGGAAGGCCTCCGGAGGGGCCACTTCCAGGGTCCTGGGGGCCCAAGGTCCCAGGTGGCCAGGCCGGGCTTACCGGCATAGTAGGCCAGACGGCGGGCCTGGCGGTCGAAGCAGAACCACCGCTTCTTCCAGGTCTTTATGCGGCCACCCATCTTCACCAAGGTTCCGCGGCAGCAGCCTCCCGACACCCTTAGGTGCGGGCAGCTTTCGGGACTGTGGCCCCAGCGTTCCAGGTGCTGCCGGAGATCCAAGACCCGAGGGCTTGGGGGGCGGGGTGGGGGCATGGGCGGGGCCTGGGGAGGGAAGAGAAGGGGGCAGCTGACATCAAAGCGTCAGGGAGGGGGTGGTCCAGCAGCCCGGGGGGTGGGGGGGTCCTGCTCTCCTGCTTCCCTGGGGGGCCAGCCACAGCCTTTAACCAGCCATATAAACCATGCCAATCGTAAGAATGATTCTGGCAGTTCCACTCAGTGACTAGGACACCGTGCCCCCGTCTTACTAGCAGCAACAATTTGACTCCCCATGATTGCCCCTGGGACAGGGCTACTGGGAGCCCCATTTTACAGATGAGCAAACTGAGGTACAAGAAGGTAAAATGAGGGGCGCCTGGGTGGCTCAGTTGGTTAAGCTTCTGCCTTCGGCTCAGGTCATGATCCCAGGGTCCTGGGATCGAGCCCCGCATTGAGCTCCCTGCTCGGCGGGGAGCCTGCTTCTCCCTCTCCCTCTGCCTGCCTGTCTGCCTACTTGTGATCTCTCTCTCTCTCTCTCTCTCTGTCAAATAAATAAGTAAAATCTAAAAAAAAAAAAAAAAAAAAAGGGAAGAAGGTAAAATGATCCACCCAAGGTCACCCAGAGCTTCTAGGGGGTAGAGCTGAAACCCAAACCCAGGTCTTCCTGCCCCCAGAGCTCACCCTGAAGCACAAGAGGTATGGCAGAGAAGTGAGGGAGCCCAGTGGGACCCTCATATACTGTGAAACAGGGACCAAGTAAGTGATCCCTACATGAGAGTGGTTTCCATTATTGTTGTTGTTATTCTTGTTGTGATGAAATCAGTGATTATTTCCTGTGCGAAGCACTTTATAGGTGTAATCCCTCTGCCCTCTCAAACTCTCTTGGGAGGTAAGTTAAAAAAAAAAAGTGTGTGTGTGGGGGAGGTATGTACATCATTACTCCCATTTTACAGATGTGGAAAGCAAGACTCAGAGAGGTTAAGTCACTAGGCCCAAGTTACATAGCGAGAGCTGACCGAGCCAGGACTCGCCAGCAGAGTGTCATCTCAGACCAGAAAGGGGAGAACCAAGGCAATGAAAGTGTCCAGTGTGTATGAGGCCCAGCCTGACTGCACCTGTTCTGATCCCTGCAAAGAACGGTAATGATCCCCATGGTCACACTGAGGCTCAGCGCAGTGTGCCTCAGACTTGAGTGGATAGGCAGACCCACGAGGGATTTTGTTAAAATGCAGCCTCGGGTTCAGTCAGGGGTTGGGGGAGGTTCTGCAGGTCCAACAAGCTCCCGGGCCACCAAAGCTGCTGGTCCACGGACCACACGGTATCAAGGGCTGAGAAAACAGAGGCGAGGCCAGGGCAAGGAAGGACGAGAAACAGACGAGACTCACTGGATGGAGATGGGAAGAGCCAGGCGGAGGGGAGATGCATAGGAGGGGAAGGAGCAGTTAGCAGTTAAAAGGGCACCCACTGGGGCCTGGAATCTTCTATGGGTCCTGTGGCCAAATTAAAAGTTACACTAAGGATCACCAATGTGTATGAAAGGTCCCACTCCCTGTCGGGCACTGTGCCAAGTGATCACAGTGATCACAGAGGACACTTTCCTCTCCAGAAACAAAAAACAAACAAACAAAAAAAACCCCTATCTCTTGTCCCCATTTGCCAGATGAGGCAACTGAGGCTTCTAGAGAGGAAGTGGCTCACCAAGGTCACCCAGGTAGGACATGGCAGAACGGAGGCTTCAATCCAGGAGAGCCAGTGGGCTCGACTCCACCGTCTCGACTCCACCGTCGCCCACCATGTCACCCCCACGGAACCCCTGCCCCTCTCGGAGCCTCAGTTTCCCCATCACTGAAATTCGGGGGCTATCACAGTACCCTCCTCACAGGACTGTTTTCAAGGACGAGCTCGAGGTCAGGTTCTCCAATCCCGCGACTGCGCTTCTAGGTGCGAATCCCAGAGAAACACTTGCGCGTGGGCACAAGAAAGCAGCTTGGGGTGAAACGGGGGCGGGGGCGGGGGCGGGGGCGGACAGAGCAGGAGACTGTTTAATAAATGATGCTCCAAAGCAGGAGTGCTTCATTTTTAATGAGGTAGAGCTTATGCCTGGCAGCCCGGAAGGCTCCACTGCCCTGCCTGCTTTATTTTACTCCCTGCTGCTTATCAGCACCTGACAGGCTACTTAAAATTTCACTTACTGAAGCTGCTTTTTCTGTCCATCTGCCTCTAAATGCCGGCTTCCCCCAGGGCAGGGATTGTTATTTGGGTTGTGACCCTGGGCCTGCCACACAGTAGGCACTCAATAAAGGAAATATTAAAATAATAATAATAATAAGGAAAGGACAGATGGTTGAGAAAACAAAAAGCAGACTGAGAACAATGTGCTGGCTTATGGGAAAAATGAATTCACAAAAAAGGATTTGATCAGTGTATGTGGAAAAGTATTCAAAAAGACTCGAAGGGGGTTGCCTGGGTGGCTCAGTCGGTTAAGCGTCTGCCTTCGGCTCAGGTCATGATCCCAGCGTCCTGGGATCGAGCCCCACATCGGGCTCCCTGCTCAGCGGGTAGCCTGCTTCTCCCTCTGCCACTCCCCCCTTTCGTACTCTCTCTCTCTCTCTCTAATAAAATAAATAAAATCTTTTAAAAAAAAGATCTGAAGCCTTTTCAACAAGAGGAAACACTTGTGCCTCCTGAGGTACAACAGGGAGACCCTCACTTCCCCAAATTCAATAGCATTTGTTATAACAAAAATGTATTCATGCTATTAGCAGGGGTAAAAATAAAATTTTAATAAGGAGCTGTCAGCTAAATCCAGAATGTGCAAAACTCTGCAGGATAAATGACTCAATATTTTTCCCCACAAATAAATGGCATTTTTTTTTTTTTAAGTAGGGAGGGAGGATGCTTCATCTCAGAGATTTAGAAGACATTTTAAATGCATTATGTGTACTTTCTTGGATCCAGATTCAAATAGCCAACCATAAAAAGACATTTCAGAGACAATTAGGGAGATGTGAATGTGGATCACATATTAGGATGTAACAGAATTATTAATCATCTCCTAAAGTATGGCAATGGCATTTTTGTTTTGTTAAACAGAAAATTTATCTATCGGAGATACACAGTGAGGTATGGAGGAAATGATACAATATCTGGATTTTGCTTTAAAATATTCCAGTGCAGCATGGGAAGTAGGTGAGGGATCAGTACAACAAAGTTGGCAACTAAGACAAGATTTGAGACTGATAATCACTGGAGAGCCCAGCTGGCTCAGTTGGTAGAGGGTACGTGCGACTCTGTGACTCTTGTTCTTGGGTTCGTGAGTTTGAGCCCCACGGTGGGTATAGAGATTACTAAAAATAAATAAAAATCTTAAAAAAAAAAAAAAGAAAGACTGGTAATCATTGAAGCTGCGTGGTGGGTACACGGGGGCTTACCAATCTATTCTACCTCTGCATGTGCTTGAATATTTGTATAATGAAGATTTTTAAAAGAATCAAATTTTTAAATGTTTTAAGTGATTCTGAATCAAATTTGAATTGAAACCAGCATATCATTGCCCTCATTTTACAGTAACTGCTGACTTTATCACCCATTTATAGAAGAGGAAACTGAGGCACAGAGAAGTAGAGCATATTACCCGAGGACATGCCATGGATATAGATAACCATAATGGGAACAGAAACCAGGCCTTTTTAGTCACCCCCCCACGCCCCCGGCCAAGCCCCAGACACTTTTCTTTTGGAGGAGAGGAGAGGCTGAGAGAAGAAAGAGCAGAGACTGGGGCAGAAACAGAACAGGGAGGTGGGGCTGAGGGCAGGGGTGGACTGACCATGATGGCAGGTACCGCAGGGCCTGAGGAACCTTCTTTGCTTCTTCTCATCCCTTCCTGTGGGGTGAGGATGAAGGAGTCAATGAGGATGCTAAGCAATAAGAAGTGGGGAGAAGGGGAAAACGTACTGGGTTCCCGGGTCTGAGGGAGGAGGGGGGCTGGAGGAGGGGCTCCCGACCGTAAGGAGGAGGGCCTGGGGTCTCACCCTGGCCTTGAGCAGTCGCTCCCTCTCTGCCACAGCCTGCTGCAGGAGCCGCTCCATGCGGGCAAGGTCTGGATGGAGGGCCCCACAGCTGGGAGGAGGGAACAGAGACCTGGGCGGGTTACAGTGGCCCGGCCTCTTCCTACGTCCCCACCTTCTCCCTCCCCGACATCTCACCTATTCCCAGGGCCACTGTTCAGCAGCTGATAGAGCGGGTGTCTTCCAGAGTCTCCTGAGGCTGGTGGGAGGGCCGAGGCCTCGAGGGGTCCTGGGGAAGAAGGGCTGGGGCTAGGGGGCAGGATTCTCCCTTGTCCAAGCCCCTCCGCCTCTACCCACAGGCACCCGGATTCCTCCATCCCTGCTACGGGAAGGGCGGTGACGGGGAAGGAGGTCCGCAGGACTGGGAGGGACCCTCACCAGTGTAGTGGAGGGACAGAGGTCGGGGGGAGCCCCTCTGGCTTGCTCTCTCTCCCCTCTTCCGGGGAAGGCTTCCAGTCCTCTGGAGGCCGATGGAGCCCTGAAAACACACAAGGCCCATGCATATGGGAGAAGGGGCTCAATCTCGACTGCCAGTCGGAGGGCTGCCAAGGAAAACCCAGCGGTTCCTTGGCTCAGATCAGAAAGCTACTGTAAACACGATGCTGGGTGGAAGCAGCTAGGCACACAGGCCCGCGCAGGGCAGTGTGCAGAATGGGCAGCCCCAGAGACAGGAAGGAGATGAGTGGTTGCCAGGGCTCGGGGGGAGGAGGGGGGCTGAGCGGGGACAGCTGGAGGATGCAGGGCTCTTCTGGGCGTGATGAATATGCTCTAAAATGGAGTGTGAGGACAGCTGCACCACTCCGTGAATATACAAAAACCCACTGAATTGTACACTTCAAACGAGTGAAGTGTAGTGTAGGTCAATTATATCTCGATAAAACTTAAAAAAAAAAAAAAAGCCTACCACGTTGGCTCTCCCCACAATGCTGGGGGAGGGGGAGGTTTCCACTGGAATAACTTTCACAGCGGCCACTTTGGCTTTCTGTATTTTTAAAATGGCAAATGCCGAAACGTTTGAGCCCCAACTCCACTTCTAGGACTATATCCTATGGACGACACTCATCCATGTACAAAATGACTTGAGTTTGAGGTGATGCCCTGCAAAGGCCAGAGAACGACCTAAGCGCCCATCAGAGGGAGGCGGAGTATATAAACCGGTCATCGTCCACAGCCCAGAAGGCTCTCCGGCGTGTAAGAGAAGGATGCTCTCTCTATCCAGACAGAGAATAATCTCCAAGATAAAATCAAGTGCACAGCAGCATGAAGAATATTCTAGCTCTGCATAAAAAGATGACAAAAGTGTATTCACGACAGACTGTATAAGCACTGGATAGCTCCGAGAAGACTCGAGAAACCGGTAACCCGGGGCTGCCCCCAGAAGGTGAACACAGTGGATGGAGACAATGAGGGAAGTGTCATCTCTCTGAATATCCTGCCATACCCTCCAACTTGGAATGAGGGGAATGTTGGCTTTTTAAAAAAATAAACCTGACAACCAAATACATCCTGTTCTCCTGGGCCAGAAAAAAAAAAAACAGGGGCTTTGTTTTGGTTTTTTTTCCTAGAAAAAACAATAGGGGCCCAGGGGCGCCTGGGTGGCTCAGTCGGTTGAGCGACCGCCTTCGGCTCAGGTCGTGATCCTGGAGTCCCGTGATCAACCCGCATCGGGCTCCCTGCTCAGCGGGGGTCTGCTTCTCCCTCTGACCCTCCCCCCTCTCGTGCTCTCTCTGTCTCTCTCAAATAAATAAATAAAAAGTCTTAAAAAAAAAACAATAGGGGCACAGCTGACAAAATATGAATAAGATCTGGTTATTTCAATAATATTATCTCAACGTTAGTTTGAGAACTGAATTTGATCACTGCAGTGTGGTTATGTAAGAGAGCGGCCTTGACCTTGGGTAATAAATGGAGACGTATTTAGGGGTAAGGGGAAATCACGCTTTGAGAGAATAATAAAATGTGTGTGCATGTGTGTGTGTGCGTGCGTGTGTGTGTGTGTGTTTATGTACAGAGAGAGAGTAATAAAGCAAATGTCCAGTGTGGTAAAATGTTAATTACAGAATCTGAAATCCACATACACAAGTATTCTTTCTACTATTTCTGCAATTTTTCTGTAAGTCTTACATTATTTTAAAATAAAAAGTTACCAAAGATGAAAATTTGAGAGTAAGTTATAATTTATAATAATACTCTTATTTGAGAGTAATAAAGAAAGAAATAAAACTGACTTTTAAAAAGAAAAAAAACCCAACTCTGCATGGATAACAAAGAATAGAAATGGGGCATGTAGACAGCTCAGTGGGAAGAACGTGCGACTCTTGATCTTACGGTTGTGAGTTCAAGTCCCATGTTGGGTGTAGAGATTACTTAAAAGATAATAAAAAAAGAATAAATAATAAAAATAATACCTTGCATAATTTGAGCACCAATAAGGATACTCACTGCTATAGATCACAACTCATCAAATATATTTAATCTGTGAGTTGACAACAGTAAAGGAAAAATCGAATTGGTTACCTTGGAAAGGATGCAACCGAAGCAACTCTTTTATTTTGAAGACAGGTGAATAAAGTGAAACCAGCAAGCATGTGTCCTGCATTTTGTACAAAAAACATACCCCTGGTTACCCAGGAAGGCAAGTCTCTCTCTATGGGAATGTTTTAATGAATAGATGAGGAGGAATAACAGATTTTATTTATTTATTTGAGAGAGAGAGAGAGCACAAGTGGGGCAGAGAAGTAGAGGGGCAGAGGGAGAAGCAGGCCTCCCGCTGAGCAGGAAGCCCGATGCAGGGCTCGATCCCAGGACCCTGGGATCATGATCTGAGCAGAAAGGCAGACGCTTAACTGACTGAGCCACCCAGGCGCCCCAAGGAGGAATAACAGATTGGAATTTTACCACTCGAGACCTCTCCTTAGACCAACAGATGAAGGAACCCATGCCAGAGAAAGAGAAACAGGCACACCACCCCCATCGAGGTTTGCAAAATGCTGACCCTGCCTCTGCTCAGGCCCCCGCAGCAAACTTCCTGGGAAATACGAAGAGGCAGAGAGGTGACAATGACCCCCATGACGCAATTAGCAAACCCTGCCTGGGAAACTCTACAGGACAGCCATCTGGTTTCTTCACCAAGTAAGTTGCAAGGGGGACAAAAAAAGAAAACAGAGGGGAAGTCTATAAAGACTTAAAATATACTGCCACCAAAAAAAAAAAAAAAAGAGTAAACTATCGTGTTTAGGGACAGACGCTGAATGGATTGAACTTTGAAGAAATGTAAGGAAGAGATTGCTAGGAACGTCAGGCCAGTGGTCCTCCCCTGGGAGGCGGGTGGGGTCATTGTTCAGGGGCATGTGGTGTGTTTCTGGAGTGGCTGTCAGTACTGCCTCCTGACATAGCTGGCAGCTCCAGAATGTTCCCATGTAATAATTAAGCTGGGCGTGTGTTCCACGTGACTTTCTATAAGCGTGTTATCTTTAATAAAAAAAAAAAGTTGGACAAAATAGTAACAGCCAGGATTTGTCAAGTGTTCATGCCATGCCTCACGGCATACCTGGCACCCTGCAGAGCCGCCGAAGCTTCTAGAAGCCTGGGGAGTCGGCAAAGTTTCACTTCCCTCTGCAGGGAGGACACCGAGTCCCGAGCCCCTGGGCCTCTTCACTCTTTCCTTGCTTCAACCGCTATCCCCAGCACGTCCTAGCTCGGGACCTGAGATGCCTGGGAGAGGAAACGTCTGCATGGCGCTCATGTTGTAGGAACTGAATAAGCCATCGTACAAATAACTGTATCATCAGAAACAGCTGTGAGCAAAGAGAATCAGGTGTCCTAGGAGAGGATCAGATTCCAACTGGAAGACTAGGGACAGCCTTCTGGACACTGACCCTAAGGCCCAAAGAATGAGAGTGGGCCAGGGAAGATTGAGGGGAACAGTGTTCCAGGTAGAAGGATCAGCAAATGCAAAGGCCCTGAGGCAGGAGCAAACAGGGAACGTTGGCAGGTCAGGGCTCCTGCAGCTAAAGCAGAGCGTATGTGGGGGACAGCGGTGAGAGGTGGGCAGGGGCCTGATCATGCAGGGACCCGCTCGCTGAGGTGAGGAGGCTCGGGGGATCACTGACAGCATTAGGTGGGGGAGGATTGAAGTAGGAGGGGTCAGGATCATTCTGGCTGTTGTGTGGGGAAGAGACTTCTGGGAGACAAAAAGTAAGATGGAGACATTCAGGAAAGAGGCTGGTCTAGGGTCACAAAATCAGAGATGAGGGTGGAAGTGGGTAGCAGAAGGGCACTAATAATTATAATAACCCTGATAATTGTAATGATAACCAGAGTAAGGGCAGAACATTCACTAAACACCTCCTATGTGCCAGGCACCATGCTAAGCACCGTAGCCATCAACCAGTGGGCGCTGTTATTATTCCCATTTGGCAGCTAAGTAAACTGAGGCAAAGAGACGCATCTCAGTTCAGCCAGCTAGGAAGCAGCAGAACAGGTATTTGAACCCAAGCAGGGTCTGTACACTCGCTCGGGCAACACCTGATCCTGGAAAGAAGGGGTGGAGTTTGAGCCTTGACGGGACTTGGAGGGAGAGAGGGAGGGAGAGGGAGAGAGGGAGAGAGGGAGGGAGAGGGAGAGGGAGAGGGAGAGGGAGAGGGAGAGGGAGAGAGAGAGAGAGAGAGAGAGAGAGAGAGAGAGAGAGAGAGAGAGAGAAGGAGGAGCGAGGGGGAGTCATTTGTTAATTCACACACTCGGCATCCACTGGTGTGTGTTCACCTGGCCACGTAAATAAATCCCCCCTGCGTTCTTCCTGTGCCCTCCGAGCTGGGGCCAGCGGCACTGGCCACCTGGACTCTGAAGGATTCCTGTGACCCCCTGGCCTCCTGGAAGGCACTGGTCGTGGAAAACAGGCAGACTTGGCCCAGACCTAGCTCTGCCACTTCCTGGGACTGTGACTCGGGAGTGACTAGTCCCACCACCCTGCGTGGCTGATGCAAAGATTAAATGAGTGGCCTGGTGCAAAGCACCCAGGAGAGTGTCCGGATCGGCCCCCGAGGTGGCACCCAGGTGCCAGGTGGGTACGGGATCCCCAGCTGTGGGCACAGGGTCCGCGGGAGCCAATAAGTCAGGTAACAACTCCACAGGAATGGATGCGGCTTCCCGGCAAGTATTCATAGGTCGGCAATTTACTTCTAAGGGTCATATTCATCATAAGTCATGTTGCCTGGCAATGCAGCTGACCCTTCACCTTTATCAGGCTCCTAGGGCAACCAGCTGGAAAGTGAATTTCCCAGACGGGAAGTCTGCAAACCCTTTACACACAACAGTGGGATCTACCTTGGGGGTTCCTCGGAGCAAAGAATGGAATATTTTCATTTTATAGATAGACTTCATGATACAGATAGGAGGTTGAACCACGTCACACTGCCAACATATGGCTGCTTCTCACGTCCAAATAATAGCAACTCCATGCTTCAAAATGATAAAATGGGAGATGCCTGGGTGGCTCAGGTCATGATCCCGGGGTCCTGGGATCGAGTCCCTCGTGGGGCTCCCTGCTCAGCGGGGAGCCTGCTTCTCCCTCTGCCTGCCGCTCCCCCTGCTTGTGCTTGCTCTCTACTCTCTCTGACAAATAAATAAATAAAATCTTAAAAAAAAAATGATAAAATGGCTTAGAGCCGACCCTGGCCTACCTTAAGCTCTCCAAAATCATGATCGTTATTAATATTGGTTAACATTAATTAATAAATAAGAAATAATATATAGTACATATTCTAGTAATATTTTACATGGTATATGACATCAGACAATACGTTAGTAATGATTAATATTAACTAATATTATTATTAGGTATACGAAAAAGGACACATGCACACACGGGTGTTCATAACAGCATTGCTGAAACTACAAAAGCCTTGGATCCCCATTTTGGCAGAGGGAGGGCTGGGTCAGTGCCCAGTGGAGACTCCTGTGCAACCCCCACCACACCGGGAGCCTGGAGCGGTTAGAGTACTGAAACCAGTGCCTAGTTCAAATCCCAGCCCCACTGTATTCTAGCTATTTAAATACCTTCACCTCTCTGCCTCTGTTTCTTTACCTATAAAATGGACGCAAGAATCTAGCTGGTAGTATCGTTGCAAAGACCAACTGAGCGAATCTGTGTGAGTCACTTAAAACAGTGCCTGGCACACTCTAAGGACTCAACAAATATCAGGTGTCATATTCTTCCTGTTTATAGTGTTACCATGAGAGTCATTAAAAATGACCAGGCAGCTCTAAATGGATCAATACAAAACAGTCTCCACGATAGAGCGTTAATTAGAAAATCAAAGCCAATGAATAGCTTATCTACACATTTCTGAAAAAAAGTTTGCATCAGAGCTACCAATTTTGGGGTGCCTGGGTGCCTCAGTCAGTTAAGCATCTGCCTTCGGCTCAGGCCATGACTCAGGGTCCTGGGATCGAGTCCCACATCGGGTTCCCTGCTCAGTGGGGAGGCTGCTTCTCCCTCTCCTCCCCACTCCTGTTCTCTCTCCCTATCTCCGTGTCTCTCTCTCTCAAATAAATAAATAAGATCTTAAAAAAAAAACAAAAAAACAAAACAGCTACCAATTTCTAAGTGTTTACCAAGCATCCACACAAACTGAAACAAAACTTCACCTAATATTCACCCCCTGCCTCCTGAACAGGCTCTGACACTCTCTACTTCTGTTTCAGTTTAAAGAGTTAGTAACAATGAATGTTGTAACCCGTTAATAAGTGGGGACCCCCCCCGCCCCAGTCTCAAGGAGATCTGGAAGGAGGGGTCCCAAAGAAACAAGTAGCCATGCTGGGGATGGGGGTTGTGGGCCCGTGGGGTGGAGAGAGGGGGCCTTCGTATCCTAAACACGCCCTGTTTGGCTGCTTTTCAAATTTACTGCTGGGTGCACCCAGTCCCATTCTGCCAGGGGAGTGGTGGGGTATTAGGCAGAAGAAAGAAAATCAGTAAGTAAAGCTTGAGCCTAATAAAAATCAAAACAGCCCTCGTTCATCCTTCCCTCTCCCCCAGGCCCCCAGGGCGGAGAAAGCCACAGGGCAAGTTCTGGAGATGTGAGTGACATCGAGACAGTGGTGCGGGGGAGCCAAGGTACCTGCAGGGAGCTGTGGACCGAGAAGAGGCAGGAGGAAGTGGTAGAGGCAGTGTGGGTGGCGGGGTCCTGGAGCACCAGCAGCTGGCGGTCTGTCTTCTGGGTGAACAGGAGCTTCAGGAGAGGGGTTGAAGGTTAACAGGAGCTGGAAGGATCACAGAGGGCCCACCTGTTCCCGGGAGCTCTGGTCCTCGTCTCCAGTGTCGGCCCATTTCTCAGATGGAAAAACAAAGGCTCCAGGTCACAAGGGAGCTGGACTGTGGTCTTAGGGGAGCAAGGACTGTGGGCGAGACCACAGGTTCACTGAGGGGGAGGGGCTGGGGGCCCAAACTCCTGGGTCCCAAAGGTAAAAGGGTTTAGGGGCTGAGAACTGTGGATCCCAAGGGAAAAGGGGGTCTGTGGGCCTGGACTCCAGAGGGAGGAGGAAGAGGCTGGGGGATGGACTTCTGGGTCGGAGGGCGGAGGGGCTGACAGGTGCATGAAGTCCCCATACCTTAGTGAGGGCCTGGTTGGACTCAGAGAAGTCTCCACCTGGGGTTCCCTGGAGGCAATTAAGCTTGAGCAGGCGGCTCCGCTCCTAAGGCAGAGCAAGTTATCACCGGCTAGCACATCACAGACTCAGAATGGGCTGTCCCGGCAGCCTTCCCTGGTGCCGGCAGGCATCTTGGCGTGCAGAGTGGCGATGGACTGCCCCAGAGGGATGTGAGGACAGTCGGACAGGTCTCCCAGGAGAACTCACCTGCGTCAGGGCCTGAAGAGCCTCGTCCTTCTTCCGGCTCAGCCCCCTGCTCTCAGCTGCCATCTGCCCTCCGAGCGACTTCAGCTGCTCCTCTAAGACCTGGATCCGGCGCTGCGGGGCACGGCCCAGAGCCCTGGTTACTCAGCTGTCCCAGGGCTCCCAGCTGGCTCCCACAGAGCCAAGTCCTCCTCGAGAGCCTGGGGTTTGCTGCACCCCGTAACAGAGATCCCCAGGACCTGGGTGCCCATGAGTGGGTGGGGAGTTAAGCTCCCTGGTGCCCTCTTCCCTTTTGGGGATCGGGAAGACATCTGGGGTGGCTTGCGGGGGGTGGTGGAGGAGCTGATGGACAGACCCAGAGAGAGTTGCGGAGAACAGAAAGGGAAAGGGACAGAGAGACCAACTAGAACAGATAAAAAAAAAAAGGACCAAGACAGTCCCCAAGAGGAAGATGTGAGCAAGGAGACAAAGTGCAGACAGAAGGGAAAAGAGAGAGTGACAGGGAGAAGATCCAGAAATGGAGGTGGAGAAAGGAGCCCGGTATCCGAACCGAGTAGGTTCAGATCCCAGCTCCGCCCTGGACAAACTGAGCAACCTTGGAAAAGGTCACTTGAGCACCTCGACCTTCAGTTTCTTCATTATAAAGTGGGGGGGCGGGGGGGGAAGTCAGATTGGCCTGCCCAGATTCTTGTAAAGATTTGATGAGTAAGGACTCATGAAACATTTAGGACCATGACTGGCACATAGTAAATGCTCAATAAACATCAATCATTGTTGTTACTCTTCTGAAGAGGGTGAGGCAGGTGGGAAAGGATGAGAGAAAGGGCCAGAGGGAGTAATGGAGGAGTCAGAGGGCAGCGGCAAGGGAGGGAGGGAGGGAGAGAGGGAGGGCGAGCCCCGCCCGACTCACCCTGTGCTGCGCCACACTGGCCTGGAGTTCCTGGACCTTGGGGTCCAGCGCCCGGGCCCCAGGGCTGTCCTGGTCCTCCTCCTCCTGCCGGCTCTCCTGCTCCAGCTGCTGGAACTCGAGGTCCTCGTAGGCACGCTGGGCCACATCCAGCTGTTCCCTCATCTGGGGGTGGGAATGCAAACACTGGAGGCCTGGATCCTGGTGCGGGGCGTGGGGTAAGTGGGCTGGGGCCAGGAGTCCTGGGCAAGGAGGGAAGAGGGGCTTGAAGACCTAGACTCCCAAGTCCTGGGAGTTATAAGGCTGGGGCCTGAACTCCTAGGTGAGGGAACAGGGGCCTGAGGGCCTGGACGTCTGGGGCCTGAGGAAAGAGCAGCCTGGATACCAGGTCCCGGAGAGGATCTGGAGGACCCTCACCTCCTGTACTCCCTGCAGGAGCCGCTCGCGCTGGTCCTCCGGCTGGGAGTCGAGCTGTCTCTGGGCCTCCTGGAGTCTTTGGCGAAGACCCTCCACTCGATCCCGCTCCTGGCTCAGCCGCCTCTGTTCCTGAAAGAGCAGCCAGGCCCTCAGCCTTCTCAGTCCAGTCCAGTCTGGACACAGGAAGAGACACAGAGTCCAGCACGGGCCAGGCTAGCTGGATCTCAGAACCCTGCCTGGGTGCCGGCTCCAAGACTGCAGGGACCCTGTCTGTCTGGTTCACTTTCTTTCTTTCTTTCTTTTTTCTTTTTTTTAAGATTTATTTATTAGAGAGAGAGCGAGAGCGTGAGCATGAGCAGGGGAAGCAGCAAAGGGAGAGGAGGAAGGAGGCTCCCTGCTGAGCAGGGAGCCCGATGTGGGGCTCGATCCCAGGGCCCTGGGATCATGACCTGAGCCCAAGGCAGACATTTAACTGACTGAGCCACCCAGGCGCCCCTGCTAGTTCACTCTTGTACAGGCTGGGACGATCAGGGCAGTGAAACACAGAGACTACAGGAACCGAGACTGGAGAGCATCTTCCTGGACGGGAGGATTTTAAGATAAGCCTCAAAAATCAGGGAACATTTAGACCCGCAAGCTAGAGGGAGCTGGAAGGGCACTTTGGGCTGAGGGAACAGTGCAGCCCAAACGCACAGTTGAAAAGCACAGGAAGTTTCGGGGGTAAACTCTGGTCAGAGGGTAGAGATGAGGAGCACAGAGGGAGGTGACAGAGAAAGGCAGGCTTGGCGCAGCTCCTGTCTGGTTGGGCCAGCCTGGCTGAGAAGCCCTTATCCTGGGGCACTGGAAGGACGAGAGGCAGAGGTTCAGGGAGCAGAAAAGACGGGACATGTTGACTGACCACAGGTTTGGGGGTGAGAGAGAGGGAGGTGTGTAGAGCTCGGCCCCTGCTTTTATTTTTATTATTATTATTTTTAAAGATTTTATTTATTTGACAGAGAGAGAGACAGCAAGAGAGGGAACAGAAGGAGTGGAGTGGGAGAGGGAGAAGCGGACTCCCCGCTGAGCAGGGAGCCGGATGTGGGGCTCGACCCCAGGACCATCAGGACCCAAGCTGAAGGCAGACACTTAACGACTGAGCCGCCCAGGCGCCCCAAGGCCCCGTTTTTAAACACACCATCCCTGTTTCCTTATCAGACCTGAAGAGTGAACAGGTTGTTAAAGAGTTTACAGACAATATCATGTCTGGCACTGGCTTTTAAGACGGGGGCAGAGGGAAGCAAACTGGGGGATATGAAACAAGAACGGAAGACTGATTACTGCTGAAGCTGGTGAGCACACCACGGAGCCACCCGACTGACTATTCTGTTTGTCCGTTTTTCACAAGATGACAGTTAAAGAGCCAAGAGAGAGGACCAAGGGAAGAGGTCCCAGAACCATGGTGGGGGAGGGAGAAGGAAAACAAGAAGCATCTGCCCACCCCTCACTCCCGCAGCCCAAGGATCCCCATTTGGGGACAACCCTGGGGCTCAGGTCCCAGGAGCACCACCAGGAATTCGGTCCGATGACAAGGAAACTGACGGTGAAGATCGCCCAGGAGAAACTGACCTGTCCCAGCAGCTCCCGGAGCTGCTCCTCCTCGCGCCGGGCAGCCACCCGCTCCCCAGCCAGCTCGCCCCGCAGAAGGGCCACTTCCACCTCCATCTGTGGGGAGAAGGTACGGCTGGGGCCCGGAGGTCCGGGTCCGAGGAAGGAGGAGGCTGGGCACTCGGACGCCTGGGTCCAAGTGGGGTGCCTGGGAGTCTGGGGTCCTGGATTCGGAGGGAGGGAGGATAGGGCTGGAGGCCTAAGGGTGGGATCCCGCTGGAGGCAAGGCCCGGGAGCCTGGCTTGGAGGGCTCCCCTTGAGCTGGGGTCCAGACTGCCCACGAGGGCCGCAGCCTCACCTCGATCCTCAGCTCCTTCCTCTGGCGCTGTAGCTCCTTCACCCGCTGCTCCATCAGGGCCACGCGGGTCAGTGCCTCCAGCTGCTGTTCTCGAAGCCGCCGCGCCGCCCCTCGCACCCCCTCCCCAGGCTGGGTGGATGCGGGGGGCGTGGCCGGGGTCTGTGCTGGGGGCGGAGCCTCCCCCTGAGGTCGGAGAGGGGCGTGTTCAAGAGGAGAGACCTCGCCACCGCCGTCTTCAGGCAGGTTCGTTCCCCACCCCATTCTCGGGTCTGGGGGTCTGATCAGCCCCAGTCAGTCGCCATGCCCGTTTATTCAAGTGGGGGAGGGTGCAGGTGCGGGAGCCCCCCCGGGCCGGGCAGGAGGCGCACGTAGCCGACTCAAGGAAGGTCCCTGTTTCGCTACCCAGGTTCTGGGTAGACCCGGATCTCTCTCCCTCTCCCCGGGTCGCTCTGAGTCTTTCCCCCGTTTCTCTGGGTTTTGTCTCTCCGACTCAGGATCTGTCTCTATCTCTGAATCGCTAGGTCTCTCTCGCTTTCAGAGTATTTCCCTTCTGCGCATCTCTGTCCTTTGTTTCTGGGTTTCTGTCCGTGTCTCTATCCCCATCTCTCCGAGGCTCTGTCTCTGGTCTTTTTGTGTCTCTGTCTCTTTGGTTCCCTTGTCTCTCGGTCTCCCTGTGTCCAGGTCTCTATCTGGTCTCTCTATACCCGTCCCTCTGTGGCTCTGTCACCCGCTAGCGTCTGTCCGTCTGGGCCCCCCGTGGCCCCCTCCTTCGCCCTCCAGGTCCCTCACCGCGTCGCGGCTGCTCTCCGTGCTGCTGCCTTCTTCCACTTCTTCCTCTTCCTCAGCCTGCTGCTCAGCTCCTCGGCCGCTCGGAAGCTCCTTCACTCCCTGGGGCTCCTCCGGGGCCTCGGGAGCCTCCGGCTCGTGGGGGTCCTCGGGGTGCACCTGGGGCTGCGCAGCCCCTTGGGGCAGGACCTCCGCGTCGCCCTCCGGGACCGGAGGCGGCTGGCACCCCTCGTCCCGGCCGCTCGGCGTCCCCATGGCCGCTTGGTGCTCCAGCGGAGTGGGCGGGCCCGAGTTCCGGGGGCGTGGCCTGGCAGCGTGAGGATGCGACCCAGGAGGCTCCAGAGGACTCCGGCGCTCGGAACGCGCTCCAGGGGCGGGGCCTAAGAGATCAAAGCCTGGAACTGAGCGCTCCGGGGGCGTGGCCTGGAGTTTCTAGGGGCGGAGTTCGATGGCTCCCAGGGCGCCACACCCCCGAAGGCCGGACCGGAATTTGAGTTGGGGGGGTCTTCGCACGCCCCCTACTGGCCTCTCCCTCCTACCCAGGTGTCGAGCCTTGTACCCTCCCAGCAACCCCCCACAATCCCTTGGAGCACCCTACAGCGACCCCATCTCCTTCTCCCTCCGGGACTCCCTCCTTTCCCGAGGCTGGTAGACTTGGCTCCGACACTACTGTAGGGGGGAGCAGCGTCCATGCCGTCTCACTCAGAAAACCAGGAGTCGGGGCTCCTACTTTCCCTCCCTGAGCAAACCAAGAGTCTGCGTCCTCTGCTCGTCCCGGGGCTAGATTCCCAAACTCCAGCCTCCCTCCACTCCTGGGAGCCCAGAAGGCCGTCTTCAGCTCCCTCCTCCCCCGCAGCCCCGGCCCCCTCACCGGCTCAGGCTTCGGCGTGCTTGGTCGCTCAGCGCTCTCGGCGCTGCCTTTTCTGTCTGCGGGACAGGTGGCTAGGGAAGAGGGAGGAGAGGGAAGCTACTCTGTCCCCCTCCCCAGCAGCCCGGAAGTGGAGGGGGGGGACAACAGGTCCAACAGCTCTCCGAGGGAGGAGGGAGCGACCAGTTTGCCCCGCCCGCGGCCACGGCATCCGGCCATCCCGGGCCCACCGGCCCCACCCTCGGAAAAGCCAGCATCGCGACCCCTCACTCTGCCTCCAGCGCCCCCCGCCCCGTTCCTGCCCCCTGGAGGGCTAGGCGTCTTCGTCACCTATGTATAAGCGTCTCCCTAATGCCCCAACCCCGGGAATCCTGAAAGGAAGCAGGGAATGGAGATAGGGGCCTCTCCCTCTAATGAGCCCTTTAGAAGGGCTCCGACCGGTTTGGGGAGCTGGGCAAGGGGAGGGGGTGCCCTGGGTTGAGTCAGAGACCCGCCCAGAGACAGTGGAAGTGTGCCCCCCCACGCCCCACTCTGCTAATGGGGTGGAGGGCAGAGGTTAAAGGTCTAAGCCAGACCCTTTCCTCTCGGGGCAAAAACAGGAAAATAACTGGCATGTGAGACAGGATTATTGGATGTCAGGAGCTGTGCTAAACACTTGACACACGTTAATTTCATCCTTACCATAGCCTAATGAGAAAGGGATTACCATCTCCATTTTATAAGTGGGGAAACTGAGGCTGAGGGGGATAAATGTGCCCGGAAGTCTAGACATGTTGTTAATCTCAAGGCTGGATTTGTTCTCTGGAAAGTCCACTTTCTTAACCATTGGGCACACTGTCACTCTGGTGCAGCCAGGAAGTGCCTGGAAGACCATCCCAAATGATAGTAACAATAATAGTCACCACTGATAGGGCACCTGCCATGCAGGCAGTGTGCCAAGGCACCTCATACATGTGGACTCATTGGATCATCACAACACCCTATTATTAGTATTATTTCCATTGCACAGATGAGGAAACTGAGACGTGGAGGAGTGAAGGACCTTCTCCTGGGTGTTATGGGTGTGAGTGGCTCCAACTCAAGATGGTGTTCTAATCCAAGGAGGTGAGAAGTCCTGCCCCAGGTAGGTTTGTTTCTGATCTTGTGAGTTAGAAAATGTCCTCCTTCCGGGCACCCTGCATCTTCACCCTGCTCTCTCCTCCCTAGCCTCTTCAGACCAGACACCTCAGATCAGAAAACCAACGGCTTCCCCCCAAAAAATAGACAGAAATAAGATTCAGAGCAAAAAATATATATTTTTTTTTATTTAAGAAGCTCAGGGGCTGGTGAGGGAGGGGAAGAAGAGAGGCCTGGCAATGGCACCTTTCAATGTACCCCACCTAGTGCATTCTTAACAGAAATGAGCACCTGACAAAGCCGGGTCAGGAAGGGGGAGTCTGGATCCCACAGCGCATGTTAGCTGGAACAGCAAAGTCTGAAAGGAAAGAGCCAGGGCTGAAACTAAGGGGCCCTAGCAGACCCCCTCATGCCCCATTGGGGGGCCAGAAATCCAAGGAGCCCTTCTTTGGGAAACATAATTCTGGCCCTGAAGCCCCTCCTCCCTCAGACCGAGGAGTCCTGGCCCCCAACTGCTCACCTATCTGCTGAGGCTTGGGCAAGTTCAGGTTGTCCATGACTTTGACAAACTCCTCACAGCTGAGGGTGAGCCGCGGGTTCAAAGTCCGCTCCTCCTCCACGGTGGACACGGTGAGCCCTAGCGGCCAAGGGAGGCGAGGAACGTCAACCGGGCAAGTGCCTGGGGCCTCCTAGGACTACATTTCCCAGGAGGCTTAGGGTGCATCTCGGGCCTGGGACTAACAGGCTCTTCCCAGAATGTTACCAAGATCGCCTGCTCTCCTCGACTGGCACTATGGGAAATGTAGTTTCCCATGTTCCCAAAGCTCTCTAAGGAAGTCCCAGGAAAACGCATGCCCTCCGGAATTCTAGTCTTGTTTCTACATCCACACTCAGCACACCTAAGCACTTGATCTTTTGGGGCAGAGAAATTTCTGGGAATTGTGGTCTCCATGCCCCACAAGGACTACAGCAGTTTCGTACTCCGGCTCAAAAGGACAGTTATGTAAGTCCCACTCCTCCTCCAGGAAGCCCTCACCGCGGTAATCATGAGCAGGGTAGATCAGGCAGTCTCCTGGAAGCGTGAAGATCTTTTCGTGGACTGAGTGGTACAAGGTCTTAGCACAGCCTGGGAAGGGAAAGCTCAGAGGTGAGTAAATCAACAGGAGAGAAGCCTTCTAGCCCCTTTCCTCAAGAAAGGGTGGGAAGATAAAATCAAGTAGCTAAACCCTCTTCCTCATTTCCCTGCCAGTACCCCTTTGTCTAGGCACAGAAAGAGAGGGAAGGGCATTCATTGTAAGCAGATGGAACAGCAAATGCAAAGAATTGAGGAATGGTGAGAAATTCACCATGGTGGTAAATGAGGGTGGGATGAGATCCTGAAGCACCAAGGAGCTGTGCCCTCAGCCTGGGGATGCCAAGAAAGGGTTCTGGGCAGGGAGGCTGGACTAGAAGGTAAGAAACCGAAGACAAGAGGCCAAAGAAGAAAACGGGCCCATGGTTCCAACATCAAGCTCTGAGTCCTAAATTAGGACAGGGGCAAACCTCTCTGGACCTCCCTTCCCACAGTGAAACTCCTGAACCTAACTGCTCCCTCCCAGCTAAACTCCTGAATCAAAGTCCACACCCCTCCCCCTGCCACACCTCCAGCACCTAAACTCCTTATGTTCAGGTTTTTTTTTTTTCTTGAAGATTTTATTCATTTATTTGAGAGAGAATGAGACAGAGAGAGAGCACATGAGAGGGGGGAGGGTCAGAGGGAGAAGCAGACACCCCACTGAGCAGGGAGCCTGATGCGGGACTCGATCCCGGGACTCCAGGATCATGACCTGAGCCGAAGGCAGTCGCCCAACCAACTGAGCCACCCAGGCGCCCCTTATGTTCAGCTTTAAAAATATGTCCACAGTGGGGGACGCCTGGGGGGCTCAGTCGGTTAAGCTTCCAACTCTTGATTTTGGCTCAGGTCATGGTATCAGGTCATGGGACCAAGCCCCCCGGCCCCCCCGCCAGGCTCCCTGCTCAGGGCAGAGTCTGCTTGTCCCTCTCCCTCTGCTCTCTCCCCACCTGCACACACACACTCTCTCTCTCCCTCTCTCAAATAAATAAATAAAATCTTAAAAAAAAAATGTCCACAGGGTGCCCGGCTGGCTCACTTTGTAGCGCATGCACCTCTTGTAAGTTTGAGCCCCACAATGGGTGTAGAGATTACTTAAAAATATATATATAATCTTTAAAAAATAATAATAAGTGCTCACTTCAGCAGCACCAAACTAAAATTAGAACAATACAGAGAAGATTTAGCATAGCCCCTGCACAAGGATGACATGCAAATTCGTGATGCATTCCACATTAAAAATAAATAAATAAATAACAATTTAAAAAATTAAAAAAAAAAAAGTCCACAAACTCACTGACACTTTTCTGTTCAAAACGTGACAATTCTCCTCACCTTGGCTTAGTGGTCTGGACTAAGTGACTTGCAACTAATAAATAGCATATTGCAGAAATGACAGAGTTTAACTTCTAAGACTAGGTCACTCCAAAAAAAAAAAAAATTAGGGGCGCCTGGGTGGCTCAGTAGGTTAATCATCTGCCTTCGGATCAGATCATAATCCCAGGGTCCTAGGATCAAGTCCTGCACCGGCTCCCTACTCAGCGGGGCGTCTGCTTCTCTCTCCCTCTGATGCTCCCCTGCCCCCTCTGCTTGTTCTCTCTCTCTCTCTCTCAAATAAATAAAAATCCTTAATAAAAAAATTAGGGCTTCTGTCTGCTTGTCCATCTATGTCTCTCTGACCATTCCCTTTGGGAGAACCCAGCTGCTGTGTCAGGAAGACAAAGTAGCCCCGTGGGGAGGTCCATGTGGTAAGGAACTGAGGCCTCCTGCCAACAATCAGAGCCAGATTGCCAGCCATGTGAGTGAGGCACCTTGGCAGCAGACCCCCCAGTCAAGCCTTCAGATGACTGCAGCCCAGGCTCTAGCTTGACTGCACTCCCAGGAGCGACACTGAACCACCCAGTGAAGCTGCTTCCAGAGTCCTGACTCTCATAAACTATGTGACATAGTGTCAATCATTGCTTTAAGTCATTAAGTTCTGGGGTAATTTGTTTCACAGCAATAGATAATGAATACACCTTTGCATCTAACTGTCTCCCAACAAGGTAAACCGCTGAACTCCTCCCCAATAGCTAACCCATGAATCTAACTCTCCCTCACTCTAGCAGCTAAACTTCTTCAATCTAATCCTGACCCCCTAACAGTCTAACACCTATTCATTCATTCTTGCAACGGGTACTTAAAACCCTGGTGCACACATAACCGTACTAAGATCTCAGGCTAGGGAAAGGGGCCTGTGACCTTGCTGGAAGTCCGTCCGCCCACACCCTCGGATGAGCAGGGCATCTCCAGTGAAGGCCATGCTGTGGTCATTCAGAACAAAGGTGACACAGCCCGGGGTGTGGCCGGGGCTCGCCCGGGTCTCCAAGGCCTGGTGGGGAAGGAGAATACAGACGTTACCAATAAGCCAAGGGCCCTGGCCTCATGATGAAATTGGCCTGAGAGGCCCCCATCTCACCCCAGGGTCACATCTAGCTAGAGTGGTTTATGTTTTTTTTTTAGTTAAAAAACTAAGTTTGGGGAGCCTGGGTGACTCAGACAGTTAAGTGGCTGCCTTCAGCTCAGGTCATGGTCCCAGGGTCCTGGGATCGAATCCTGCCTAGGGCTCCCTGCTCAGCGGGGAGTCTGCTTCTCCCTCTCCCGCTCCCCCTGCTTGTGCTTTCTCTCTCTCTGTCAAATAAATAAATAAAATTTAAATTAAAAAAATTAAGTTAGATTCCCAGACTCAAACCTTGTACCAGGGTAAAGTCCCAATGAATCTAAACACTTAAAGCAAGAAAATAAAACCATAAAACTGATGACAACAAAAATACAAATGAATATATATGATTCCTGGTTAGGGAAGAACATTCAAATGTGATCCCAAAAGTTGTAAATCATTACAAAAAAGATCAATGGTTTGACTTTAAATAAATCTGAAGTTTCTGAATGGCAACAACACTATAAACAAAATTGAAAGGAAACCAACGGCTGGCAAAATATATTTATGACATACATGCACCACACGGTGGTCAGCATACTTCATATACAAACAGATCTCCAAATCAGTTAGAAAAAGATAAGCACACTAATATAAATATGGAATACCAAACAGTCATTTAAAAGTATGTTATTGAAATGAAATTTGATGATGCTGTACACAAATATTTAATGACATGAAAAGATATTTACTATCTGGTAAGTGCTAAAAGCCGATTACAAAGCAATTGTACAGTGTCATCTTTTAAAAAAGTTTCTTTGTTTACTCAAAACATATTTTTTCTTTAGGCTTTGCTTACATTACCCTTTTTTTAAACAGAAAGCATCTCATTTTATAATTAAAAATAGAACACAAGATTCAGGATAAACTAAAGATCTAAACATTTAAAAACCAGAATTCTAAAAGGAAATATATAATCTTATATAAGGAGATGTGTGTGTGTGTGTGTGTGTGTAATCTTGAGGTAGGAAAGGTTTTTCTAAGCATGATATTAAATTTAGGGGTGCCTGGGTGGCTCAGTCGGTTGAGCATCAGCCTTCGGCTCGGGTTATGATCCCAGGGTCTTGGGATCAACCCCACATCGGGCTCCCTGTTCGGCGGGGAGTCTGCTTCTCCCTCTGCCTGCCGCTCCCCCTGCTTCTGCTCTCTCTCTCTCTGTCTCTCTCTCTGTCAAATAAATGAACAAAATCTTAAAAAAAAAGCATGATATTAAATTCAGAGGACATAAGGAAAAACAGTGACAGGGACGACCACATAGTTTAACTTCATTATAGAAAAGGACAAAACAAGAATTAAAAGACAAAAAACTCAGAGACAGTAGTAGCAGCATGTATAAGAAAGTATTATAAAGTATGAATAGCCATCATATATAAACAGCTCCTAAGCATCAATAAGAACTCCCAAAAGAAAAATGGGCAAAAGGAAAAAAACAGGCAAATCATGGAAGAGGAAACAATTAGTCAAAAAACCATCTGAAATCATGTTTGCTCTCCCTTTTAGGGAGAAAGGGAGAGAGATTTAAAATTTTCACCTACCAGATTGACAACTGTTAGAGTTGCTCAGGGTGTCTGAGGCAAGCCCACGTTTCCTGGGAGGCAGGTCCGACTCAGTGTAGCCATTTTAGAGGGCAAGTTTGCAGTGTCTACCAATACCTCAAATGTGGACTCTCTGACCCCCCATAGCTACTGCTACGACTCTGGACTCTGCCCTTTTAAGAACTTCTTTTTTTTTTTTTTTAAGATTTTATTTATTTATTCACGAGAGACAGAGACAGAGAGAGACAGAGAGAGGCAGAGGGAGAAGCAGGCTCCCAAGGAGCAGGGAGCCCGATGTGGGACTCGATCCCAGGACCCTGGGATCATGACCTGAGCCGAAGGCAGACGCTCAACCATCTGAGCCACCCAGGTGCCCTGCTGTTAAGAATTTCTGACAAGTGGGCAAAAATGCCCACCCAGGAAATCCTCATTATGTAAATCCCCACACCCAGTTCAGGGAAGCAATTGTCATGGAAAAAAAAATTGTTACCCTCATGATCTAACAACCACTTATAAGATTAGTTGCCACTCACACAGCGCTCCTCCCACAATTAGCATCCTGGTCCAGGTCGGTCATCTGCTGATTATAGAAGGACACCACGTGCAGATCCTGCGTCCACACCTAGCATCCATTCTGCCCTTCCCCACTCTGGGTCCCCGGTTTGGTTCAGGGCATCAGTGTGCCCAGCCAAGCACTTCCTTAACCCTCTGTGGTAGCCTGGGTGGCTTCTGACACGGTTCTCTGGCCACTGAGATCTCAGTACGTCTCCTGAAAATGTCTGGGAAAGCTTTTCCCTTCCTGATAAGAGAGTCTGGCACCTCTCCTTCCCACTTTATCTGGCTCTGGACAATGGTGTGATGGCCGCAGCTACAACCACCTTGCAACCATGAAAAAGAATCCCTCAAATGGGGCGCCTGGGTGGCTCAGTCAGTTAAGCATCTGCTTTCGGCTCAGGTTATGATCTCAGGGTCCTGGGATCCAGCCCCACGTCCGGCTCCCTGCTCAGTGGGGAGTCTGCTTCTCCCTCTCCCTCTGCTCCTCTCTCTGCTCATGCTCTCCCTCTCTCAAATAAATAAAGAAAATCTAAAAAAAGAATCCCCCAAATGACAGTGCTACTAAATCAAAGAGAATGACTGCCTTCTTCCAGACTCCTGTTATGGGAGAAAATTGAACCAAATATTTAAGCCACTGTTTGGGTTTTTTAGTTACTTTCAGCCAAATGCCTTCCTAACTCATATATAACAGGACATATGTGCAATGCAAAACAAATGCAAAGCAAAAACCACAGATTTTGCAAAATCTTGTGGGAAAAATCACAACCCTCTCCCCCCCAAATTAACATAACCTTTTGGTGGTCCAGGAATGATCTTTCACTTTTTGTCTGTTTCCATACTCTCTGAATTTTTTTTTTTTAAACAAAAAGCATGGGTGTCTTTCGAACTAAATATTGTGGATGGGTAGTCAGCAGTAATGTTCAAAACAGTCAATCACAGTGATAGCAATGGGTATTGACCAATCAGAAGGACATCAGCTATAAACAACCAATACAGTTAGACAGTATATATATATGGTATTTATGGTACAGTTGAAGCATATGTATGGTATATGTAATTGTGTATATGTATAAATTGGACAAAATATTGCCAGGCTCTCTTCTAAGTGCTCGACATGACTGAACTCATCCAGTCCACACACATCCTTATGAGGTAGGTACCATTCCTGTTCCCATTCTATAGATGAGGAGACTGAGGCACAGAATAAGAATAGGAATGAGCAAACTCTAACTATATGTGGAAATATGGATGGATGCCACAGATAAAGCAAAAGCAGAAAGAAAAAAAGGATGCTAGACACAGAAGAGCAGAGAGGTGTGGAATGGAATAGAATGGAATGGTGTGGGATGAGATGTGGGATGAAGTGGGAAATCTCAGGGTGCCTGATATACAGTAAGGGGAAGTGGTATTTCATGTGTGGAGGTTTCAGTTATGAATCCAGATGTAAAATATCTATCTCTTGGAGAGGGCGCATGGACTAGGAGTTAGGAATAGCCTTTGGAGCCAGGTGATATGGGTTCTAAATTTGGCTCTGCTATTTATTACTAGCTGTGTGACTTTGGACAAGTCACTTCACCTCTCTGTTTCTGAGCTTCTCTGCTCATTGGTAAAATGGGGATAATAACTGTTCCCACCTCATAGGGCTATTATAAATATTAAGTTACTGGAGCACCTGAGCGGCTCAGTTGGTTAAGCGTCTGCCTTCAGCTCAGATCATGATCCTAGGACCCAACATGGGCCCTGCCCAGCGGGGAGCCTGCTTCTCCCTCTCCCTCTGCCCCTCCCCCTGCTCGTATTCCGTCTCTCTCATAAAAAAAACCTTTAACAAAAAAATATGAAGTTACTTTGAGTATGTAAAGCACTTAGAAAAATGCCCAGCACACAATAATCACTAATCAAAGTAACATAATAATGTTTTAAAGTCTGGTGTTTTTTTAAGATTCTATTTATTTATTTGACAGAGAGAGAGAGAACACAAGCAGGGGGAGCAGTAGAGGGAGAAGCAGGCTCCCCGCTGAGCAGGGAGTCTGACTCGTGGCTTGATCCCAGGACCCCGGATCATGAACTGAACTGAAGGCAGCCGCTTAACCGACTGAGTCACCCACGCGTCCCATTAATGTTCTAAAATTTGTAAAAATACTGATCTAGTTGGAACCACAAGGCCTCCTGGGTCCAAATCCCGACTTGGCGGGGCGCCTGGGTGGCTCGGTCAGTTGTGTCCAACTCTTGGTTTCGGCTCAAGTCATGATCTCATGGTCTGCTTGGGACTTTCTCTCCCTCTCCCTCTGCCCTTCCCCACCCCCAGTCTCTCTCTCTCTCTCTCTCTCTCAAATAAATAAATAAATCTTTAAAAAAAAAAATCCCGACTTGGCCACTTTCTCAGTGTAATTTTTGGGCAAGTCACTTTCCTCTCTATACATCCTTCTTTGTAAAATGAGAAAAATATTTCTGATCTATGTGGTTATGAAGGTTTAATGAGATCTGTTTGTCAGAGGAGACACAGCGGAGGCCCAAAGGCCAGACTCAGCCAGAGAAATGTTTTGTTTGGCCCACTCAGGAGTTGTGAGAAGTCTGAATTTGTAGTCTACCCTTAAAAAGTGGAAGATTTCTCAAAAATGTATATTTGAAGCTTCTATTTAAAAAAAAGGTTTGGCAGTAGACAGACTGCATTCTTTTTTTTTTAATAAAGCTTATTTATTTAAGTAATCTCTACACCCAGCATGGGGCCCAAAACACGACCCCAAGATCAAGAGTCCCACGCTCCTCCAACTGAGCCAGCCAGGCACCCTGACAGACTACATTCCTAAACATGAATAATCGACTTGAATTGTGCAGTGGGTGTCCTCCATAAATGCAACATGCACCCTAACATTTGCCACAGGCCCCACCACTCCCTGCAGCAATATTTGATTATGAAAATCCTTCTAGACAAACACTGATAAAAAACACTTACAGAGCTCAGCACAATGCCTGACAAGAAACAAACCCTCAAAGCTTGTTAACTATTGTTAAATTATCATCATTATTAACCAATTCAAAATACATACAATCTACTTCAGTTGATAGCAAAGGAAAGAGTAGGTTGAATGACACCATGAGAAAACGACCAGACACACCCAGAAGCGGGACGTCCTACAATAGACTAGAAACTTCAAAAGTCAATGTCATGGTGCAGAAAAGGTATGAAACTGTTCTAGATTTAGAGACTAAATAGACCTAACAGCTGAATGGATTGCATGAACCTTGATTGGGTCCTGGTTCCTAAAAATCACCATAAAAATGATTCCTGGGCACCTGGGGCAATTTGAACTTGGGCTGGATTTAAGAATTATTTCTGGGGCGCCTGGGTGGCTCAGCCGTTAAGCGTCTGCCTTCGGCTCAGGTCATGATCCCAGGGTCCTGGGATGGAGCCCTACATCAGGCTCCCTGCTCAGTGGGAAGCCTGCTTCTCCCTCTCCCACTCCCCCTGCTTGTGCTCCCTCTCTCACTGTATCTCTCTCTGTAAAATAAATAAATAAAATCTTTAAAAAAAAGAATTATTTCAGAATTATCATATATTTTCTGTGATGAGGATTTTACAAAAGAATTGTTCTCGAAGTACAGTTGAGGGAACCCTGAGGGTCTGCAAGGTGAAAACTATTTTCATGATAGTAGGAAGAACCCTTCTGCCCTTCTTACTCTCATTCTCCCGTTTGGTGGCGTTTTCCAGAAGCTCCATGACTGGTGATGATGTCATTGCTCTGCCAGCAGATGGAGTACTTGTGTTTTAAAAAGAGGGTCTTGCGTGGCTCAGTCGTTGGGCATCTGCCTTCGGCTCAGGTGATGGTCCCGGGGTCCTGGGATCGAGCCCCGCATCGGGCTCCCTGCTCCGCGGGGAGCCTGCTTTTCCCTCTCCCACTCCCCCTGCTTGTGTTCCCTCTCTCGCTGTGTCTCTCTCTATCAAATAAATAAATAAATAAATAAATCTTTAAAAAAAAAAAGAGTCGTGGTTTTAACTTCTAATGCAGTGAATTTTTAAGATTTTATTATTTATTTATTTATTTATTTATTTGAGAGAGAAAGAATGAGAGACCGAGAGCATGAGAGGGAGGAGGGTCAGAGGGAGAAGCAGACTCCCTGCTAAGCAGGGAGCCTGATGCAGGATTCGATCCTGGGACTCCAGGATCATGACCTGAGCTGAAGGCAGTCGCTTAACCCACTGAGCCACTCAGACGTCCTGTTGACATTTTTAAAAAAGGTCTTATTTATTTATTTGAGAAAGACAGAGTGTGTGCTTGTGCACAAGCAGGGGGGAGGGGCAGAAGAAGAAGCCGACTCCCCTCTGAGCAGAGAGCTGAGTGGAATGTGGGGGCTCAATCCCAGGACCCTGGGATCAAGACCTGAGCTGAAGGCAGAGGTCTAACCGACTCAGTCCCCCAGGAGCCCCCAGTTGCTGACATTTTTGCTACATTTGCTTTATTTCTCTCTGCGTGTATATACTGTTTTCCTCTCTTACCACTAAAAAGCTACATTACAGATATGTCAACCCTAACGACTTCTCCCGAGAGTAACAATGTTCTCCTGTATCAGAGGTTCTCAAACTCAATCCTTTTGGTCTCAGAACTCCTTCCCCTCTTAGAAGTCACAGGAGGGCCCTAAAAGCTTTTATTTATGTGGGTTCCAGCTACCAATATTTACTTATTAGCTGTATGTCAATTACAGCTCAGTAAAAATAAATAAATAAATAAAACCTATCTATTCAGAGATGCCAAAAAAAAATTTACCCGCATCCCACATCGGGCTCCCTGCTCAGGTGGGAGCCTGCTTCTCCCTCGGCCTGCCACTCCCCCTGCTTGTGCTCTCTCTCTGACAAATAAATAAAATCTTTTTAAAAATAATTAATTAATTAATCAAAAACTGTCAGCAACTCATGACCTTTAGGTGAAGGGTATGAACGTGTTAACTGTCCTATTATTTCAATTTACTATAGATATTAGAATATTAATAAAAGGTTGTGGGGGGAGCGCCTAATATCTGGACCTCACGCAGCAGCCTCCACTGGTCCAGAAACTGGTTGAAACATCTCAGTCGCAGAACAGTCTGCAGGGATTCTGTGGAGCCTGATTAACCTCACATTCTTCCAACAAATTCCTTCTTCCCTTCCATGGTGCTTCAAATACGTGTCACAGCTCAGCAGCGGTCCCCTTCACCTGTTTCCAGGGGCCGCGGCACCTTCTCCAACTACTTCGCATCAGCTACAGGCAACACGAAAGGGGTCTGCGCAAGCGCACTCGCCTCGCAGAGCCCACGGCCCACACTGCCCCCTGGTGGCAAGCAGAGGCTGGCCATCTATTCCATTTGGTCCCTCTGCTCCATTATTCAAAAGCACCTAACCTTGGTATAACCAGCCACTGTTTCTGTGCACTCAAAGCTCGAAAACCCAGTGTCTTTTTCCATTGCGGCTAAACAGTCTGAACCTCCGTCAGCTAAACCTTCCTTCCTTTCTTTTGTGAAAAGAAAACATTAGTTGTTCTAACGTTTAGGGGACAGTGTACTGATGTCTGGAACTTGAGGATGCAACAAAAAATAAGATAGGTGATGGATGGATACGTGTATGCTGTCAAATCTTTTCAACTTTTCTGTATGCTTGTAATTTTTTGTAAAATGTTGTGAGGAGGGAAGATTTGTTCCACAAGTCAAATAATTAGTTCCAGGGGTGCCTGGGTGGCTCAGTCTGTTAAGAGACAGACTCTTGATTTCCACTCAGGTCATGATCTCAGGAATCTGCTTGTCTCCCTCTCCTAATGCCTCCCCCCCCCCCCCGCTTCTCTCAAATAAATAAATAAATCTTTAAAAAAATAATTAGTTCCTGGGACGCCTGAGTGGCTCAGTCCGTTAAGCGTCTGCCTTCGGCTCAGGTCATGATCCCCGGATCCTGGGACTGAATCTTGAATCTGGTTCCTTGCTCAGCGGGAAGCCTGCTTCTCCCTCTACCTCTGCCTGCCGCTCCCCCTGCTTGTGCTCTCTGACAAATTTAAGTCATCTCTACACCCAAGGTGGGGCTCGAACTTATAACCTCAAGATGGAGAGTCCCATGCTCCACTGACTGAGCCAGCCAACCGTGCCCCACCTGTTAGCTTTTAAAATAGACTGATTCCCAGGGCACCTGGGTGGCTCAGTTGGTTAAGCGACTGCCTTCGGCTCAGGCCATGATCCTGGAGTCCTAGGATCGAGTCCCGCATGGGGATCCTGGCTGAGCAGGCAGTCTGCTTCTCCCTCTGACCCTCATGATCTCTCTATCTCATTTTCTCTCTCAAATAAATAAATAAAATCTTAAAAAATAAAATAAAATAAAATAGACTGATTCCCTGTGTCTGCCCCGAACAATGAAATCAGAATCTCTAAAGTGGGATCTGGGGCCTCTGTATCTGGCAGTGCTCTAAATTAACATACTTCACAGGCAAGACTAACTTTCCGAATCTGCCACCTCTCACTGGAGATAAAATGTTCAAATCTCATTGCTCATTAAAACAGAAAATTCGGGCGCCTGGGTGGCTCAGATGGTTGGGCGTCTGCCTTCGGCTCAGGTCACGATCCCAGAGTCCTGGAATCGAGTCCCGCATCGGGCTCCCTGCTCCTTGGGAGCCTGCTTCTCCCTCTGCCTCTCTCTCTGTCTCTCATGAATAAATAAATAAAATCTTAAAAAAAAAAAAAAAACAAACAGAAAATTCATTATACAATGAAACCACCCAAATCTGGCCCGCTGTGAGTGTAAAATACAACCAGCTCAAAAAACTGGCAAGTTCTACTAAAGTTAAGCATAGGTCAGTCCTCTGACCCAGAAAGTCCATTCCATGGAATTGAGAGTAATGTCCACCAAGAAATTTGCATAAGAGCCTTCATAACAGCACTGTTCTTAATAGCCCCAAACTGGAATCACCGATCAAAAGGAAAAATGGATAAATTTTCATAAATTCACACAAACAAATGCTCCACAGCAGCATTATTCACAAATAGCTCCAAATTGGCATCAACTATCAAAAGGAGAATGGACGAATTAACATAAATTCACACAACAAAATGCTCCACATCAGGGGTTGGCAAACCACCGCTGGTACACCTAATTTGGCCTGTGGTCTGCTTTTGTACAGCCTGAGGGCCACGGGTGGTTTTTAAGTGGCTTTTTAAGTTTTTTCATGGTTGAAAAAAAAGAAAATCAAAATGAGAATTATTGAAATTAACACTTCAGAGGCCAGAATTCGAGTTCTTTTGGAGCACAGCCATGCTTATTCATTTATGCATTGTCTCTGACTGCTTTCACACCAACAGGGACCATATGGCCTGCAAAAGCAAAAATATTTACTGTCTGGTCCTTTACAGAACAAGTTTGCCAATCCCTGCAATAGAGCAACAGAAGGAAAGAACTGCAACTATACACAACATGATGTAGAGTGAAAGAAGCCAGAACATAAAAGAGCCCATATGGTATGAGTCCTGTTGATGAGGTCCAGAACACGTAGAACTAATCTATGATTAAGTTAGTTGGAAGAGGGGCCCCTGGCTGGATCAGTCAGCAGAGCATGTGACTCTTGATCTCAGGGTTGTGGGTTCAAGCCCCCTGTCTGGCATGGGACCTACTTAAAAAAAAAAAAAAGTTGCTAAGATTGCAAATCTTCAAAGTCCTTATCATAAGGAAAAAAAAGAAAAATTTTAAAATAAATAAATGTCAGAAGCTGGTTTCTTGATTGGGGTGTCAGTGGCCAGGAAGAGGGACAAGGAGGCCTTCTGGGGTAATGAGTACGCTCTGTATTTGGATCTCGGCGGTGGATACTCAGGTGTAAACATATGTAAAAATTTAACAAGTGGCACACATACAATATGCATGCTTTCTACTATATAACATGCATATCACAAGTCAATTTTTTTAAACTGGGGGCGGAGAAAATGAGGGAGAAGAAGTGTGACCATCTCTAAAGGTTTATAAAGAACTCAGATGAAAACCACATGAAACATCGAATAATCATAAAGACAGATGCTAACAAGTGTTGGCAAGGATGTGGAGAAACTGGGACTTTTTTTTTTTTTAAAGATTTATTTATTTATTTGGGAGAGAGGGGTGGGGAGGGGCAGAGGGAGACAGAATCCTGAAGCAGCTCCCCGCTGAACATGGAGCCTGACACAGGGCTTGATCCCAGGACCCTGAGATCACATCCTGAGCCTAAATCAAAGAGTCCACCGCTTAACTGACTGAGCCACCCAGGTGTCAGGAAATTAGGCCTTTCATACGCTGCCCGTGGGAACGTAAAATGGTGCGGCCACTTCGGATAATAGTTGGTCAGTTTCTCCAACTGTTTTTGTTTTTTTTTAAGGTTTTATTTATTTGGGAGAGAGAAAGAGAGAACATGAGCAGGGGGAGGGGCAGAGGGAGAAGCAGACTCCCTGCTGAGCAGGGAGCCCCACATAGGGCTTGATCCCAGGACCCTGGGATCATGACCTGAGCCAAAGGCAGACACTTAACCGACTGAGCCACTCAGGCAGCCCCCTCCAACTGTATTATGGGTAAGCTCCACACCCACCATGGAGCCCAACATGGGGCTTAAACTCACAACCCTGAGATCAAGACCAAAACTGAAATCAAGAGTCAGACACTCACCCGACTGAGTCACCCATCCTATACATATATCCAAGAGAAATGAAAAACAGCCACAAAACTTGTACGTGAATATTTATAGCAGTATTATTCATAATAGCCAAAAAATGGAAGGAACGGAAATGTCTATTGGCTGATGGATGATGAATGAATTAATGAGGTATATTCACACAGTGGAATATTACTCAGCCATAGAAGGTATGAAACACTGACACACGCTACAGCAAGGATGAACCTTGAACACTTATGATCAGTGACAGAAGCCAGTCACAAAAGACCACATAATACATGATTCCATTTCTATGAAACACCCAGGATAGGCAAAACCTGTAGAGACAGAGAGTAGATTTGTGAATTGCCTAAGGCTGTCAGAGGGAGAGGGGAGGGCGCTGGGTTCAAATGGATGAACTGGACGGTTCGTGAATGATATCAATTAAGTCGTGTGAAAAAAAAACAGACACTGAAGCTAAATCTGCCACAGCTAAACCCTTCGACATTCATTCAAACGTCGCTCATCCAATCTAACAAAGGGCTCATCTTGACACGAAACCCCAACCATTTTTCACCCTTCTAAGCCTGCTCAAACTCAAGAAATGCTTGTTAGCATCTCACACTCACGGACAGTGTACATAAAGGTGCAATGCCCTTTTTACCTGCTTCCAGAAAAGGGCTTGAAATAAAGAGGCTGCCACCATTGTAGCTCAACCCTCTGATCCCACACACAGCTCTCATTTCCTCTAAATGCTCTGACTCAGATAAACTGTCCCCATTTAGCAAAATCCTCTAAGCTGGAGGTCAAGTCCCCCCTCTATCACTTGCCCATTCTGTCCCCAAAGTCAGCCAGGCTCTCCGTAGCTTTAACAAGTCTCATCAGAGAAAAACCTGACCAGCTGTTTCTCCTCCCTCTGAGGGCAACCACCCCCCTGCCCCTCCAGCACCCTCTCCACCCTGATCTATTGCTCTGGGTTGAAATCCTGGCTGGAAACCTGCTGACCTTGGCCTGTGACAAAGACCGGAGAGAAGGTAGGAACCTTCAGGCCCTTCCTGTGTGAGGCAACAGCCCCACCAAGGGTGAGGCCAGCAGGCACAGAAGGGTGAACATTTAAGGAGGTGCTGACTCGCAGGGGCCTACCCTGCCTTTGCATGACCCTGAGAGTGAGTGCCTCCTTAAATGTTTGCACCCTAGGCGCCTTACTCGCCTCACCCTAGTCCTGGCCCTGGGCAAGGGGATGCTCCTTCCTCTAACAGTGGCTCTAGAAGACTGAGCTGGGTCTCTCCCTCAGCCCTGGCCTCAGATTTCTAGCCCTCAATCAACTTTTATGGAGAGCCAGGCCAAAGGAGCTGCCCCAAGGCTATAGGAAACTCCACAAATGCTGTTGACTTAGGGGCTTGGCTAGAGACACACCTGCCCAGAGCGTCTTGCCCCAGTGCCCCACCTGGGTTTATGGCGCCCTCCTCCCAGAGACAAACTCAGGGATCAGGAGCCCAGGTCAGAGTTCCCTCCTACCCCGGGGCGCAGGAGCCCACGCCCTCAGCCCCCTCTTCCCTTAAGTCCAAGAAATCCAGGCCACCACCCTCTCGGGCCCCAGCATCCAACTCACGAAGCGCCCGAAGTGGATGGAGTCTCCATCCTCAATGTGCAAGTCAGCCTGGGCTCCACTAAGGCGGGAGATGACAGACTGGCAGCCGGGGAGTAGGGACCGGAGCAGCCCTGAGCCCGTAATATGGTCCGCGTGGCAGTGGGTATTCACTGGGGGAGAGAGGTGGGCCAGGTCCGGGAGGGCACAGAGAGGACGCAGGATTCCCAGCCCCCAGGCCCCTCCTCCCCCAGACCCAGGGGTTCGGCCTCCACACTGACCAGCATACAGCAGTCGCAGCCCCAGTTCCTTGACCAGCTGGGCATCCCGAGGCGCTGTCTCCAGAACCGGGTCGATCAGAATGGCCTCACGGGACTCTCTGTCACCCAGGAGGTACGAGTAGGTGCAGCTCTTGGGCTCAAACATCTGGGAAGGGGGCGTGGGACAGGTGACTGCGAAGAACGAGACTCCCACTCCCTGGGGCCCCGAGAGTCCGAGCCTCGCTCGATTCTCTTCCTAAGATCCAGAGACAGAAAACCCAGTCCCTTCTTCCCCTTTGGTGTCAGGAATCTGTTCCCTCTGAAACGAGTTCCAACTTCCAAATACCCCCCAAATCAGGGTCTCCAGCAACCTCTTCCGTAAAGGACTCCGGAGCCCTGCTCCAAGCCCAGGGGATCCCGGATCTCTCCGCTTTAAAGGACCCCGGGGTCCCGCCCCTGCCACCGCCCAGCGCCCAGTAGTCCCGCTGCGGGCCCAGCCTCCTCGCACCTGCCGTAGGAGGATGGGGACTCCAGTGCCGCTGAGCTGGCTGAGCTGCCTCTCCGCGCCTCTCAGTACGGATCCCGCCATCGCGCCCGCGGCCGGGTGGGGACTGAGCGGACGCCCAGCGCCGGCGGAAGCCGGGTGGCCCCGGGCTGACCTGGGAGGGGCGGGGCGGGGCGGGGGAGGGGCCCGCCTTAAAGGGGCCGCGGGCGCTGGGGCTCACGGCGGTCAGGCGGAGAGAATACAGAAAGACGGAGAAGGCATTGAGACCCGGAGAAACGGCGAACAGGGAGACACTCAAAAGGCTCAAAAGGCTCAAAAGGCGAGGGAGAGACACTGGGACAAGCACAGACAGGGAGAGAACTAAAAACCCAACAAGAGGCCCCAATACACTGATAGCGGGACTCCTAATGTATTCCTAGTGGTTTTTATCAGGAGAGAGACCCAGAGAGCCACTCAGAGACAAGGGAGATGCTTAGAGACTTGAGAGAGACTTGGACTCCGAGATACCAAGAAGAGAGACCTGGAAAGACTTTCAGAGATTCATGGAGAGATCTGGGGTTGAAATGGGATGTCCGTCAAAGAAATACGGTCAGAAGGATACACTTGGAAATTCTAGACATTTCGAAAGATAGGAGATGTTGGGACATTAGAGGAAGGAGAAATGAGCAGAAAGAGGGAGAGAATCTTTCAGAGAGGAGAGAAACTGGCCGAAAGGAAAGTTCAAAGTCAAGGGGATAATATTGCTCATTTATTTTTTTAATTTTATTCTTTTTAAGATTTTATGTATTTATTTGACAGAGAGAGACACAGCGAGAGAGGGAACACAAGCAAGGGGAGTGGCAGAGGGAGAAGCAGGCTTCCGGCAGAGCAGGGAGCCCGATGCGGGGCTCTATCCCAGGATCCTAAGACCATGACCTGAGCCGAAGGCAGATGCTTAACAACTGAGCCACCCAGCCGCCCCGAGAACATTGCTCATTTATTCCTCACTTGAGGGCTCCCGTGCACCTGGTCCAAGCTGGGCGAAGCTGGGGACCCAGAGGTGAGTCCTGTCCAGTTTGGTGGGGAGAATGGTGCAGACACTGGGGCTGAAATAGGCTCAGGGATTGCTCGGAGCTCAGGGGAAGGAGGAAACAGGAAAACAGGGATCCTCAGGCCCTCTTTACTGTCAGCGTCCCCCAAATAAGACCTCCTCACCCCTGGGGCCGATTCCTATGATTTTGGCAGGATTGTTAGACCCCTGAAGGCATGCACACCTCTGGGTCAGCTGTGAGATCTCCTAAGAGGTAGAAACCTGAGCATCACCCTTCCCAGCTGTGTGACCTTGGGCTCAAAACTTATCTTCTTCTGGGCTTCAGTTTACTCCTCTGCAAGATGAGGTTGAAAATAGCTCCTTCCCTCATTGGGAAGATCTAATAAGTTCAGACATGTAAAGAGTCCGGGAGAGCAGGTGGCACAGAACAAGCCCTTGACAGGAGCTGGCTATCATTCTGTCCTCACCGTCCTTGACTCTTTCCTCCTCTGTCACCTCCTCCCCCTTCATCACTAGGGCCCCGTTAAGTTAACCTCTCCAATCAGGCCACTTCTCCGCCATCACTCCCTCAGCCTCTGTCAAGAAGCAGCAAAGCATACATGCAAATTGCATGGATGCCAGGGCCTGGCTGCAGGAGTTCAAATCCTGACCCTGCTCCCTCCAGGCTGTGTGACTCCCCCCTTGTGCCTCATTTTCTTCTTCTGAACAGTGGGAATAATGGTAGCGCCTCCTCTTAAAAAGTTGCTGCCAGGATGAAATGAACGAATGTATACAAAGCGCCCAAGACAGTTTCAAGTATATAAAAAGTGCTAAATAAATGCTGGGAACGAATCGTGTCATTAATATATAGCAGCCACCTCACTGGGCTTCTGGCTTCTGCTCTGCCTCCCTACAATCTATTTTATGCGGTAACCAGAGCAAGCCTTTTAAAATGTCAATGACAAAGAGACTGAAGAATCACAGAAAACAAACACAGCGTGTGGATCTTGTTTAGGTCCTGATGGAGATACACCAAGTGTAATAAGAAAAAGATATTTATGGGATAAGATGTCTGGCATATAGCTTCAAAATCATCTGGGAGGAGTGGGTGGGAGAAATGAAACAACATTGGCCATGAGGAGGAAATTGTTGATGCTGGTGCCGCTGGTGTTATTAATGCAGAGAACAATTCTGTTCTCTCACACTTTCTGTATGTTCGAAGGAAAACACTGTTCTGGAAAGGAAAAACAAGATATACATGGGACCATGGGAGAAATGTGATAATGTAAAGAAACGACCCGAAAGTCTGAAAGTTTGGTAATGATCCTTTGGGTTGTGTTTAAAAGATAGAAAGAAAGTCCTTATTTTTTAGAGACACACACTGAAGTGTTTCTGGATGAAATGTGTGGAAGTTGCTTCAAGGACCTTAGGGGCAAGGGGATGATGGAATAAGATTGGTCATGATGAACCTGGGTGATGGGCTGGTGAGGGGCTGATTATACTCTTTCTCTCCTTTTGGTTATGTTTGAAATTTTCCATAACCTAAAAAAAAAAAAAAAGAGTATATGAAAACCCAAACTCATTCATGTCACTTCCCATATTTAAAACCCTCCCCCTTGGTTTCCCACTCAGCTAGGCCTCTTTCTCACTCCTTGACCTCAAGTTCTCCATTGTCCCCATCAAGATATCTTCCCATCACAGAGAGTTTCTGGCTGTTAATTCTTTTCAGCATTTATTTGATACAGAGTTACTGGACACCGACTATGTGCTAAGCTCTGTTCTGGACAGAGTGATCAACAAGACAGACAGGTTGTTCATCTTAACAGAGCATACAGTCTAGAGGACGGGTATGCTGTGTTATGTGCATATACAAGGGAGATGCGACAACAGAGTAATGGAGGGAAGGGGGCTCCACGAGCTAGGGTGGACAGGGGAGGCCTTCTGCTGTGGTAATATTTGAAAGGAGATCAGACGGGGGTGTCAGACAAGCAATTTGATGGAGGAATGACCTTGGGGGGACAGAGGGAACCGCTAGTGCAAGGGCCCTGGAGTAGGTTGGACCATGGCATAGACCAGCACTGGAAAGGAAGGTGACTTTGGAGCATCGAGGTAAGAAAGACTCCCAGAACACAGCATGCTCCTTCCCATCTTGAGCTCTCTGCACTTGGTGTTCTGGGACGACCTTGATCCCATCATGGCCTAGTTCAATGCACAATAAAAACAAGAAGTAGTATTGGTAACGTGTACTGACCACTGTAGGCACTGTTCTAAACTTTCCATTGATTACTGAATTTCATCCTAACAACCCAGAAAGGTGGAGAGACTTGGCCAAGCTTACACAGCTAGAAAGTGGCCGAGCCAACCAGTTACCCAGGCAATCTGGCTCCAGAGCTCGAATAACCCCACCGTCTAACTCCCACGGCTCCCAGGACTCAGCAGACCTTGTGGGTTTTATCAGACTGAAGACCCACCCATGCAGGGCATTTTTATGGGCACTTCGCGGTCACTCCCGTGTTGGGCGGAAAAGTGCACCATCACGGCCCGGGGAAAGGTGCCAAGCGTGCCACCCTGGGCCTGGCACCAGGAGCTCCAGGCTTCGAAGAACTCCGGCAGGGATGCTTCGGGAACCGCGGCCCCCATCCCCACGCCAACACCCGAACCGCGGCATCGGGGTGGGAGGGGCTGAGATTCTTGAATCACCCAGTGGCGAAGGGTGCCGGGGCGCTATGCAAATAACATGTTTTTATTGGGCGTCAGCTTGCTCGAAGCCTCGCGTTCCGCCCCGCCCTCTCACTAATTGGCCTGGCTTCTTTGCAAACGCTTTGAGGGGTGAAATGGGCAGCCGGCTCTTGAAACTCCCTTCGGAGAGGGAACTCAAGCTCCCAACGGAATTCTCGAAAGGGAGGGGGACAGAGAAAAGGAAGGCGCATATGTTGGGACCTGTCTCAGTGATCTCTAAAGCGCAGTTTCCCCGAGTTAGGTCCTGCACGTGCTTGACTCCAGTCAGCCACCGTAGGCCCCGCAACCCGCAGTATACTTTTTTACGGCCCTTCTACCCGTAGCTCGGCGCTTGCTCACCAACTTGCCTGCCTTGCGCACTCACCCCTCCTTCCATTTCTTCTGGGCAGCAGCCTCCGCTGGCCGCGACTGCGCATGCGTACTGACGCCCCCTCCGGCCCCGCGTGGAAGCAAGGGATAGAAATGAGGCTGGGCCGAGCCCCTCACGCGCGCTCCCTCCCCTCCCGTCGCTGGGCACGCGCCAGGCGGTGCAGCTTTGCAGCGTCCGAGGGCAGCGCAGCAGCTGCAGCGGCCGCCGCGGGAGGGGCCCGGAGCCCCGCCCCCGGGGAGGGGCCTTCCGCAGGTGAGGCGGGCACGGGTGCGGGCCTGGACGCCTGGGTCTTCGGGAAGTGGATTGGGGGCTGGACGCCAGGATCTCCCGAAAAGGAATCGATTGGCGTCCCGATGCATAGGTTCCGGAGGGGCTGCATTAGTGCCTGCGCCTTGATAGGGTGCATTGGTCCCGAATGCCATGATTCCGAGGCGTGCGTTGAGGCCCGGACGCTTGGGACCCCGAGGGAAAAATCCAGTAGGGATCTCTGGATCGCAAGACACGCCACGTTCTTTCTGCATCTCCCTCTAGGTCTCCCCTCTACCCTCCACGCTGGGGATGAAATTTAGCAACAAGAAGGAGGCAGTTCACGCGGCGTTAATGGACTGAGACTAAACCAAGACTCGGGTAAAGCTACCTATTGGAGGTGAAATCCCGCCCACTGAGCTCAGGCTCCTCCCCTGAGAGAGAGTTGTAAAAGACCCGCCCTCTCCGCTCGAAGGCCCCGCCCCTGGGCCTGAGTTGCTTTGGGTCCTGTCTATACAGCCTCGCCCATCCCCGTCTTTGCTTCCGCTGCTGGGAGGTTCTGGTGGGGGGAGGTCCCGCCCCCTCGATGTAGAGGCCTAGCCAGCTCCGCGCTGAGGGCCGCCCGAGTTTAAGTAGTAGAGGCCCCTCCCACTCGGCTCTAGGGCTCCAACCCTGGGTCTAAGTCGCAAAGGGTCATGTTTGCATAAACCCCGCCCGTTGTGCTCTTAGGCTCCGCCTTCGCGTAAGGCCCGCCCTAGCCTTTGGAGCCCAGGCTTAAGAAGACCTTGCTCCTGAACAGACTGGTCCCTGATTTTAGGCCCTACAGCCCTATCCCCATCAGCCTGGTAACCACCAGCATCGCCTACCTCCCTCTGGGTTCCTGGGCCAGCAAGATGCTGGAGCGAGATGCAGAGTCCGCGGCCGGGGACACCGATCCTAGTCCCACTGGCAAGGAACCAGTAACCAAGGGAGGAGGTGAGAGCGGTCCCGCCCGTGGGTGGGGGGCACCGGGATTGGGGCTAAGAAGATCATATTTTGAGGGAATCTCAGGGTGAAAGTTTGAAGGCCTGGGGTGATGACCATTTGGGGTACTCCACAAATATATTCTGGGGAATCCTACTATTGGCTTTGGGGAACTTCAGTGATTTTTTAAGACTCAGAAAATTGTCAGGGGGTTTGATATGCAGAAGTTCAGGGTGATCCCTTGGGAATATACTAGAAGCAGACACCTTAGTAGCTTTGGGGTTCCAGCCAGGTAACCCTTTGGAGCCCCTTTGGATGGTGCATGGCATAAGGTGGGGAACAGGGACATGTCATCTGAGGGGTCCCAGATGACCCCTGAGGTGTCAAGGCTGGGGTGGGGGAGGGGAAGCCTGGCCTAGGTTCGGGGTGTGGGTTGATGCCTGGAGCCCACCGGCCCTCCTGTCCTGTAGCCCCCCACCAGGGCTCGCCGCAGGAGCCCAGCGAGCCGGTGCCAGGGCCTGCCACGTCCGCGGGGGCGCCTTCTCAACCCCGCCGGCGGCCCCCGCCCCAGCGCCCGCACCGCTGCCCTGACTGTGACAAGGCCTTCTCGTACCCGTCCAAGCTGGCCACGCACCGGCTGGCGCACGGCGGCGCCCGCCCCCATCCGTGCCCCGATTGCCCCAAGGCCTTCTCCTACCCCTCCAAGCTGGCAGCCCACCGCCTCACGCACAGTGGTGCCCGCCCACACCCATGCCCACACTGCCCAAAGGCCTTTGGCCACCGCTCCAAGCTGGCAGCCCACCTCTGGACCCACGCGCCCGCCCGCCCCTACCCGTGCCCCGACTGCCCCAAGTCCTTCTGCTACCCCTCCAAGCTGGCAGCCCACCGCCACACGCACCATGCCACCGATGCCCGCCCCTATCCTTGCCCGCACTGCCCCAAGGCTTTTTCATTCCCCTCCAAACTGGCTGCCCATCGCCTCTGTCACGACCCCCCGACGGCGCCAGGCAGCCAGGCCACAGCCCGGCATCGCTGCTCCAGCTGCGACCAGGCCTTTGGCCAAAGACGCCTCCTGCTCCTTCACCAGCGCAGCCACCACCAGGCTGAGAGCCAGGGGGAGCGTGAGTGAGTCCTCCCCTTGGCTCACGGGCCCCTCTGCCACCAGCCCGGGTCAATAAAGGGGCGGCATTTTTAAGCTGGGCTGTATGGACTTGCCTTGACCAGATAGCTGGCAGGGAGACTGACTCCACACTGGGCTCCAACTTATAAGGCTGAGGAACTCTTTATTCACCTGTTTTGGGGGAGGGGAAGGTTGTAACCCACAGAAAGTTAGCGCTGGGCCCCAAACCACGGGCTTGGAGCTGGGGTTTGAAAGCAAGCCCTGGCTCTGGTTTTTCCCTATTTATAAGGCAAAAGTACAAAGTCTGCTAGCAGCGTTGGTTGCTGACGAATGTGGGGAAACAGGGTCTCTCCTTATTGTAAGTTAAATTGGTGCCTCCATCTTGGCCATTTGATGGTCTGTAAAAAATTTAAAATGCTCACATGCCCGTGTCAACTATTCCACTTCTAGGAACTTACTCTATAGATAAACTCAAGCACTGAAAAAGGCATAAGGATGTTCATCTGTTCAAAAAGGCATAAGGATGTTGGGAAACCACCCAAGTGCCCATCAAGAGGGGACCAGCTAATGAAATACAATACAGCCATAGAGTGGACTATGTTGCTATAGGGAAAAAACCTCCATTTGTACAGATGTGGAATGAGTCCCTAAATATACGAAATGATAAAAGCAAGAACAAAGGGCATACTGTCAATAGTATAAACATTTTTTAAAGCTCAAGCTTTGGAGCTAGCCCTGACCCACTACTTATAAGCCGGGGGGCCCTGGACAAGCTTTGTCACTTCTCTGGACTCAGATGCCTTATCTATAACATGGGAGTGCTAGGAGGCCTTTGTAAGGGCACAAGCATCATCTCTGGCATCACTTCCCTTCTCGGAGCCTGTTTCTTCTGCTATAAAATAAGAATGAGCTAACACTGGACTGCGCTTTGTTCTTCAGATGTGTATTAAGCACCTATAGGGTGCTGGACCCTGCCCAGGGTGGTAGGCACACAGCAGTGAACAAGACAGGCCTGGTCTAGCGAGGGAGTGGGTGCTAATCAAGTAGTGGCCAAAAAAAGAAAAGAAAAGAAAAAAGTAAAGGAGCCAAGTCCATCCTAAAGAACAAAGTAGGGGAGGGAGCCTTGCCCCCCACCAGCCCCACCCCCAGCCCAGGTACCAAGAATGATTTCCAAGTCGTAGGAATGACATCTGTGGTGTTGGCATGGGAACAGGCAAGTGGAAGAGAACCGAGGGCTCAGAAACGGCCCTGTGCTCACAGGAGGTCCTGACAAATGACAATCCCCATGACTAGACTAGGGATTGGCACACTTTCTCTGGAAGGGGCCCGATGGTATGTATTTTCAGGTTTTACCCAGCTCTGCCCCTGGAGTACAAAAGCAGCCACACACATTATGATACACAAATGAAGGAATGTGGCTCTGGCCCAGTAAAACTTTACAAAATGGTAGGTGAGCTGGATTTTGCCTACGGGATGTAGTTTGCAGATCTCTGCTGTAGGTGAATGGGGCAAGGACAGGCTCATCTGTGAATAAGCTGAGAGATCTGGAAAAAAATTAAGTGGGATCCTGCAGAGGCAGAATAATGGTCCCCCAAAGAGATCCATGTCCTAATCCCCAGAACCTGAGTATGTTAGTTTACGTATTAAGAAGGGGCTTGGCAGATTTGTGATTAAGGATCTTATCTTGAGATGGGGAGATTATCCTGATTATTCCAAGGGGCCCAATGTAATCACAAGGGTCCTTATATGGGAAAGAGGGAAGCAGAAGAGTCAGAGGAGATGTGACAATGGAAATGGACACCAGAGGGATGCAGGGCCATGATTCAAGGGACTCAGGCAGCCTCTAGAGACTGGAATAAGTAAGGAAATGGATCCTCCCCGGAAGGGACACAGCCTTGCAGACACCATGATTTTAGCCCATTGAGACAGAAGTTGGACTACTGACCTACAGAACTATAAGCAAATACATTTGTGTTGTTTAAAGCTACTAAGCTTGCGATAGTTTGTTACAGCAGCAATAGGAAACATACAGATCCTGATCTCATACCATACACAAAAATAAGTTTCTGGTGATTTAAGATCTAAATTTGAAAAACAAAATAGATGGAAATAATAAAGGAGAATATCTTTGTAACCTCAGAGGTACAGGAAGAATCCTTAAGATACAAAAAATGTACCTCATAGAGGAAGAGACTGGTAAATTTGAGCATAAACAAATCAAGTTACAACTATGATGAGATACAGTATTATGAGTGTATACCGGGCACATACTATTATGTAGAGGGTTAGCAAAGACCTTTTTGAGGAGGTAGAGTTTTCCTTGTGATCTGAAATGTGCAGATGGAATGAGAGATGGTTTGTGGAAGTATCCAGCATCAGGGGTGGCACTGGGCAGGCAAATGCAAATTAGCAGGCCGTTAGACCAGTCGCTAGCTAGACCCAGTCCACTGGGAAAGGCCTTGGGGAAGGAGTGGGCGAGGAGGGGGATTAAGTCCCTCCATGCCAGAAATGCGGCTGCCATCAAGGTTTACATACAGAGCTGAGCGGAAGATTGCCTCCACAGCAACACACCACCATCAAAGTTTCAGGGACACAAATGCATTTGAGAGGTGTCGATCTGGTCCAACCATTGATGTAGAGAGAGGGAAACAGGCCAGGAAAGATGGGATTTGCCTGCGTCCACACAGCGGGCCAGTGCTGAACCAGGGCGGATCCTGAGTCTGTGACACGCTGACCTCCTGCTGGTCCTTGTATAGGTCAAGCCGGTTCCTGCCTGGGGGCCTTTGCACCTGCTCTTCCTCTGCCTGGAATGGTTCCCCCAGACTCTCCCTTACTTCTCCCAAGTCCCTGCAGAGGGGTCAGTCCTCTGACACACCTTCCCTGCTGACCCTCTCTGAACCACGCCACCCTGTCCCATGGCTCTGTAACACTGCCCTGTGTTCGTGCTCAACGCTGCACAACACACTCACGGTCTCTTCCCCAGCGGAATGTCACCCCTGAGAATAGGGCCTCGTGTCTCTTTTTCACACTGTAGTCCCACCGTCTCACACACGGCGGGCTCGGTAGGCAGAGAAACAGCCTCCTAAAGATGTCCACATGCTGATCCCTGGAACCCATGAATCTGCTATGTGGCAAAGGAGAATTAGGGTGGAAGGAATCAAAGTTGCTAATCAGCAGACTTTAAAACAGGGAGATTATCCCAGATTATCCAGGCGGGCTTGGTGTAAACACAAGGATCCCTGAAGGTGGAAGGAGGAGACAGAAGAGGCCGTCTCAAGAGTGATGTGGCGTGAGGAAGACCACTGGCCACTGCTGGCTTTGAATACGGAAGGGGAATTGGGGAAAAGACAAGAACACAGACTTCCCCCAGAGCCTCCAGAAGGAGCACTGCCTGGCCTACACTGAGTTTCAGTCCATTTTGGACTTCAGACCTCCAGACCTGGAAGGTTATAAATTTCTGTAGGTTTAAGACATAAAGTTTGTGGTAATTTGTTACTGAGCTCTGACTGCCCTTTGCTCTGCTCCAACCCCCTCTTGACCTCCCCAGCTCCAGGATAATGTCCAAGCTTCTCAACCTGGCGCTCGCAGCCCTTCGGGATAGCCTTGTCCTTTTGCTTCGACAGTGACGTGAATGTTCTCCATCTGTGTGCTCTATTACAGCCGCCAGTGGGCACCCGAAATGTGGCCAGTGTGACTGACAAAGTAAACTCTTCCCTTCACTGTAGTTCATTTAAATAGCTACCCGGGTCCAGGGGCTACTGTGTTAGCATAGCTGCAAGGACTATGTCCCTCCTTCCAGATAGATCCGCCCCTAAAGCCTCTTAAGCAACTGACCCCGGGGAGCCAGGCTGGTTCCCACGTCCTAGCCTCTGCCTGCGCCATGGCCCCTGCCTAGAACTCCATCCTAGCTTCCGCCTGATTCCCTAACACCCTGCTCAGTTCCCAACTTAAATGTGGTGGAGGCTCGCAGGGGGTGATTAAAATACCCCTCCCCCTGTTCTACCATTGCCCTGACAGTTCTACAGCCACTTCTGTAAGCCCTGGAGAAAGGGAGCTATCCCTGGCCCAGGGGAGCTGAGACGGACCTCAAGAGAGAAGCACATCTCACGAGCATCCAGACCTCCAGCCCAGGACCAAGAGAGGGACAAACAAAACCCAGGAATGGGCTCAGAGGGCTGGAACCCCAATTCCCTGCCACCACAGGGAAAAGTGGCAAGGGAGAAGTAACAAAGAGCTCCTTCCCTACCAAACCCCTGATAGGGAGCCCCTCAATTCTTCCCAGGACCCCAGGAGAGCCAAGACACCACCTGACCCTCAGAAGGGAAGCAAAAACCAAACACATGACAGAAAGCTGGGAGCCTCTAGGAGGTTCAGGAGACTTCTGAGTAAGAGGGGCAGCTGCTCCAAACCAAGTCACCTTTATTAAGCTCATCGTGTGTGTGTGTGTGTATGTGTGTGTGTGTGTGTGTGTGTGTGTGTACACACGCATGCATACGCATGAAAGCACATACTTTAGGCCTGGGGCACCACCCCATAAAGCTGGTGGGGAAGTAACTTCTGCTTCTCGTTGCAACTGTAGATCCATCGGGGGCGGACAAACACCAAGGAGGGGTTGTCCATCAGGGCCTGCAAGGTGGAGCGGGGTGCATATGGGAACATGTGAGTGAGGAGGGGATGGAGGTGACTCAAGGACGGGTTGGGTGTCCCTTTCCCTGCCCCTCTGGAACTCACCTCCTCAAAACTGGGGTCCCACTCCTGTGCTGTGATCACAAACTGGACCCTGTCGCTCATGTAGTCCTCAAGCTCCCTGGCAGGAGAAGGAGAGAAGCAGAGAATGAGTGTCCCCTCTCTTGACATCCTGGTCCCCAACCATTCTCCAAGGCTACCTGCGGGCCCCCATCATTCTCCCCTGTGCCAACCTTGCCACAGCCACAATACCGAGGGCTCCCACTGCTGCTACGCCTTTCAGAGGCCAGGCCGGGGGGAGCCTCATCTTAGAGAAGAGGAAGAGAGGGAACACTACAAGTCCAGGGCGGCCGAGCAGAGCGAGCAGGGCCTGTGCCCATCCTGCAGGGCATGCCCCTTCTCCGTCTTCCCCATCACTTTCCTTCCCACAAGCTAACACCATCCCTCCGTACCCGCGCCCCCACCCCTGCACACTGACCCATTGAAGGCTGTGACATATCGGCTGAGCTTCCGCCGCTCGTCCCCAGGGAACTCTCCATACAGGAAGAAGTGTTTGCCCTGGAAGAAGTCTGCAGGGGAGATGGTGGAGGAGGCAAGTGTGAGGCCCCCGGAGTTTTGAAGCCCCAGCCAGGAGCCACAGAACACTCGGAGCAAGACGGGAGGGAGGCCGGTACAGCGGCTGGAGAGGGGTGTTCATGCAACCCTGGCAGAGCCGTCCAGGACAAACAGTGCTTCTCAGCCAGGCCTGTCAGAACCTTTCTGGGAGCTGGGTGTTTTCCAGTACCTTCTCGGGCTCTGACCTTTAGGACGGCTCTTTCCTTTGTTCCATTTTCACATGGTTCTCCAAACCATCAAGCTGCTAATGCCACTTTTGGGGCTTTGAAGGATCAAAGTACTTTCCTGCCCATCACCCACAAGGAGCCGGATGGAAACGGCCTCTTCTAATCACCACTGACCCTCACCTCTGTTCAGACCCTGGCTGCCCAGCTTCTCCCTCCATGCTCTCCTGGCCAAGGCTCTGACCCCTGCCCCTATCCCATGCCCCCTGCATTCGTGTTGGGGTGACAAATAGCAACGCCATCACCACCTAGGTCGCAACAGAGATCAGTGCCCACGTCATCTGTGTGCCTGGGTGACCTCCCATTCCAAAAGAACCGAACCTGCGGGGCAGGTGAGGGAGGTGCTGTTCGCCCTTGGAAAGCCAAAGGGGGGGTCACACCTCACAGTGGGCTGTGATGGATGTGGTCACGGCAGGAAGTCACGAGGGCAACAGAGAGGGAAGGCATGAGAGGATGCCTGTTTCCTAAGGCAACAAGAAGGTAGCAGAGGCAGGGAGTATGGGTGAGGGAGGTGGGGAGACAAGTCACAAGTCATGGGGAGCAGCCACGATCCGAGGGCTGGCTGGGGGGTCACAGCTGAGAACTGAGAAAGACAAATCCCACTTCGGGAGGCAGGGAGGGATTTCCTACCTGGGAGCTCAGGAACTGGCAGGTCGGGAGACTCTGGGGGACCCTCGTTGTCTGTGTTCTCATCTGTGGATCCTGCATACGGGTCCTCGCCGTTCTCCCCCTGCTCAGGGGGCTGCTTTTGCTCCCTTTGCTCGGCCACTCTGGGAGAGCCAAAGGGGGTGGGGGAAGAGCATGCAGACCACATTGCCCTCCACCCAAGCCGGGGGCCACCTTGAGCCCCGAGCCCCGCCTTACCTTCTCAGCTCATCCTCGGTATCTCCAGAATCTTCTGCCCCACTGCCCTGTTCTTCTGTAAGCGGAAGCTTAGTCAGTGCAAGGCACCTGCTTGGTAACCCTCTCTCCCAGCCTTTTGCCCCAGCACAGATGCAGGCGTGCCAACCCCCAACCTCAACTGCCCTCCACACCCAGTTATCTGGGACCCTCAGCCTTCCCTCCCCCAGATCCATTGTCTGGGATCCAGCCCCTCCTCCCTTAGATGCAGGAGTCTGGGTTTTCAGCTCCCTCCTCCCTCAGACAGGAGTCCAGGCCCCTAGCCCTTCTTCCTCCCTCAGACCTAGGAGTCCAGGCCCCCAGCCCCTCCTCCTCCCTCAGACAGGAGTCCAGGCCCCCAGCCCCCCCTCCTCCCTCACACCCAGGAGTCCAGGCCCCCAGTCCCCCCTCCTCCCTCACACCCAGGAGTCCAGGCCCCCAGCCCCCCCTCCTCCCTCACACCCAGGAGTCCAGGCCCCCAGCCCCTCCTCGTCCCTCACACCCAGGAGTCCAGGCCCCCAGGCCCTCCTCCCTCAGGCTCTGACCTGACTGCTCCCCCTCAGTGTCGGTATCTTCCTGGGGCCCTGGTGAGGCTGGTTTGGTCTCTTCTGGGGTTTTGGGTCTCTGAGGTGAGCTGGGTCCTGCTGCCTGAGGGGGCTTGGTTTTGGTCTGGGGGCGCTGAGGAGGGGGCAGCATGCGTATGAGTGTGTGTTCTTGCAGAATGCAGGAGTGGAGAGTCTGGAGTACCAAAAGAGACCCATGTCCTCCTCCCACTGCACCCTCCCCCACGCCACAGCAAGAGGCATAGGACCTTTTGGGGAAGCTTGGGGGCTTCATCCCCGCTGCTGCCGCTGTGGGAGCCCCCTTCATCCTCACTGCTGGAGCTTGGCCCTGCCATGAGATACCTAGGGGAGGAATCCGGCCTCAGACAAACAGCATATCGTGTCCTCCAGGGGAGATGGGGTGGGGGGAGGGTGCTCAGGAAGCCACAGTGACTGGCATGTACTAATTGCTCAGGATGCCCTGGCTTCCAGCTCTGGAAGGGCCCCACTGAAGCCGTCAGGCACCGCAGCCACCCACAACAGAGACCTCACCTTCGGGAGGGCAGCCGCTGCCGCATTCGGTGACAGTCTAGCACCCATTCTTTCCGCACGATGCGGCCTCCAAGGCCTAGGACCTGGCTGTACTTGGGGGTGTTGGCAAAGGCACAGCTGTTGGGGGAGCAGAAGGGAGGGTGTGGTCAGTCAGGTGTGGTCTGAGTGGGAAAAGGGAAAGAGAGATGGGGACAGGGGGAAGAAAGAGAGATAAGTCAGAGACAGAGAAAGAGATGGAAATGCAAGAAACAGAAAAAGACGTGAGGAGACCAAGGGAAAGATGTAAGAATCAGAAAAAGAGGCAGAGGATACAGAGAACTAAAGAGACAGAGACAGATGGGTAGACAGGCAGACAGGGAGAGAGAGAAAGCAAGATGGAGGAGCCAGAAGGAGACGGAGAAGCAGTGGGGAGCAAGGAGGGGAGGAGGGCACAGGCCTACATGAGGTGGGTGCTGTCTGGAGTCCAGTCCGGCCGATACTTGGCCCCCAGCTCTAGGGCCTTGTCCCGGAGCTCCGAACGGAAGGGGTTCTGGAAGCCACTCAGCACCACCACTACACCCTGAAGGATCTTCCCCAGCTCCTGCGGGCCAGCTCGGGGTCCCCTGGGCTCAGTGCCTTCTCGGGTCTTCTCTGGCACTGCGCCTCGTGCTGGGGCAGGGACTGGGGTGGTGGCCGGGGTGCGGGTGGGAGCCGACACTGGAGAAGACAAAGAGTGGATTCATTTAATACTACTGGGACTAAACCCAGCCCTCCTCCCTCAGAACCAGAAGTCCAGGCCCCCAGCCCCTCCTCCCTCAGACTCAGGAGCCCAGGCCCCCAGCCCCTCCTCCCTCAGGACAGAAGAGCGCAGGCCCCCAGCCCCTCCTCTGTCAGACCCAGAAGTCTAGGCCCCCAGCCTCTCCTCCCTCAGGCCCAGAAGCCCAGGCCCCCAGCCCCTCCTCCCTCAGGCCCAGGGGTCCAGGTCCCCAGCCCCTCCTCCCTCAGGCCCAGGGGTCCAGGCCCCCAGCCCCTCCTCCCTCAGGCCCAGGGGTCCAGGCCCCCAGCCCCCTCCTCCCTCAGACTCAGGAGCCCAGGCCCCCAGCCCCTCCTCCCTCAGCCCCAGGGGTCCAGGCCCCCAGCCCGTCCTCCCTCAGGACAGAAGAGCACAGGCCCCTACAAGAACAAGGAAGCCAGCACTCACATTTGGGTCTCTTGACGGCAGGTGGTGAGGGCTGGGCTGATGGTTTGCTGGGCGTCTTCCCTTCTTCTTGGTTCAAATCCAACTTTCTCTTCCCTTTGGGGCACTCCTGAGGCTGAGGGGTTGGGATGAGTTGAGGCCCCTAGCCTCCCTCTGCCCTCTCCACCCCACCAGGGTCTGACTACCTCACCTTGGAGGTGCTGCCCACTGCCCTGGACATGGGAGAGGCTGAAGAGGCGGCGCTAGAGGCCTGCAGAGTAGCAGTGGCATAGCTGGGTCCGGCCGGGTCACCGGCTGCAGCTACCGAGGAAGAAAGTGGAGCCAGGGTGAGAGGGCAGGGCCCTGAGAGCCTTCCGCTCCCACCCAGGGGACAGAATGTTGTTCCCAAAGCCCAGCAGTGATCCGGTTAGTCCAGGCCCCCAGCCACCTCCTCCCTCTGACCCAGGAGTCCCTAGGCTCCTCCTCCCTCAGACCTTCAGGTTCCAACCCTGGACTCCCTGAGGACTCAAGCTTCCACACTTACCTGGGGAGGTCTTGTTGATCCGGCTGAAGAAGAGGGCCCCGGGTCTCAGGGAGTTGGCACCCTCATCCTCCTCCTTCACACGGAACTGGCCAAGCTTGGTCACCTTCTAAGGTCTCACAAGGTCAGCACAATGAGTGGCTGTTGGCATGTGGGGGTTAAGTGGTAGGGAGAAGGCTCTGGGGGGTGGTGGGCAGAGCTTACCTGGGGTGAGGCCTCTGCCTCCTCTTTGTTTGGGGGGCTGTGAAACCGTATAAAACTCAGGCCATAGGGGGAGTCCTGGGAACGGAGAGTGGGGGTCAGGAAGTCTGGCCAAGGACAGAGGCCTGACCCCAAGCCCCTTTCACTTGGCTCTTTCCCTCTTATAGACACACATGTCTAGGGAGGTGCCCAGAGGACAATGATGACAATAATAACATCAAGCTGCTAATGAGCCCTAACTCTGGGCTGGGCTCAGCTGTGAACCCTTTACGTGCACCAGCTCCGTCCGTTAGCCTCATGGCAAGTGACAGAGGCTGCTGGGGGTCCGAGTGAATCCTCTCCTGCATGCCCGAATTCCTGACCACAGAATGGGAGGGAGCACTGTGTGCCACTTCTGGAACACAGAAATACTCCAGGCTCTTTCCCACTCTGCCGGCTGGACACAGAGCCTGGGTCCCTGGATGACCGGACAAACACCCCCCAAGACAGGTCCCCGGGTAAGAAGGCTACCTCCACTGTGTGGTGGACATATGTTATGACATACTCGAGTCTCGCTGTTACCAAAGCTTAGCATCCCTACCTCACAGCAACCCTATGAGGAGCAGGAAACTGAGGTAAGAAAGGTTAAGTCACTTGCCCAGGGTCACACAGCTAAGAAGTGGTGGACCCAGCATCTGACTCCAGATCCCATGACGGTAACTGTTAGACTGCTCCTCTGCCGAGTCAGCTGCCCCCTTCCCCCATTCCCATCTGAGATCCTGCAGTTCGCCCTTCCCAGACATCCTCTAGGGAATGAAGCATCACCTATGGGAAGGATCGCAAACCCCTTCAGAGACCTCGGGGACCCAGCCTCCTCCTAATCCCCTGGGGAGATCAGCTGCCCCATCCTTCCAGCCCTCTAGGACTCAACGCTGGCCCCTCACCTCTTTCCTTGCCCAGGACCAAGGACCCTGCACCCCACTCCCGCCCCAGGTACCTTGCTATAGGGCTGGCTACAAACGATTTTGACGCGGTCCCAGCGCTTCTCCGCTGCTGCCCGGACCAACTTGTCGGGCCCAAAAATGCGAACACGGTTGGGGTTTGAGCCACTGCGGCTCTCGGAAGGGGACATAAAAGACGAAGTGACCAGCAGGACCTGGAAGAAGGAACATCGAAGGAGAACCAGGGCTGGCCACCTTAAATGACACCTCCTGGGGCCGGGGAGAAAGCAGGGGCTTTCGCCAGATCCAGCCTGCACTTCCACATGCCTCAAGGCCTCTCTCTTCTCTTGCTTCTGGGCCTCAGGTCAGTTCCTCCCTGACACAGGCCCCAGAGGGATCCCTCCACTTCCAGGTCTAAATGAACCCCCTCCGAACTCTTTCACAGGGTCTCCTCTATCTGGCCATAGAGCCCGCTACACGGCCTTAAAGAACCCTCCCAGCGGAGAATAATCACGATGACTGGCATAATGTTCAAACACCTTTTGGAAATGCACGGCTGAGTTCACAGAAAGCAGAGGAAGTATCGGGGAGGCCAGACGTGAAAGAGCGGAATCCAGAGGGCTAGGAGAGCTGCACCTGTGATGAGTGATTCTCCTGGGGCTCAGCGCTGGGACGCTGGGCAGGGACATGGCTGCCTCTTCGGCTGCTCCTTCTTGGGCCCTGCCAGTAGGGGGAGCTATGGAGAGGCCGCGAGGCAAGAGGTCGGAGGAAGGATGTGCTCCCCGCTTCTTGGGGCTCCAGTGAGCATCACCCCTGGTGTGCTTCTGCAGCAGCCTCTCCCCAGGGCAGCCAGCGAATCTGCTTTCAGCGTCTTATCACCTGCAGAGCTGGCGTCATCCGGCCCCTCTCAGGGATTCCAGTGCCAGCTCCTCAGGGTCTGAGTTTCAGCTCTGTGGAACCCCACTTCCGAGCTTCTAAGCATCGACGTTTTAGGAATTCCAACCATGTCGCTGTTTCCCTGACCCCAGGCGTGGCAGCTGCTCGCCGCATTACTCCTTCACCACATCTCGGTGTTCTTGCCTCTCGGGTTCAATATGTAGCTGCTAATTCTTTAGGTTAAATTCTCGGTTTCGATAACTGGTGTGGTTTCAGTCTCTTGGCAGGACCCTGACTGACAGGGTGGGTGGCACTGAGGTTGGTGTTTGCCCGGGCTGCTGACTCTGGGTGCCAGAGAACGTAATTTTAATGGGTGGCAGGGGCGGGGGGTGGGGGAGACGGGAACAGAAGACAAAGCCTGGGCTCCAGGCAAGGAAGAAGAGTAGCTCAGAGACCGTCACCAACTCACACGGAACTTAGCCCCCTCAAAGGGCAACACCCTCCGTGAGTAAATTAGGGGAAAATGTGCCTTGTGGAGTGAGTCAGTGAGAGGCCCTCGCTCTGGAGGACAACAGAGAAAACATGAAAACTGCTCTGGAGGAATCCTAAGGACAAGTCTGTACTCTTAAGGATTTGGAGCAAAAAATTCATATGAGCTATCTGCATGGAAAAACCCAAGCTGAAGACTTTAGTCTTCAGTGGTCCTGATGTGGGAAACAAAGGCAGGAAAAAAAGTATTAAATTTCCTTACTACCTACAGCCCATTGACAAGTCCTTGAGACAGGCAGAGTGGCATTCCTCTAGGGACTCAGCTGCCTCGATGTTAATACTTTGCTAAGGGCAAAAGGCAATCTCAGCCTGACCCCTAGGATCCTGTAGATCTACTTTAACATACAAAAAAATTCCTTTGGAAACTTCCTTTATCTCTACTCCCCAAGATACATGTTGGCAATCATCCTCCGAGCATATGACCCGCCGATATACATCTGAAGAGTCTCATGACTGAGTTTTTACTAAAATAAATGACCTTTTCCTAACAACAGCTATCCTCCTCAGGATCCTGGAAACCTTGTTTCCAAAATACCTGGGAGATTTACACTCTCCCTAACCCCTTCCCAACTTGAAAATATATATTGGGCCACTCCTCATGACCCCAGTGCAGCTCCTTCTGCCCCCGGGGCCTGTCCCCATGCTTTAATAAAACCATCTTTTTGCACCAAAGACATCTCAAGAATTCTTTCTTGGCTGTCAGCTTTAAACCCTAACGTTTTCTCCTACAGCAGACGCATGTATACAAGATCACCTGACACTGTGGCAGATCCTCTTTGGAGGAATATACTTAAAACCAAGTCCTCAGAGATTTCCCACAGACACATTCCTAAAGAACAGAGGTTAACACACACACACACACACACACACACACACACACACACACACACACACACAACGATGAGGCATATGGAAACAAGCAGCAGAAACCACAAACTGCAGACTCAGACTCATGAAGGCTGCATACATTGAAATTCTCAAACACACAATATAAAAGTAAGTCTATTTAATAGTTTAAAGAAATAAATGGAGATCCTGATGGTATGATGAGGGGACAAATGAGAATCAAACGGACCAGGCAGTTCTGAAAAAGAGTGGAAGAGCTGTGTGCCCAACACTAAAGGATGAACCATGATTGGTCCAAGCCGTGCAATTTCCTCTGCTAATGGCCAGTCGGGGTCGGGCACATGACCCAGTTGGCCAATGTGATGGTAAGAGGAAGGCTGCTGGCGGCTTCTGGGAAAGTCTTCCTTCCTCATTACTGAGAAACAGGATGGAAGACAGCCACTGAACTCCTGCCATTCCACTTCCTCCAATCCCTGCTTTGGGTGCTACTAGGTGATGGGTGGAGCAGCAGCAATTATCTTGTGGCCGTGCGGACAAGTCCAAAGAATCAAGAGGAGCCAACCAAGCACCCCAACTGCCAGATCAACTCTGGGTCTCCCTAATGCTGGACTTCCCTCCCAAGGAAACAATAAATATTCTTAGGCAGTGAGCCAATTTGAGTTGGCTATGTTCTGTTTTACTTTGTGTTTTCTCACAGACATGCTGTGAACTTTGGTGAAATCAGAAAAGAAAGCCTTTTGCTGAGAAAAACATTGAATCTGTTGGCCTCTTTGTGCTCAGCTCTGATTATGAAGAGGAAACAACAAAGACAAAGACAATTCTACAGAAGGAAAGCCGTCTCCCTGGCCTTGACTTGTTTATAAAAGGCCTGATTTTGAGCCGACAGGGGAGCTGATTTGATCATCCAGTGACAACAATGAAGGGACAATGCAAACTATGGCAGGCAGCTGCTACCCATACCACCAGGTAGACGTCCTTGCTCCTACCATTCGTTGGAAAGAGAAAACAACTCTAGTTACCAGACTTTTATTAACCGACACTGTATTTAAAGTTCTAGGGCTAAACCTTTATTCTCTAGACCATGTTAACCTTGAAAGCTTATGTATCTCCCTTGTAGAATTTGGAGGAGGAAGAAAAGAACAGGTCGATCTTGTAGGAAATGGTATTAGTTATTACACGAGGTGCCTTACGCTTGATTTGTACAGGCGACCCCAATGTGGCCCAGCCCTGCTCTGCCCTTCAATTTCATTTTCTTTCTGGACTCTTCCAGACCCATCTGGTCTCTGGGTGGAAGCCAAACATCACAAGTCCCAGAGCCTTTTTTTTTTTTTTTAAGGTTTTATTTATTTGACAGAGAGAAACACAGCGAGAGAGGGAACACAAGCAGAGGGAGTGGGAGAGGGAGAAGCAGGCTTCCCTCTGAGCAGGGAGCCCGATGCGGGGCTCGATCCCAGGACCCTGGGATCATGACCTGAGCCGAAGGCAGACGCTTAAAGACTGAGCCACCCAGGTGCCCATGAAAGAAGTTCTTAAATATAGTTGTTTTTTAAAAAAATATTTTATTTATTTTTTTGACAGAGGAAGAGAGAGCACAAGCAGGGGGAGCAGCAGGCAGAGGGAGAGGGAGAAGCAGGCTCCCCACTGAGCAGGGAGCCCGATGCAGGACTTGATCCCAGGACCCTGGGATCATGACCTGAGCCAAAGGCAGCCACTTAACCGACTGAGCCACCGAGGCATCCCCCAAGTCTTTAATTCAGTCTTGGTTAGAAGTTATAATAAAAATGCAGGACTCCAGCAGAAGTTTAATCAAAATTCTTGAAAGAATGGGAGACTTTGAGCATCGGCATTTCAGAATTTGAAAAGATAAAGCCCCAACTAGCCATTCCACCTTGCTAGACAGATAAGAGGGCGAATAATAAACATTCACCTATAAAGATATGATAAAACTGTAACTAAAAACACACTTATTCAGGGTGCCTGGGTGGCTCAGTTGGTTAAGCGACTGCCTTCGGCTCAGGTCATGATCCTGGAGTCCCGGGATCAAGTCCCACATCGGGCTCCCTGCTCGGCGGGGGGTCTGCTTCTCCCTCTGGCCCTCTTCCCTCTCATGCTCTGTGTCTCTCATTCTCTCTCTCTCAAATAAATAAATAAAATCTTTAAAAAAAATAAAAAAAACACACTTATTCAGTTTTCATCATTACAAATAGAATTTTGATCCAAACCTGTTTGCCAAGAACAGAGAATTTTTTTTAATAGTCCCCAAAACTGCTGACTTTGTTAAAACAGTTAACAAGCAGGGTTTCTGGGACTGGGTGATTCTAGTGCTTAGGGAGCCTCTGCAAATAAATCCAAATCTAAGCCAGAGTCAGAAAATGAAATTCAAACACAATGAATCATAAACAGCCAACTAAATTTCTCAAGTTTGAGAAAATGAAATTCAAGAACCACTATTCTAACAGCCAAATAACTAGACTTTCCCAAACAAGGCAACTGTTTAAACTCTAGCCAATTAAACCATGTCTTTGGTTTGCTTCAGCGTCTTCTCTATAAAAACCTCTGCCCTAGCCTGCCCACAGAACACCCCTAATTATTTTCAGTTTGAGCCCCCGATTCGAATTGTTTGTTCAAACAAACCTTCAAAATTTCATGTGCTTCAGGGAATACCTTTTTACAACTTATATAACCTTGAGAATGAGAATGTTTGCCAAAGGAAAACCTCATTTGTGAAAATGTACCTCACAGATCAGAAAAAGCACTTGACAAAATTCTACGCACGTTCATTAAAAAAGCTCTCAACAAAGTAGTCTAGAGAAGAACGTCCTCAACCTGACAACACACATCTATAAACAAATCTCCAACTGACATTGTATTTCATGGTGAAGACTCACCACTCTGCCAGTAAGACCAGGAACAAGACAAGGATGTCTTGCTCTCACCACCTCTATTTGACACTGTGCTAGAGATACTAGTCAGTGTGATAAAAATGAGAAAAAGAAAAAAAAGCATAAAGATTAGAAAGAAAGAAAACTGTCTTTATTCACATACAATGTGATTGTCTATGTAAAAAAAAAAAAAAACACAACCCAAGGGATCTACACAAATCCCATGGGATTCTCCTATAAAAATTAATAACTAAATTTAGCAAGGTCACAAGATACAAGGTCAAAATATAAATATCAATTTTATTTTTATCATGCTATCAACAAATGGGAAATGAAATTTAAAAACATATCATTCAGGGGCACCTGGGTGGTGCAGTCGGTTAAGCGTCTGACCCCTGGTTTCGGTTCAGGTTGTGGTCTCAGGGTCATGAGATCGAGCCCCACGTCAGGCTCCCTGCTCAGTGTGGAGTCTACTTGAGATTCTCTCTCCCTCTCCCTTGCCCCCCCCCATAAATAAATAAATATTAAAAAATATATCACTCAAATAGCATCAATAATTTAGGCAAGAATCAGTAACAGATGCTAAAACTAGTGCATACAAGTTTGTGGAGTAACAAGATATTTATACAGCCTCAAAGTATTTCCCCATAATACTTATTCATTACAAAGGGCAAAACAATAATTTTACAGTGAATGAGCCTGGCCCTCACCACCTTAACAAAAGGACCCAAGTTGCCACCATCAGTAATAGAGCAAGTCAGTGGCATGTGCTCTGATCTGATGCACCGAGAAAAACACATTACTTCTGTGGTGTTCTGGCCAAAGGTGTATAGCCTACATGTAATCATCAGGAAACATCATTTTGTACAATGAGTGACATTTTACAAAGTCAATGACCTCCTCTATCATTCCAAAATGTGAGTGGCATAAAATGACAAGAAAGTCACGAGAACTGTTCCCAGGGAAAGGAAACCAAGCAGACATGACAAATCAATGCAATGCATGATTCTGAATTTTCTTTCGCTATTAAGAACATTATTGGGCTGATGAAGAAAATCTGAAAAAGGTCTGAGATCAGATGACAAAGTACTATATCAAGGTTAGTTTCCTAATTTTGATTAAATGTACTAAGCTTAAGTAAGAGAATCTCTCTCTTTTTAGGAAATATCCACTGTAGTGAATAGGGATAATGCAAAATCATGTATGCAACTTACTTTTCAGTTCAGTAAAAAATATGTACCTATGTGTTAACATTTGGGGAATCTGAGTGAAGATTATAAGGGAATCCTTTGTACTACTTTTGAAACTTTTCTGTAAGTCTGGAATAAATGAAGTTATTGACAAGCTGGTTTCATAATTTACATGGAAATAAGTGCTAAGGATCTAGAATAGTCAAGAGACTACTGGCAAAATTGGAAGTCCAACACAATCTGATTTCAATATTTACTATTAAGACAGTGTGGTATGGGCACAAAGATAAACATACATATCAGTGGAACAGAATAGAGAGTACAGAAATAAACCTACACATATATGATCAATTAATTTGCAATAGAAGAGCCAAAACAATTCAGTGGGAAAAGGAAAATCCTTTTTTTTTTTTTTAAGATTTTGTTTTTAAGTAATCTCTACACCCAACGTAGGGCTCGAACTCACAACCCTGAGATCAAGAGTTGCATGCTCCACTGACTGAGCCAGCCAGGCACCCCAGGAAAATCTTTTTTAGAGTATTTTCAATAAACATTAAAAAACAAAACAAAACAAAACAAAAACAGGAAAAAAAGGACCTTGTCCTCTACTTCACACAATATACAAAATTTCATTTGAGAGATGGATCAGAGATCTAAATGTAAAATCTAAAATTATAAAGCTTCTAGAAAAAAACACAGAAGATGGTGGCAGGCAGAATCATGGTGCCCCAAAGAGCTCCATGTGCTACTCCCTGGCACCTGTGAATATAGCAAAAGAGACCTGGCAGATGTGATTAAGTATCTTGAGATGGGGAGATAAGCCTGGGTTATGCAGGTGGGCCCAGTATCATCACAAGGGTCTTTATAAGAAAAAGTGAGGCAGGAGAGTCGGAGTCAGAGAAGTGAGGATGGAAGCAGATGTTAGAGTATTGTCATCCCTGCCTTTGAAGATAGAAGGGGCTGCAGGCCAAGAATGCAGGCAGCCTCTAGAAGTTGTGGTAGGTAAGGAAATGGATCCTCCCCTAGGGCCTCCAGAAGAAACCCAGCCTTGCCAACACTAAGATTTAAGCCCACTGAGACTGATTTTGGACTTCTGACCTCTAAAGGTGTGAGACAGTAAGTTTGTGTTACAGTTTTAAGCCACTGAGTTTGTGGTCATCTGTTATAGCAGCAATAAGAAATGAATACAGGGCATATCATATGACTTTGGGACAGGCAAATATTCCTTACAGAACACAAAAGGCACTCAGCAGTAAAAAAGAAAGCAGTAAAGAAAAAGAAAAAAAGAAAAAGGAAGGAAGGAAGGAAGGAACTTTAAAAAAAAACCTTGATTGATTGAACTCCATCAGCTCCATCAAAAGGCACCGTTAAGATAATGGAAAAGTAAGTACATGGACCGCGGTGAGCACTGAGTGAGGTACAGAAATGTTGAATCATTACATTGCACACCTGAAACTAGTCACAGACTGGGGGAAAAATCTGCAACACATGTATCTGAAAAGAAAAAATAAATAAGCCCATGCATGACAAAAAGATGTACAACCCAGTAAAAAACAAGCAAAAGACCTGAACAGACACTTCATAAAATAAGATAAATGAATACCTAGGAGGTCTGTGAAAGGTTACACGATGTCACATTACTTGTCAGGAGAATGCAACTTAAAGCCCTAATAAAATACCACTGCGTGCCATCTGAATGGCTGAAGTCGAACAAGTTAACAACTGGCAACATCACGGACAGGTAAGGATACGGGGCAACTACAACTCTCAGCTTCTGCTGAAGGGAACATAAAACGGTACAACCATTTTGGAAAACTGTCAATGTCCAATAAGGTTGAGACATACATCTACCCTAAGACAACGCAATTGCACTTTTAGGTATTTACCCAAAAGAGATCTCCATGCAGAGGCTTATACAAAAATGTTCACAGCAGCTTTCTTTGTAATCGTCAAAAAGTGTCAACAGCCCAGGTGCCATCCACGAGAGAATGGAGGCACAAATTGTGGTCTCTGCCTGAGGTGAATGCTACTCGGCTGACATGAGATATGGAAGAATCTCAAAAACACAGGACGCTGAGTGAAAAAAAGCCAGCCACAAAAAGAGTACATACTGTAAAATTCCATCTATATGAAATTCTATGACAGGCGAAGCTAGTCTGGAGCGACAGAAGAGACCAGAGGATGCCTGAACTGGTGAGGGTGGGGGGCGGGGAGTGACTGCAAAGGGTGCAAGGGACCTCCCCGGGATGCTGGCAAGGCTCCATGTCCTGACTTGGGGGCCGGTTACACAGGTGTATACAGTTGTCAGAACTCTTCAACCCGTACACTAAGATCTGTGCATTTTACTGTTTGCAAAATATACTTCAACTAAAAACAATTTCTCACTGCAAGGAAAAAAACTCATCTTGTAAGAAACTGGTTTACTGTTTACTGAAAATTATAAACTTGCTTTTCCAAGTAGGTTTATTTCTACCCCAAAATATTTTGTGGATTAACCAGCTGGCTAACTATGATGTCACCAACCCAGCTCTAATGAATTCAACCAGTAAGAAAAGGATTGTGCCAACTTTTAAAATATTTGTAATAGAGTGGGGCGATTGGGTGGCTCAGTCAGTTAGGTGGCCAACTCTTGATTTTGGCTTAGGTCATAGTTTCAGGGTCCCGGGATACAGCCCCACATCCGGCTCCAAGCTCGGCAGGGAGTCTGCTAGAGATTCTTTCCCTCTCCCTCTGCCCCCCTGCTCCTCACGCTCACGTTCTCTTTGTCCCAAATAAATAAATCTTCAAAAATAAAATAAAAGAGGGGCATCTTGGTGGTTCAATCAGTTAAGCGTCTGCCTTCAGCTCAGGTCGTGATCCCGGGGTCCTGGGATCGAGCCCATGTCAGGCAGGGAGCCTGCTTCACAGGGAGTCTGCTTCTCCCTTTCCCTCTGCCCTTCCCCCCATGCTTGCTTTCTCTCTCTCTCTCTCAAATAAATAAAACCTTTAAAAAATAAATAAATATCTGTAATAGAGCAAAATGCATTCTTTCTTGTCAACATTTGTCCCATATAAAGTGACTAACAGAGGCATCCCAAACAATGTGGAATCTCGATTTGCCAGGACATCTGTGAGAACCTCTGGGACCAGAGAAAAGCAGGTTTGCCCTCAAGCAGTGGCTGCCTCTTAGACCAAACAAGTGCGCCCGGTTGTTCACGGCCCCCTCCCCGAAGCAAACGTGGGTCTCTGCCCTGGTGTGCGGTTTATCACCCGTGCCTACTCCTCCAGGGGGCAGAGTGCAGTGGGACTCACCCAGGAGGCCCTGGCGGGAACGGGGGCTGGGGGCACCTGGGGCAGGGATCACATGGGGCTCATCTCGAAGCCCTGCTTACCTCGTAGTCTTGCTCCCCAGCCCCTGCAGCTGAGCTGCCCACCAGCACCTCCACGAAGGCCGAGCCGTCATTGCCGATGTCCACGCTGTGTATCTGTTCCTCCTTCTCCAGCTGTGGGAGGGGAAAGCCCACTGTCAGGGCCTGCTCTGCCCCTGGCCTCACTGTGGGCCCTCGGGAGAGGTCTGACCCCCAGCTGGGCTGCCTCGTTCCCTCACAATGTCAGCTCTGTGACAGTGGGAGCCAGGATAAGGGGTGTCACCGTGTCCCCCGCATGTAACACAGGGAATGGCCCAGAGGTCGGAGCTCAGGAGATCTTCCCTGGATGAATGCATGAGCCCCCATGCTTGCCTCCCCAACGCCTCCAGACTGCCAGATCAGTGTGGAACCTGCTGTCATGGAGCTCCATGGTAGCACCTGCCAGGGTTCCAACTTCATTCAAATAATCATGCACACAAATGGCACATCTGTCCCCTCTCCCCCGAGTCACACAGGACTCTGAGGAAGCTCCCCCCCGGGTAGGGGCCTGGTGTGGTTTTGCTCACCATGGCTTCCTGGGTTTGAGTCCCAGCTCTGCTAATACACTAGCAAAATGGCCTTGTCAGCCAGTCTCTTGGTGCCTCAGTACCCTCATCTGTAAAATGGGGATAATCACCAAATCCAGGAGTATACACATGAATACTGTGGCCACAGAGCACAACACGTAGTAGACACTCTGCCCC